>NC_059375.1:28187500-28787500 GCF_019703515.2 Myxocyprinus asiaticus | reverse complement strand
CTTTATTTGATACTCATCATAGTAAGAGTTAACTGTTGTACCTCCATTAGCTCATTGATAAACTGGCTTTGTGTCTATGAGTTTTCTAGAAGAGAAAGAGCTTCCTCACCTCAAGGACTTAAATACTGATCTGTTTCTCACCTACACCTATCATATTGCTTCAGAAGACATGGATTTAACCACTGGAGTCATATGGATTACTTTTATGCTAAACAGTCATGTTTTAGGTCAGTATGGGTTTTCTCTGTTGAACTAAAATAATTGTAATTACAATTTTAAGATTTTACATCAGTATTAAAAAACATCACCAATGTGAGATGCTCCTTGTCTTACCTTTATATCGTATTGTTTACAGGCCATGTAAAAACATTCCCTCGTGTCAGCAGCACCACTCTGACACTCCTGTTCTCGTCGGCTCAGCTCCTGCTGCAGCTGCTGAGCTTTAGACACTTGCTTCCTTAGAGCAGGTCCTTCATAACTTACACTGCGGAACAACAGACTGACCACTTCAGCTAGAGTTCAAAACACACATATACAGAATCATGTCACTGCCTCTAGCCTGTGTAACCACCATATTAAAAGAAAAAAATGTAAAAGTGAAATACTGTCTTAACTAATTCTGATGATTGTTTACCTAAATAGACATTGTCGTTTTCATAAATGGATACTATTTCTTGCCAGTCCTGTTGACGAAAAATAAAAACATACATTAGTGCATATATAAAAGTCTAGCATTAGGAATAATAAAGAAACTACACATTGAAAGAGAAAATAAAACAGATAACAGGTGCCTTCATCATCACTTTCGTTTGTGATGAATATCTGCCAAAAACATTTTTGGTGGAAGTTTCTGTTCCTTTCAATATTTAGATTATTTGTAAACAATGGAAGTAGTGGATATCTGCAAATCAATACAAAACTCAAGTCAACTCAAAATCAAATTAATAAACAGATCCAAAATTCAAGAAGACAGATGGATGAAAGTCTCAAAAACAATAATAATAATAATAATAATAATAATAAAAATGTAAGATTATATTAATTTACTTACATTATCTGGCATATCCTGAACGGCAGCATAGATTTTTCTCTCTAATGGTCATAACTGCACTTTGCCATTTCAGTGTGCAGTGCCTCCTGTCCACCATCCAGTCTAAAAGATGGAGACAAATGCAAGGCATTAAATGAATCTTTGTGTAATGATCTCCACTTTCTATTGTTTCACTGCAGCTCTTTATAATTAGAGAATCAGTTAGTGAAGGTTAAGAATATTAAAACACAATAGCAAAAAGGTCTGATAGCTCATTCACATCTAAACAAATGTGTATAAAGTTGAGCCCCATTCCATTAAATTAAATAAATAATAATAATAATAAAACAGAGTAACTTGATTCATATGTATACAATTGTGTAGGTGTGCATAAATCACTGTAAAGTAGTCTTACCTAAAAGTTTACTGGTTTGGATGTCAATAGGGAGATTCTGGATAATCTTTTAAAAATAGATTACAATAAAGTTAGATTATAAGCACTGTAACAATAATCCCCATATCGAATATGTAGTCACATTCTATTCCCTGTTTTAACATAATTTAAATGGAACCTGTATGAAAATCTCTACTGGAAAAACAAAGAAAAATAGGAATGTAGGTCAAGTAAAATGTCTTTATAAAAACAAAAGAATATATCGTTTGAATGATATGCATTGAAATATCATATATATATATTTTCTTGCAACAGAGTAAAAGACTATGAAAAAATAGTTAGCCTCAATTTAAGCCAAAGTATTTTCTTGCTTTACCTCCACTGTACCCGCGGTTGTCGTTATTTCGCTAAAAGAATCATTAAAACGACTCCATGCTTAAGCTCAAACCGATTACATGGCATGCAGCTCAAGTTTACATTTCCACTGACACGTACAGACACAGCGGACCAACTCTGCTGAAACTTCCGTATAACTTCCGTATAATGCCAAAATAAAAGTCTCTCGAAATTACTTTAAGAAGTTGTATCAAAATCAATCAGTCAAACAAAAATAAACAAAAATAAAGTTAATTTATTTATAACGCAGGTATGTTATATATTATATCTCCACTGAGCTCAAAAGTCTCTAAAATAAACTTACAATAAAATAGATTAACACAAATTACCTCTTTAACCTTAAAACACTATTATGACAACTGGCACAATTAAAACTTAAAGCTGAAGTATATAACTTTTTCTGTGTTCAAATATTTCACCTATCTCAGCTTCATATGCAGAGACAACTATTATTAAGCCATCCATATCCATATCCGTATACAAATCGCTCAGTTTGTTTTGAGGTACCCGCTTAATCCCGCCCCCAGAAAGTTATTCAACCAAAGATGTGAGTTGGGGGGGCGGGACTACCTATATGTTTAAGCAACCGCAGACGGGGGGCATATTTAGAAAACAAAGTTTATTTTTGCAATTCCATTTGGTAACGCTAGTGGCGCAGAGATTAGGTGCACTCAGTAATATTTTAGTTCGTCGTTGTAATCCATTTCGTCAATGAGTGAGGTGTCCAACAACAGGGCAGTTACTGAGATAACGCAAAGTTATTTCAAAGCAAGCCAAGCCACTCGGCGGCCATCTTGGGCACGCTTCTGGACAGGCTGGAGAGCAGTTTTCTATGTAAACATACAGCATGCATGTACAGCTCCTATCTAATTGAATGGGGAAAGACCGAAATCTCCAAACGGTTGTTCAAGATTACGATCAAAGAACATATTTAAAATCAGCATTTAAATCTGACAACAATGGTATCATTGGTTGTGATTCTTTAGCTCATATCACGCTAAAAACTCGCTATTTTCAGGCTGGTTCAGCTAATGCCCATGCGCGTTCTCGAGTTGATTGACAGGCCATGTCTGTATCTAAAAGGTGATTGGCTCTTTTACCTGTAGGGCGGGACTTCCTTTGCTACATCCGTTTGGGCGTTCCAATTTCTTCCATTTATTTTAATACCAGTGGTCCGTCTCTGCTAAACTTTCTCTGGATTAAACAGGTATTATTCAGATGGTCATGTGATCGTAACATGACAGCCACAATGAGGGGAACCTCTCAATGTAGAATAAAACAGCTTGTATAAAGTTACTGATATGACTGGAGTCTTCATCTCATGTGAATTATCATGATTGTATACATATGTTTCAAAATAAAAAAATGAGGAGTAAAACTTTTTAAATGAGAAAAAAACATACTGAGTGCACCTTTAACGGCAGTGCCCATTTTCTTGTTACTAAAAGACAGACTGCAGAAGTTGTATTGTCCACCAGATGCCGCACGTTCCTTCATGTTGACTCCAATGTCTCAGTATGGTCTAATGATAGGACAAAAGTGACTATACAGTAACTTGTTCAGTTCAATAAATGTTTTCCCCCACAGTCATAAGCTGACCTGGCAGTGGATAGTAACAGAATGTAATTGTTCTTTCAGTACTCTCTGCTTGCAGTTTGTACATTGAATTTCCACTTCATGCTTGCAGAGTTCATAATGTATTTCAACACACACTTTGTGTACATAAATTCATAGTGAATCTCCCGCTCTTTACTTAGTTATATTTGAGCAAGGTGGTTTTATAGATTTTTAGATAATTTGGGACTTTGGCTTTCAATGTGACTGCATGAGTCACACGTTTTTCCGACAAGAGACTCTTCCCCTCGTTTAATTGTCAGAGATTTGTAACTATTTCTTCAGACAGGCAGTTAATATCAACAAATAAAGATAAGTAATAAATGGGTTTAACGTAGCTAACAATTCAGCCACATTTTTACATTTAAAAAACGGGCCAGTATGACACATATGTAATGTTATGCAATGAAAACATCAAAGATAGGATTGTAGTTAACACTAAACTTCAGCTGCTTTTAAATGTTTGGATTCTGCAACACTGTACTTACTCAGTAAACCTCTCCAGGAGAGGCCTTTGACAATAGAATAATATTATACTTCAAGCATAGTTGGTTTAATCACTCCAAAGACTGCCTTACCAACTGCCGAGAGCAGAAATCAGAATTTTTATCCAAAGTCAGTTAAGCTCTTTTATGGTCTTGTGAAGCACAATGGCTGTAACAGTTAAGGGGAACCAGAGCCAATGTTTTATTTCCATATTTTTTCAATGACATTCAAACCTGCTCATATCTCAGCTGGCCATCCAGTATCCGTCTGTGATTTCCCCCACATTATGCAAATGAGAGCATCATCTGTCTGGTGGCCTTGCAAAATTAAACATCAGAGGCGAAATTGTGAACAAGCTCAGGTGGCAAATGTTCTTCTGTTGTTATAAGACCCATCCAACAATCCAAAAAAATCATTTTATGTAAAAACCTCATTCAAGAATGCAAATTATGTTTGGATAAAAACCACTGACCACTGCATTTGGAGTATGAAATTGCAAACACAATCAATAAAACCAGTGAGAACATTCACACACATTATAATTTCTTCATGTTAAGGATTTTTGTAACACTTTACAACAAGATTCCATTCGTTAACATTGGTTAATGCATTAGGTATCATGAACTAACAGTAAAGAATATGTTTTTTTTACATAATTTATTAATCTTTGTTAATTTTAGATAATAAAAATACAATTGTTCATTGTTAGTTCATAGTGCGTTAACTAATGTTAACATATGCAACTTTTTATTTTTAATTGCATTACTATATGTTAAAATTAACATTAACCAAGATTAATAAATGCTACAAAAGTATTGTTCATTGTTAGTTTATGTTAACTAATGTGATTTACTAATGTTAACAAATACAACCTTATTGTAAAGTGTTAAAGGTTTTTAATTACGATGCTTCATTCTAGACATATATCCAGAATAATAGGTGACTTTAAGAGGTATTATACATATGCTGTTCCTAATGTCATGTTTTTTCTTTAGCCATATGGCTTTATAAGGGCAACATAAAATTAATCCATACTACTCCAGTTGTTAAATCCATATCTTCAAAACGATATTATAGGTGTGGTTGAGAAACAGATAAATATTTAAGTCATTTTTGACCAAAAATCTCCACTTTCAAAATAGTGGAGATTTATAGTAAAAAGGGCTTAAATATTGATCTGTTTCTCAACCACACCTATAATATCGTTTTGAAGATATGGATTTAACAACTGGAATCATATGGATTACTTTTATGCTGCCTTTATGTGCTTTTTGAACCTTCAAAGTTCTGGCCATCAATCACTTGCACTGTATGGACCCACAAAGCTGAGAAATCTTTTTGTGTTCTGCAGAATAAAGAAAGTCATACACATCTGGGATGGCATCAGGGTGAGTAAATTATGAGAGAATTTTCATTTTTGGGTGAACTATCCCTTTAAATAGTTGTGACATTTGTGCTGTTTGTCAATTATTAAACCATTTAAAAGCACACAAAATGAAAGGATTGCACTGGATATCATACAAATTATACATTGTTGCCTCTTCTGAGTGGATGTTGCAGCTCATAACATGAGAGAGGACTATGGTCTCTGTAACAGCTATAGGGAAAACATTATCCTTTTTTTAATTCATAGGTACTGTATATGCATAGGCCAAAACTAGAATCAAACCATTCACACGGTGGCCTGAATCAGGCTGCATTTACTTATTCTATTACAATCGCTTATCTAAAAGTTTATTTTGTCTTGATTTGGAAAGGTGAGCACCTTTTTAGTTTCCCATGCAAATGTTAAAGCAACTTCACGCTTCCATGAGGTCGGTTCACATTGACTGCCCTCCCCCTCCGATCACATGGCTGTAACATTTACTCATGTTGCATTGGGTTGGACCTAATGTTCAACTTGGATTGAAACAGTGTGTTTGTGTGAGATTGTATAGACTGCAGTCTGGGAAAGAGAGAGAGAGAGAGAGAGAGATAAAATAAGAGAGATGAAGAGAGAGGGAAGAGGGAGGGATCAAGAGAGAAAAAGAGTGAGAGGGAGGAAGGAAGGGAGAAACAGAACACCTGTAGCATTACACACTGCACTCAATGCAGACATTCAGTAGCAGTTCAGTACATTCAGTAGTAGCAGGGAGATTAATTAAGAGAAGAGGAAGTAAAAAGGTGAGAAGGTATTAGAAGCTCAGAACTTGAACCTGAACAGCAGAGTGAAGTTAGTGACTCCACAGATGGGGCAGGCTGTCAACGCAACAATGGTTTAATCTTCTTGTGGACACCTGTTCTTCTGAAGCAAGGCCATTTTTGAAAGATCTTGCACTTTTCAGGTGAGAACTGATTCTTGTATTTTTGGCAGACATAAACACTGTGTGAAGTGTAAATATTGTTAAAGTGCCAATTGTTTGTCAGAATGGGGCAGACAGAAAAATGTGAATTGCATTTGGTGACTTGTTAGTCATATTTGTTCATTATGCAAATTTTTTTTTTTTTTTTTTTACATAAAGAAGATTAGAATTGACTTTCTTAAAGGAATATTCTGGGTTCAATACAAGTTAAGCTCAACCGCTCAGATTAATTTCTCTTAAAAAAAAGCTAAAATCTGGGTTACAGTGAGACACTTACAATGGAAGTGAATGGAGCCAATCCATAAACATTAAAATACTCACTATTTAAAACGTGTAGCCACAAGACGTAAACAGTATGCATGTTACCATGATTTTAGTGTGATAAAATCGCTTACTAACCTTTTCTGTGTAAAGTTATATCCAATTTTACAATTTAGTTGCTATGATGACGTAATACTGTAAACCTTGTAATCCTGGTAAACGACGATTTAATTATTAAATTTTTGCCTTTAAATCCTCCAAAAATTGGCCCCATTCACTTTCATTTTAAGTGCCTCACTGTACCCTCGATTTTTGCTTTACTTAAAGAAAAGGAGTGATGATTCAAAATAATTTTTTGTGGTAATCAACATTATGTCACAAATGTTGTCTTTTATTGAGCCTGGAATATTCCTTTAATCCATCAGACTTAGTAAAACATGTAGGGGGATTTCAAAACATAACTGATGAGTTTATGTCTTTTTTGTGGAAGGCACTAGGCAGTTAATATTACACTAAAACAATCAACAAATATGTGGAAGTGTTGTGTCTGCAGTGCTTAAAAACAAATCAACAAATTCTTGGACTCTTGAATGAACTCTTGACCCTTTCAACATCAACTGAAAAGCACCTGAACAAAAACTGATTAAAAAAAAAAAGGAGATACCTTTTTAAAAGAGCATATTAAGAAAAAACGAATAGAAATAGACCATTCTTAAATGGTAAAAAAAAAAAAAATCAGTCATCATTTGCTCATCCTCATGTTGTTCCAAATCCCTTCTGTGGCACATAAGAGGGGAATTTTTGAAGAATGATGATTCTGTTCATTATAAAAGGGATGGGGACTGAGGCCGTCAGTCTCTAACATTCTGCTTAAAATCTTCTTTTGTGTTCCACAGAAGATTTTGGAACCACATGAGGGTGAGTAAATGATGACAGAATTTTCATTTTGGGTGAACTATCCCTAACAGTAGGGAAACTTACTAAAACGATATAATGTCCAGGCCTTGCAGGCAAACTTGACACCCTCCATGACTGCTCTGAATACTGCAGGGCCTGGCTGCCCTTGGGTTAACCTCAACTCTCCTCAAACATTGTATCACCGGGAAGCCTTTGAACTTGGTTAGTGATTTCCTAAGTTTAGACAAAGCACGATGCACACTGTGATCTTTGAGGGTTCTTTTTTTATTGCTGCTCAGTAACATAAGGAGGAAAACAAAGTAACTTATTATCTAGTTCTAAGGATTTACCTCCTGGGTATAAGGGCCTGTCTTAGGGCTTCTTATAGTGAGTCAGGTGGCTTTCAGGTAAGAAGCCATTGCGAAAGACTAATTAATTTTTGTCAATTCTGTAGTGTAAGTTACATTACACTAGTTTTAAAACTGATCATCCAACCTTGAGGCTGTTTAGGCTGTGGCTTCTATTTTGACATAGACAATTAAAGAGATTGTTCGGCCAAAAATGAAACTTCTGTCATCATTTACTGACCCTCATGTCACTCCAAAGCCATAGAGTTTCTTTCTTCCGTGGAACACAAAAGGAGAATTTTAGCAGAATGTTGGAGCTGTGCTCTTCCATACAATGAAAGTGGATGAGGACCAGGGGTTGTCAAGCTTCAAAAAAGCACACATTAAAAAAAGCACATAAAAGCATAATGATGTAATCCATTCAATGTCCACCATACACTCACTGAGCACTTTATTAGGAACACTATGATAGGTGTACAGGTGATCCTAATAAAGTGCTAAGTGAGTGTATTCCAAGTATTCAGACACCATATGATAGTGGTGTCTTAGGAACAGCCTGAAATTTGAGTCGTTATTCACAAAAATATTTGCCTTGAAAATCTTGCTTGATTGCCATGGTCACCATTTATATTCATTGTATGTAAACAAGCAGCTTGGATCCTTTTGTGTTTCACAGAAAAATTTAATGATGAAAGAAAGTAAATGACAGAATTTTCATTTTTAGGTGAACTATTCCTTTAATGTTCTATAAGCATCATCAATTGAATCCAGCATAATAATTTTAAATGAATAAACTGCGAGTTCAGATCCAAAATCCACCATTGCTGATAAAAGTACCTGTCTCTCTCAGAACTAAACCTTACCATCATTTTTGGAGTGAAATAAGATCTCCTCTACATCCACAATGTACTTGGCCCAGTAAACAAAGTGCAATTAAGGTGAAAGAGAAGTAGCTGCTTCTAAAAGTGACTGAATCCTGTCATTGTGTAATTGCAGATGATCAGTGACAAATCCAATGCGGAGTGTTTGCTACCCAACAAAATGGCCCTTTTCCAATGTGTTAAAGTATATGCATACCTTTATTTTGTGGTCGGCAGACATTGGGACATTATAAAAAAACATCTTGTGTAATATGTGTCATAAGTTGTCCATCACAAATGCTTTTCATTGCCTAAACTCATCATATGTTTTAGGGTTGAGCACTAAATTGACATGAGAAAACTACAAAAATCATTTTCTTCATCAAACATCCTTAAAACATGATACTTTTGCTTGAGAAGCAAAATTGTGTAAGATAATGTTTATAGAGACTATATCTTGAATTACCCCAATGATAATTCTTCTTGTTACCAAATTTAATTAGGTTTCTGCTTAAAACAATAATAATTTTTTGTTTTTTTGTCAATTAGTATGGACAAAAAACTTAATTCAAGATATATATTATCAAAACAAGTACATTTCTCCAGTAAATGTATCTTGTTTTAAGTATGTTTAGATATTTTTAATGGAAAACAAGACAAAAATACTGATAAAATAACATGTTTGCAGTTTAGACAGGGTTTTGTCATGTTAGTGGATTTCTCCATAAAAATAATGAACATTTCCTTGTTCTATGCTGCACGAACCTATGAGACAGCAATATTCCACCAGACACTTTGATGTATATGTGGCGGGAAAGAACCATAATTGCCCAGTTATGGGTGTGTTCACTAGTCATGTCTTTTATGATTTCTAAAGATCACTTAGAATCTGATATTTGAAATCTTATTACACACCAATGCTATAAAACATGCTGCATCACACTAATAACCCATTTATTTATACACATTCTATTTGATGTTGACCATGACAATGTTGCTAAGGGACCAAATGACACACTTTAGAGTGGCAAAGCAGCTCTCTGCATTCGCTATTGTTACCACAGTGCAGGTGTGTGGGGCCGTACATGTACATGCTTTGTGATGTTTAGGATAGCTATACATTGTCAGTCCAATACTACATAACAAAAGATGCAAGACTATCAGAGCATAGAGACGAAATACAAAGTTGTACATCAAGAATGATGTATGTGTATTTTGGTTCACGTATGTTATGTTTAGGCCCTTAGATCTCAGGGGAAGGACAGGGGATCCAGTGGTGCTGTTCATTAATTAAACAGCTGAGCAAAAGAGTCAGGTGTCCTCTTGTTATTCTAACCCAATCATTGAATGAAGGGAGCCACACATATGACCTAACAGAGACCTAGTATTTACTGCCAGGAAAGCCCACTTAGAAGAATGCAATTGAAAATGAGCCTTAAAGGAATTGCTCACCTATATACCTGTTTGATTTTGTTTCTTTTGTGGAACACAAAAGGAGATGTTTAGCAGAATGTTGACAATGCTCGATGGTGACCAGGGACTGTCAAGATCCAAAAATGATAAAAGGCACAATAATAGCACCATAATAATTAGTAGTCCATACTACTTGACTATGCAAGCTATATAATAGCTTTGAGTGCAAAAAAGACAGAAATTTAAATAGTTATTCACTGATAATCTCCATTCTCATTTGCGCTTGCATGTACTTAAAGGTATACTATAGTTCACCCAAAAATGAAAATTCTCTCATCATTTACTCACCCTCATGCCATCCTAGATGTGTATGACTTTCTTTCTTCTTATGAACACAAAATATCTCAGCTCTGTAGGCCCAAACAAAGCACATAAAGGCAGCATTATAGTAGTCCATAAAACTGCAGTGGTTTATTCAAAGTCTTCTGAAGTGATGTAATTGGTTTTGGGTGAGAACAGACCAAAATGGAACTCCTTTTACACTGTACATCTTGCCATTGCAGTCTCTCGATCATGATTTTGAGCTTGAAATCATGATTGCCAAGGACACTGCTGTTGTCAAGATTTATATTGAAAAAGGAGTTACATTTTGGTCTGTCTCCCCAAAACCGGTTACCGGCATCACTTCAGAAGACATGGATTAAACCACTGCAGTTTTATGGATTACTATTATGCTGCCTTTATGTGCTTTCTTGAGCTTCAAAGTTTTGGTCACCATTCACTTGCATTGTACCTACAGAGCTGAGATATATGGTTCTGCAGAAGAAAGAATGTCATATACATCTGGGATGGCATGAGGGTGAGTAAATGATGAGAGAATTTAAATTTTTGGGTGAACTATTCCTTTAACTATGGCATGTCAAGACAAGTCATGCAAGGTTTAATGTCAATGATGCCACAAGTAACTGGTTCTCATGTTCCTTGCATACGCACATATTTAAATCTCGCGACTGAGATTTTAGAGCTACAGCGACTTCTACTTAAATGTCTTTTCCTTACAAAAAGCTACTGCATGACTTAAAATGACTTGGAATATAGTGCACAAGTCATTTGGACTATTGTTATGTTACTTTTATAGAGCTTTTTTTGTCGTTTTTGGAGCTTGATAGCCCTTGGTCAATGTTTACATTTATTGTATCAAAGAGAGCAGCGTGGTCATTCTTCAAAACCTCTCCTTTTGTGTTCCAAAGAAGAAAATCATACATGTTTGGAATGACATGACTGAGAATGGGTAAATGATGACTTTTGGCTGAACTATCCCTTTAATGTACCGAATATCCTTTTGTTATCCATTAAAAAACACAACCTGAGGCAAAACACCATGTTGATGATGAGAGTGTTGGTGTAAATACTTGGTGATAAATGAGAATGTCTTACAATTGCACGGAGAATTAAACAGCTGATGTGTGTTTAATTTTAATTTTTAAAACATGAACATTTTAAAAAATTTATTCATTTTACAGGTCTGCCAATTTGCGATCTCCCCTGAACCTGTTATGGCTGACCCTGCATGGTGGAAGCTAACCTTCTTGCGGAAAAAGAAATCCGAGGCAAAAGTTCTGTATGAGATACCTCCAGACTTCAGTGCCAACAATGGGAATAAAGAACTGAACAACGACGCCACAGACAGCAATTTAGATGCTAGACTGGAAAAAATAGTGGACAAATCTGCCACTAAGGGCCGTCATGTGAAAGTCTCGCATTCTGGGCGGTTCAAAGAGAAGAAGAAGGTTCGAGTGACTCTTGCTGAAAACCCCGGCCTTTTTCCTGAACCTGCTCGGACAGACAAGAACCAAGTGGTGGAAAATTAACACGCAGAGAAAGTGCACTACGTACATAAACGCACTTACATTTGTAACTCCACAAGTTAAGAGATTTAACAGCACAATTTATATGAAATTGAATCATTAATGATTTTTCTGCAAGACGACTTTTCAGCACTCTATCCAGGAACAAAAACAGGGGAGTTACTATTCACACAGCGAAGATAGGCTACTGGAACAGAAAATGTCTTTTTATTTCCAATATTATAGCCTATTTTACAAGCAACCCTAAAGGGTTAATATTTTCCCTCAGCTGCAGATTATGAAGCATGATTGTGTTATGCTCATAAAATGTGATATTTCCACTTTGGGGCAAATAAAATAATGCCTGATAAGCATTTTCTCATAGTAAATTCCCATGATCATTTTGTTTTTTACATTTCATTTGGAGCATGATCATAAAATTGCATTATTGAATAATAACAAATCATACATCTGAGGGAAACATGATTTAGCTTGCAAGCTGATTGATGGACTGATGTGCCTTTTGATTAACACATGATGTGTGTGCGTTTTATATATTGTGGTTGAAACAATAGGAGAGGGTTAACTCGAGGATAAGCATTCAGATGTACTTTGGCCTTTATCTCTGATTTTATCAGCTTACCATTGCCTGCCATATAGCCACTAGATAAGGCTGTCCCTCCAACTACCACAACAGCTTTAATTTGCCTTGTCTAATCTATACTTGTCTACTGTCAGCAATTTAAATGGGCTATTGAAAGGTTAATAAAGTTTGTTTTATTGACATTGCCGAGATGTGATAAATTGTGTGGAAAGTACAAAAAGTCACTTGTGTAATGTACTGAGGACACAGACAGTTCTCTACAAGCACAAATTGTTTTAAAGCCACTGCCAACAGGTAACCAGACATCATTGAATTACATAGAATTACAGTAAATAGAGAAGTTGACAATTATATTAGAATTATGTTTGGTACATTTATAACAAGTAATTCTAATCAAAATACTTCACATTTGTCTCGCAGAAAAATCCATTGATACACTTACACATTGTGTATAATAACCACGTTTTTGTGAACAAGGATTTTACGTGAAACTGTTGGGTTTAAACTGGGAATGGAAACCCAGTTTTATTCACTTGACACTTGATTTTCATAATGACTGCTTTCTTATTTTGACAGAGGTCCTATGCTCTCTAAAACGATTTAAGGCTCTGAGTTAACCTGTGCTTTTCAATAATTAATGAACATTAAGCAATCAACAGTCTTTGCACTTACAAGTAATAGTTTAAGAATGTGTTGAAGTCAGTCTTGAAGGCTTAAAGGGATATTCCTCCCAAATATTAAAGTTTTCTCATCATTACCCTCATGCCATCCCAGATGTGTCTTTCTTCAGCAGAACAGAAACAAAGATTTTTAGAGGAATATCTCAGCTCTGTAGGTCCATACAATGCAATTGAATGGTGACCAAAGCTTTGAACCTCCAAAAAGCACATAAAGGCAGCATAAAAATAATCCATAACACTCCGGCGGTTTAATCAATGTCTTCTGAAGTGATCCAATCAATTTTTGAGTAAGAAAAGACCAAAATATAACTCCTTTTTCACTGTACGTCTGGCCATTGCAGTCTCTAGGCCCCATCATGATTTCAAGCTCGATTACACTTTCTAGTGCTTTACGCGTGCACTAGATGTTGCTAGGAAGTGTAATAGAGCTTGAAATCATGATCACCAAGGAAGTGGCTGATATCAAGATTTATAGTAAAAAAGTATTTAAAATTTGGTCAGTTCTCACCCAAAACTCATTGGATCACTTCAGAAGACATGGATTAAAACACTAGAGTTTTATGGATTACTTTTATGCTGCCTTTGTGTGTTTTTTGGAGCTTCAAAGTTTTGGTCACCATTCAGTTGTATTGTATGAACCTACAGAGCTGAGATATTCTTTTAAAACTCTTTGTGTTCAGCAGGAGAAAGTCATACACATCTGGGATGGCATGTGGGTGAGTAAATGATGAGAACATTTTCTACTATTCCCTTAATAACAAACATTAAGCACCATTTTTAATGCAATCACATGATTTCTATTTATAAAATCATGTCTACAATTATCAACAAAGCAAAATCTTCTGGTTTTGGTTCAGACAGTACACATGTAGGATGAAAAAATGGCGATTGGTGAGTCTTCACAAGTTAGTTAATGCCTGTGCCAATTCCTGTAGGCCAAATAAAGATTGTTTGAATGTCACAGATAGTGACAGTGATTCCATAGCAATCGCTCCATCAAGGGGATAACCGTTGGTATATCCAGCCCCCTGCTGCTTGGTGCTGCATATCTCTCAGCTCAGTCTCTTCCTCTTTGGGCCGCAAGAACACAATTCGGTCATGTAATCTATTGGTCTGACCCTGCCAGAACTCAGTCAGGAAAGGCTTGACAATGTATCCACCCCTGCAAAAATATACCCAAGAAAAGGAGTAAAACAAACCTATAATTTAAACAGAAACACAGACAGGATTTAGACATTAAAGGCGAAGTGTGTAATTTCTGTGCCCTGAACAAAACAGAACAGAGGAATAATACAATTCCAGAAGGCTCACCAGTAATCTGGCATTGGTACCTCTGTGTTCTTATACCTTTCTTCAAGCTCTGCATTCTTGTCTCTCAGGTACTATGAAGAGTATACAGGGAAATTAAAACAGGTGCTGCACCAAATCAGGACAATAATTACAGTGCTAATAGTGTGAAACGAAAATTCTTTTGTTAAATGCTGAAATAGATAGTGGTGAGAATGGTACTCACTTGTCTGCTTGGTATTAATGTGCTCTGTCTGCTAACAACAGCACTGATCTGACTGCTCTTGGGCCTTGAGTGGAAGTAGTCACGTGAACTTTCATATGGGATTCTCTCTGCAGTACCTTCAATACGAATCTATTAGGACACAAAACATATATAATACACATTATGTATTCTCAATATTTTATTAAAATGTAATAATTTGTTCCCCCTATTAAACAATTTTTTGAATGACACTCACCTGCCTGTTTAGTGGTTCCCAGTAAAAGACAAGACAGGCATAGGGATTGCTGTCCTACATGAATGTAAAACAGATGGTCATTTTGAGGACTTATGAAAATGTAAAACCCATATTGACTTTTCCTGAATCATAAATTAAATTGCTCTTTTAAAAACTCACCAGCTCTGAACCTTTCCGACTCTCATAAATGGTAAAGAAGCGAAATCCTTCTTCGCTGTAGCCTTTCAGAAGAACCATGCGTGCAGAAGGGCATCCATCCCTTTAGAAGTGACAGAGGAACATACACTGGCGGCCAGAAGTTTGGAATAATGTACAGATTTTGCTGTTTCGGAAGGACATTGGTACTTTAACTCACCAAAATGGCATTCAACTGATCACAAAGTATAGTCAGGACATTACTGATGTAAAAAACAGCACCATCACTATTTGAAAAAAAAAGTAATTTTTGATCAAAATCTAGACAGACCCCATTTCCAGCAGCCATCACTCCAACACCTTATCCTTGAGTAATCATGCTAAATTTGGTACTAGAAAATCACTTGCCATTATATCAAACACAGTTGAAAGCTATTTGGTTTTTTAAATGAAGCTTAACATTGTCTTTGTTTTTGTTTTTGAGTTGCCACAGTGTGCAATAGACTGGCTTGTCTTAAGGTCAATATTAGGTCAAAAATGGCAAAAAAGAAACAGCTTTCTCTAGAAACTCGTCAGTCAATCATTGTTTTGAGGAATGAAGGCTATACAATGCTTGAAATTGCCAAAAAACTGAAGATTTCATACAAAAGTGTACACTACAGTCTTCAAAGACAAAGGACAACTGGTTCTAACAAGGACAGAAAGAGATGTGGAAGGCCAGATGTACAACTAAACAAGATAATAAGTACATCAGAGACTCTAGTTTGAGAAATAAATGCCTCACATGTCCTCAGCTGACAGCTTCATTGAATTCTACCCACTCAACACCAGTTTCATGTACAACAGTAAAGAGAAGACTCAGGGGTGCAGGCCTTATGGGAAGATTTGCAAAGAAAAAGCCACTTTTGAAACAGGAAAACAAAAAGAAAAGGTTAGAGTGGACAAAGAAACACAGACATTGGACAACAGATAATTAGAAAAGAGTGTTATGGATCTTAACCCCATTGAGCTTTTGTGAGATCAGCTAGACTGTAAGGTGCGTGAGAAGTGCCCGACAAGACATCACATCTATGGCAAGTGCTACAGGAAGTGTGGGGTGAAATGTCACCTGAGTATCTGGACAAACTGACAGCTAGAATGCCAAGGATCTGCAAAACTCTCATTGCTGCACATGGAGGATTTTTTGATGAGAACTATTTGAAGTAGTTTAAGAATTAAAATAATAATAATAATAATAATTCAAATTGTAATAGTAATTTTTCACATTATTAATGTCCTGACTATACATTGTGATCAGTTGAATAACACTTTGGTGAATAAAAATACCAATTTCTTTCCATAAAATAAAAATCTGTACATTATTCCAAACTTTTGGCCGGCAGTGTATATGGGCCTAAATACAATCTCTGCAAGATATATCAAAACTAATCTGTATAGTCCTAGGTACTGTTGAACAATGAACCACATATTCTTACTTGGTGGCTGTTGAAAGACACATTGCATTGGCTTCGCCCACCTCTTGGCATTTAATGGCTTGATCAAACCAATTGCCGAATTGCTTAATTGGATCTAGAGAGGCAAGCTGATCCTCCTCAAAACACTGTAGGATGAAATTAAGAAACAATGAATACACATACTTATTTTATATGTTTTTTAACCCTTGTGCAACCTTCGGGACAAATACATTTTTCCAAAGGTGTGTATTTTTGGGGGAATTTTGATATTTCAACCTCAGTTCCTATAATACATCTACAATACACTGTGTACACAAAATAGTTACACTCAGGACCTTCAGGACAAAAATATCCACATTGAAACCCATTAAAATGGCAATATTTGACCCCAGTGCCATTAAAGCATACAATTATAAATTCTATGATATTATGCTTTCGTTCCAGAGCCCTGACTTCAAAATGTTAATTTTTAATATTTTCCACCAGATGGCGCCATTTTCCTCATGTTTAGCCAATGGAGCAAATACATGCTTTTCTTTCCTATTTTCTGTTTGCTGTATTATAGAGCACTGCAGGCCAACTGAATAAATGATGCAGCTAAAATTGTGTGGGTGTGTTGGTATGGATGCCAGAGTGTGTTTTGTATTTGTGTATTGAGAAATTTGTGTGTGTGTAAAAAACAACAGTGGCATTATGTAAACAAACTGGCATTTAAAGGGTTAAAATCCTTGAATGAATGATTTAATTAATTAATGAATATTTGGTAGTTATGATCAGGACTGATGTTGGTTAAAAAAAATTAAGTGAACGTGGTAAATAATATAAATATATAATATATTTATGGCAGTTTTTTGACAGACCTCTGAGTAACTGTACTTTGTACAGACATACAAAGGTTAAAATGCATATAAATGTGTATGCATAGGGAATTTGTTGCAAATACATACATATGGTAAGGTATAAGGTAGGATGTTATACTATGTCTTTACTGTATCATTGACACATGCATCATTTATAATAAAAGCAATATAACTCTCTAAAGTTTGTCTCATAATTCTGGTTGGCTCTCTACATATGAACTTAATTAAGTGATGGGAGGTCATCCTTTCAAGGTCAATTGACTATGTATAAGCTCATGTAATCAATTATTATTTATTAGCATTTGGCAAGCACAGTAAATCAGTTGCAGAACATGGATACAATGCTCCAAAATGTTATACCACATTGATACGTTTTTGTAAGGTATCAAAACACAAACAAATCGGCTTGTTTACTGGCCTGCATGCATTGCATTTTTATGTAAATATCACTACTGATGGCTATGCAATGTCTTCACATGTGAATAGGGTCTGAGGTCATGGTGTTGTATTTAAGACATAAAAAAGTAAATAAAAAAAATATTCCCACATCCTGGTCGCTCTTATAGCTCTTTCGCATGTTACTCAGATCCTTGCCTGTGCCGCTGTCCGTAGATTTTCTGCAGTAGAACGAGGCACATAAGTGTAAATTGTGGGTTGTCTGGAATTGGGTTCGGTATTCTTCACAATATTACCGATATTCCTTGACGTACAGAAGCTCAATAGACGTTTCACGCCTGCAGCTGCAAACCTGCGTCAGCACTATTATGCTCTTACGTCTTACGTAAAATGTTATGTAACTCAATCGGTTTTGCAATTAACTTTTAACTTAAAAAAAAATACATGTGGAGTTTATATAATAATTAACTTTAAATGCAATCATATATCAAAAAATAAAAATAGCTAACTACATGGTTTATACATTGTACTTTTATTTTGTAAGCGCAACTTTACCGTCTTAACGTCACATCCGGATCAAGATGGCAGCGACCTTGTGTGGCAAGCTTCTCCCAAGAGCAGGTACAGTTTTGTTTTGACATGATTACTAGCTTAATTTTTAAAAGTAAATGCTAAAATTCTTGAAAATGTGAGCGATTTTCATTTAAATATACAGTTTAAAGACACTGTAGGCCTGTGTTGAGGTATTGCGTGTACAGCTTCATTACTGTCAGCGCTTATTCAATTCATTTTGGAGGTGTTAATTAAAAAGGCTGTTGTTTTCCAATCTATCATTTTTATTTTAAATTATTATTTTCTAATTCGACTGTCAATCAGTAGGCTAGTTCACCTAAAAATGAAAATTCTGTCATCACTTGCTCACCCTCATGTTGTTGAAAACCTGACTTTATTTTTTCCGTGTAACACAAATGAGATTGACAGCCTTTGCTGCTGTTCACTTAAATTGTATGCAAAAATAAAAAGTATTCAATGAAATTTACATTTTGGCATGAGCTCCCCCTTTACTGTGATTTAGTATGTCGCTGCCCCTTCTCCTCTCTGTTAAGAATGCTACTATTGTAGAGCAGTTACATTTTTTATTTCATTTTATGAGAACATTGCGTGTTGTGTCATCACATGATACATTTAGGAATGATTTGTGGCCTCCTTTAAATCCATTTCACTTTTTGAATGCTCATGCCCACATTGTTGCCTTGTTCTTACTAATATATTTGTTTTTCAACCTACAGGTTGGCTGCCATTAACCCAAAGTGTTCGTCATGGCTCCAAAGCAGTCACCCGTCACAGAAAGCCAGTGCACTTTCTCAAGCAGAAGCTGTTGGCTGTCACAGAGTACATTCCCCCTACACCTGCAGCTCCTCCTGGTGCCCTTGCTCCCCGAGTTAGAAAGACTGAAGAGGTGGATCACTGCTTTAGATTAGATTACATTAGATTCAACTGTATTGTCATTGTGCAGAGTACAGGTACAGAGCCAATGAAATGCAGTATTTAATGTAACACTCTCTTTAGTAGGAATTTGGTTGAATGTTTAAAAAAAATGTTGTGCAACATTTGGCTTCATGCATATCTAAAATAATGTGAGCACTTTAAAGGAATAGTTCACCCAAAAATGATAATTCTCTTATCATTTACTCCCATTTATGTCATCTCAAACTCAAAGGCTTTCTTTCTGCAGCAGAACACAAACAAAGATATTTTAGTGGAGATATGATGTCTGTTTGTCCATACAATGCAAGTGAATGGTAACCAAATTTGAAAGTTCCAAAAAGGACATAAAGGCAACATAAAGGCAATATTCCATTGGTTTAAAAGTGCACTCAGTAATTCTAATCCAATACACTTTTTGTCAAATTCTGCAAATACCTCCTCACAGTCTGCTAGCTGTCTGTTCTGTGGGTGGGCTGAAAAAAAAAAAATCTAATATTTGTACTCAGCCCTGGCTCTGTAAATGGGACAAAAACAAAGTGGATCTGACCGATCCACACAACACTACTCCAGTCAATCAGCAATAGGGGGTGGTTCTTGCACGTTAACAGGATTTTGGCGTGCAGAGCGAGAGGGAAAATTCATAAGAAGTGCGACGGCAAATCTGGCTGATGTGAACTTTCTAAACTTCATGGAGGACAAATGGCTGAGAAACGGACAAAGAGAAAAAGTCAGACGAATATAAACTAAAAAAGAAGGATTATGTTAAGTCGAGGGCTAGGAGCTGTGTCAACATCGGCGAGGCTTTTCAGCGGTGGAGAGACCTCCGAGAGATAAAAGGCTTGAAGACAGATGCAGAAGTTGCTCTTTTTCTTCTCGATAGGTGGGTAACATAAATTTAGCTACGTTTCACAGAACCCATATATGCTGTTGTTGTGATGGTAGATTTATTAGCAGGAGAGTTGTGAGTGTCTGGAGCTGGTGTGCGTAAAACCGTCTCACTTGCATGAATTTGGGGGGTGGAGCTTTCAAAGGAGCACTGAAGGGAGGGGTGTGTTTGTTTTTGCAATTGATTTTGAATATCAACAGGGTTTCTCAGGAATTGCTGAGTGCACCTTTAATCCATATCCTCTGGAGCGATCCAGTTGGTTTGGGGTGAGAACAGATAAAAATATTACTCCTTTTTCACTGTAAACCTTGACACTGGCAGTCTCCTTGGTGATCATGATTTCAAGCTCGATTATACTTCCTAGCATTTGACACATGCACAGAGCGCTAGATGGCGCTAGGAAGTATAATCAAGCTTGAAATCATTATCCCCAAGGAGACTGCCAATGTCAAGATTTACTGTGAAAAAATAATATTTTGGACTTATCTCATCCAAAATAGATTGGATCACTTCAAAAGATATTGATTCAACTACTGGAGTCTTTTGGTCACCATTCACTTGCATTGCATGGACAAAAACACCTCATATCTTCATCAAAATATCTTCGTTTGTGTTCCAAGGAAGAAAGAAAGTCATGCGAGTTTGAAATTACATAAATGTGAGTAAATTTTTGGGTATTAGATCTCAAACGTGCGGTTCATGCAATACGACCAAAGACTTTGCATGACCTGGAGGCATTTTGCCAAGACGAATGGGCAGCTATACCACCTGCAAGAATTTGGGGCCTCATAGACAACTATTACAAAAGACTGCACACTGTCATTGATGCTAAAGGGGACAATACACAGTATTAAAAACTAAGAGTATGCAGACTTATGCAGAACAGGGGTCATTTAATTTTTTCTTTGTTGCCATGTTTTGTTTTATGATTGTGCCATTCTGTTATAACCTACAGCTGAATATGAATCCCATAAGAAATAAAAGAAATGTGTTTTGCCTGCTCACTCATGTTTTCTTTAAAAATAGTACATATATTACCAATTCTCCAAGGGTATGCAAACGTTTGAGCACAACTTTATAGGCTGTATAATAAGCAATGTGCAGGATGCAAAACTCCTTTTAGAGTTCCCAGTGGAGTGTCAGTAATTTAAAAGAGTGATAATGGATACAGTGCAATATATCATTTACAATAATGTGCAATGTATCATATATAATAATTAATATTCTCTCACCCCTTTTAGGAAAGTGGTCTGGCAGTTTTGTTGAGGAAAGACCTTGAAAGTTTATTTAAGGAGTTTAAGATGATTGCTGTGGTCCAGAACAATGCAACAAATGCAGAGGACATGTTGCTCCTTAAACACAGACTGAAAAGACACAACATCAATGTCAAATTTTTCCCAAACCAGGTTATGCCACATTATAATGATGATTACAACTGTTGCAATGTGGGTTTGTACTATGTAACAACATTTTACATGTTTTTGCAGGTGATGCGGTCCTTCCTCAATGACAGTAAATACAGTAACATGTTGCCTCTATTTATTGGCCAGACTGTAATATTTGTTAGTAAAGAGCCAAAAGTTAAAGAGATGCTGCAAGTGTTGAGGGGCACTCCTCAGATGGTGCTTTTAGGTAGGTCCTTCAGATGCATGGACTTTCAATGCAATTGCATTCATAAAGGTCTTTCAGGAAGGTTGTTGTTGTCTAACAAAAGGCTTTCTGATACATTTCTTTCAGGAGCTTGTATAGAAAACACATTGCTCTCATTTCAAGGCATTCTCCTTTACTCCAGACTCCCATCCATGACCACTGTTCAAGGTGAACTGGTTAGTGGTCTAACAATGATGACCTCGCATACTGTTTCACTGCTACATCGCCACCCAGCCCATCTTTCCGACCTCCTTCAGCAATATGTCAAACAGCGGGAAGCCGGGTACGCCTCAGAGGCTGTTAGAGATAAAGACGCTCCTAAAATACAGGAAGCAACTCTCTGAATTTTACTAATAGACTTGAATGAGACATTTAGAGGAATTAAATCATCCAGTGCAGTGTCACCATGTGTATAAAGTAAGAACGACTGTATATGATTAATGTCATCTGCATAATAAAACTGTGTTATTTAAAATTGGTATTTAGTCTGATTGTCATTGCTGCATCTTCTTCCATCAACACTTGTACCTTCCTATGCATATTTTCCAATATTTTTTTTCTTATGTAACTACCAGCAATATCTTCCTTTAAACTCCTTGTATCCCTTGGAATCTGCTCTAGGTACTCATTTCACTTGTTGGGAATCACTGCCATAGTTGGAAATAAACACTTACATTTCCATGCAGGATATGTTCACAATTAAGTTGATCTGCTAATGCACAAAGTATTTGAAAAGGGGCAGTTTATTTTCCCAAACGTCACTCAAACCTTGCTATTTGTTTTTGTGTTTGAAAACATCTGGGCTGAGGGATTTTTATTAAAGGTATTTATAGTTATATTTTCATTAATTCATTTTAAATTTGTGTCTTTGTAAAACACAAAAAAATAAAAAGATAATCATAACAACAAACTGTTATTTTACAAACTTTGTTGAGGGTTTTTTAAAAATCCCTAAATCGAGACTAACATTTCTAACACTTACTCCTCCTAGAGCCTTTAAGATACATCCAACAAACTTGGCACAGACATTCCGACAGTTCTGGAATAGTGTGCTATGACTTTTCTAACTGATCAGTTTACGGTTTTCATGCGGATGATCAAAAATCTGAAAAATCGCAAAAAATGTGATAAGATGAACAACAGAATGCGCATTAATCCAAACTCCAGCTATCAAAAATTCAAATGTAAACAAACCCACAAAATACCTTTAATCTGCTTTTAGTTGCTCTCTCTATCGATCTGATGGTTTATCTGTCTAGCTACACTCACTGACCACTTTATTAGGAACACTATGATCCTAATAAAGTACCCGACATGGACGTCTGCTTTTGTAGCCCATCTAACCCATTCTGAGATGCTATTCTGCTCACTACAATTGTACAGAGTGGTTATCTGAGTTACTGTAGCCTTTTTATCAGCTCGAACAAGTCTGGACATTCTCCGCTGACCTCTCTCATCAACAGGACGTTTCTGTCCGCAGAACTACCACTCACTGGATGTTTTTTTGTTTTTGGCACAATTCTAAGTAAACTCTAGAGCCTGTTGTGCATGAAAATCCCAGGAGATCAGCAGTTACAGAATTTTTCATGCATTGCAATGCTGCCACACGATTGGGTGATTAGATAATCGCATGAATATGTAGGTGTACAGGTGTTCCTAATAAAGTACTCAGTGAGTGTATGTGACTGTCTGTCTACTATCTATCCAGCTAACTGTCTGTTTGTCTTACTGTAATGTCTGTATATCCATCAAATATAAAACTTGTTTAAACATTCAGACAAGGATGTGTCAAGCCAACATCAAAGTTTGTCTTGTATTTGTAAATTCAAAAGCCAAGAGAAACGTGCATTTTTTTTTTTTTTTTTTTTTTTTTTTTACAGCCAAAGTAAAAACTTGCTTGTGATCATGGATCCTGATTAGTGCTAATCTCTGGATTACTTCATGTTAATCTAGGTCAGTTAGTCATTTATGGCTGCAAGTCCAGGTTTGCTATAGAAATGTCTGTATGCTACATATTTTGACTTTCTGATTTTAGGTTAGTTATGCAATTTTACAGTATATAAGTACTCTTTTAGGGAAAACCATGTGAATTTGTGAATTTCCCTATAAATAAAAGTATATGCCGATTTGATGAAAAAAAAGGGGGCTACTCACTCTATAAACCAAATTAGTAAATTTGGAAGTTATCACATCTCTTTAACCAGGTAATGGCAGAACAGCCCAATAGTTTCCAACAGATTTTAAATCATCTAAATGGCTGGCTGTCAGTACAATTCTTCATGTGTGCCTCTAAATCCGACAGCCTTTAAGACACTAATGCGGATAATGAATTTGCCCAGAGCCTTTGATGGATTTGGAGGATGGTTTGGGAGCTATCAACCATACACAGAACTGGTATAGGCATGTAATATCCGCATTCTTGCTTTTTAAGAAAAAGTGGTTTAACTAGTTGCCTGTCCCACCAAGCAGAGTGACGCCCAATTGTACAAATGGGGGAAATTGACAGTCGGACATCTGGAGAAACTTATTCTGAATTACACCACACAATGAACAAGAGCAGGAATCTCAGGTAAGAGTATGGAATACAATACACAAGGAAATGTATTATTTTTAAATGATCCATAATCACATACATAGTATGAGATGATGATGTCAAAACATGGATTTTTATGTTCACAGCTTATACACTAATAAATAAGGAAAATTGTAGCTTTTATCAGTAGCTTTAAAAGTAGTATGGTGAAGACAGCTAACTAGGGAAATAACCTGATATAAACACATAATCCAAATTGTCCATTGTTAAGTGGACAAGATTCATGGCAAAGATAAAATTCAGATATGATTGTTTTTTTATGTTTCACCCTAATGCTTGACTGCTGGTGTTACCACTAATAACCTGTACTATTTGGGCATAAGGGTTTATAACCAGTTTACAAATGGTCACAAAATTACTATATGAATCGGTGACAATTTTGTTTTAATCATGTGGTGATCAGTAAACTGTGCCAGTGCTCAGAGTTTTTCCATACATTTAGGAGCTATTTTAACATGTTTAAATATTGTCTTAGTTAAACATAACAAATCTAGAGTTTTGAACTATGAGTAAACAAGCTCAGTAACCAGTAAATCTGTTTATTTGTATTCCACAACACACTTTCTTAGTTAAGGTCATTCATATGGCGATGCCTTACATAATTCTACCCTGATACAGTCAAAGAGAAAGGGCTTCAGTAATGCAATTTGTGTTATATTGTTATATTATAATTTTTAAAAGCATGCTCTGTTCTTACAAATTATAATAAAATTTAACATTACATAAATGTAGCACTCTAAATTTCTAGTTGATCTCACTATGATGTTATCATAGACAGTATTATTTAGGTGTACGTCATGCTGAGTGGTCGATTTGTAAAATGTCAAGGGGGATGGTGGGGTCAAACATCTCTTTGTTGGGAGGGAATTACGCAAATATTTAAGGCGTCCTCACAATATGAATTGTTTTCATTAATGCATGTTACTGCAATACAATTCTTATTTAATCGTGGCAACCTATATATCATTAGAAAAGTGCACTCCAGCTTTGATATTTTGCCATAGTTTTGCTATATAAATATTACAGTGAGAGTAATTCCTTAATTTGTGTCAACATATCAAAACATTAAAACGGCAATAAGTGGAATAAAGATGCACATTTCAATTTAGTGGCATAAACTCCCATTGATTTGTTTTTAGCAGGCTTCACTGAACAACATCCAACAGACCTTATTCACAGTAGCACCATGTTTGATTTTTGACGGAAATTAAAATGAGGCTGTGAAGGATAGACCGTCTCTTCAATGACATGCACTGTATAAAGCTATCAAAAATCTCCTAGATCACATCTAATTTTCCACAACTCATGTTGTCTGAAGTTTTTTGTCTACTGAAATTTCTTGGAAAGATTTGTTTTCAATGTTTCATCAGCGGAACAATTTAAAACACGAAACAAATATACAACCCACTGAAGAGACTGTACGTCTGTCCCTCACAGCCTCGTTGTCATTCCCGTCAAAAATTTAAGATGGTGCTGCTGTGAATAATGTCTATTGAACATTTAGTCTAAAGGTGTGCACATTTAGAGAGATTTTGATGGATTCTCATTTTACTTAACATTTCTTATGAAAGAATTGTACACTCTTTAATACTCTCATATTGAGCAAGTTACATGCATCCAGAACGTGGAAGGCCGTTATGTCTTCTAACGTTCATATGCCAAACATGTGCTCTGTGCATTTGTGGGCTGGTTATGTATTAATGTTGTCAGTCAGATCAACATTTGGTTCGCAAGACTTTGGGAAAAGCTGGACGGTATTGAGATCGCTTCTCAAGTTTCGCTGGTAAGCAGTTCTGACATGAGCAACATGGTAAAAAGGGGTATGTGTGTGTCTGGCTGTAAACTAAATCCTACTGGCTGTTTTTAAAAATGGGACGAGTCGTTCGACATGTCCCGCCCTCACTTCCTGTTTCAGTAGAATTTACGTCAAAACACCAAATCAAACTTTGCTCATCAAGTCACTTCACTGGGACTTTAAGCAGTGGTGTAAGAAAGTAGTTCTACACACTAAAGCATTTTAGGGATGAAAACCTGAAAATATTTTGAGTTAAAAACATGCACATGTTGTAACTGTGCACTTGTCATAGCAACATGATCTTACCCTCTGATCTCTTCTTTTTAAAGAAATTCAAAAGATTTCCTTAAACTGTTCTCTTGGCCATTTTAAAGGTGCGCAAAACGAAAGAAAACTTGCATTACCTTCAGTAGCGTAAATTGCATGTGAACACTGGGAAGGACACGTTAACCCATCGCTAAACTCCAACATACCTATTTGCTAGTGTTTTCAGAACACAATTGTCTTGCCAATTTTTCACTCCCTAGTGTGTTTAGGGGAATGTATGGGGGTGGCCTTTAGTGATAGCGACCAATGACTCCCTACTATGGTTAGGATTGGGTTTTAAGTATAGGGACCTGGCGGGGAGTCCAATTTTGGCATAACACAGGCTTTTTGGGTTTTAAGCAGGAAGTGTCAGAAAAGTTACCACAGGGATAACTGGCTTGTGGCGGCCAAGCGTTCGTAGCGACATCGCTTTTTGATCCTTCGATGTCGGCTCTTCCTATCATTGTGAAGCAGAATTCACCAAGCATTGGATTGTTCACCCACTAATAGGGAATGTGAGCTGGGTTTAGATCGTCGTGAGACAGGTTAATTTTACCCTACTGATGATGTGTTGTTGCAGTAGTAATGCTGCTCAGTACGAGAGGAACCGCAGGTTCAGACATTTGGTGCGTGTGCTTGGCTGAGGAGCCACTGGTGCGAAGCTACCATCTGTGGGATTATGACTGAATGCCTCTAAATCAGAATCCCCCCTAACCGTAACCATACTGCAGCGCCGCGGGACTCCGATTCGCCCGGGATAGCCGGCCAGCGAGGGCCCAGCGAGGAGAGCCGTTCGAGACGGGGCCGGGGTGCCACGCCCCTCTCCCATCACGTACCGCACGTTTATGGAGAACCTGGTGCTAAATGACTCATAGACGACCTGATTCGCAGTGGAAAGAGATCTTATGTGCTCATGGTTGTCAGACTGCGCAACTAAAGCAAAACACTGGCAGAATATTTTCAAACTGTACAAGTGTAAATATCTGGCAACCCCAAATATTGGCTATTTGCCGTTATTTCAAGTCTGTTATGCATCGTACATGGAGAATTAAAATATTTTACTTTCATGATTAGTTCCAAGTAGCCTAATACGACACAATTAATCTGATGGGGATGAAAAGAGGTGCTGGTGGTTTTACAAGTGAGGATGTTTTTTTAACAATTCTTTCAACAAGGAGGATGGCATCCCTCCTTAACCTGAGCCCTGGTCATACTGTTTTCCTGATGCTATACATCATGTTTCCTGTGACCTGTCCTCATGTGCATGTTGAAGAGCTATTCAAGCCAATGGCTGCTAAAAAAATATATTCAAAGCCAATTAGTGTAATAATGTTAAGCCTCTCCCGTGTAGACTGTTACCTGTGTACGGTTACCATTCATTAGCTGTTACTGTGTATATCGTGTCTTTCTTTAAGAAATCTAAATCTAAAAAATTTAATCTTTTAATCTAAAACAAATGAGAACTTTTTTTTTTCAACAATGATAAATGTTAGCCCTGACTGAATATCTAGTTCCAATTGCTTTTACTTCAATTATTTATTAAAAGTTATGTAATCAGCTGGCTTATTACTCAACTGCAAATGCAGCTGTTATTACAAAACACTGTTCTCGTTTGCCCTTTATTCTAGATTAATGGGCAAGTATGAGATTGTCAGCATTGTCAAGGCAACAGAAGCCTGTAGTAAACATGTTTGGTTTCTATCACACCCATCCCCTGTGATGACATTCCATTCATTTTATACCTGAAAAAGCATACTTTTTCTATAATCTGCTATTATGTGATCATAAACATTAGTAATTGAGAACATCCAGCATTAATGGGTCCTTGGTCCATACCTAATGGTTATTACTTTATATTTTATTATGTATTCAGGTTTCCTTGGTACCATGGTTTCATTGCTGTATACTGCTCTTGCTGGTATGTTTATTGTTAAGCCATTTGACTAGTATTTATGAGGTGATGAACCAGTGTGATTTAGTAAAGGGCAAAGGCTAAAGTCCTGCCCCAGAAGTGTGGGCTCAGGTTGTTCTCTGCTGTTAGATAATAGAATCAGATGAGTTCTGGACTCATATGTCGCAGGTCTGTTTTGACAGGGTCATGGATAGCAGGAAAAATTCTAACTGCAAATAATAAAATGCCTTTAACCATATATTCGTGCAGAGTTCGGTTATAAAATAAATAGACTTAATCAACTTTAAAAAGGGAAGACAAAACACTTCCTATATTCTTTGTTTTTGTTCAAAAGCTGTATGTACAATTAAACTGAAACTAGGTTAAACTATTTTGGTTAATAATTTTTCATGTTGTACATACACATATATATATACCAGCTGAGAATCACTGCCATATAGTATACAATTAAGTGTCCCTTGAGATCCCTTATCATTAAAAACACGTCATAACAAATCAATTTCCTAATGTATCTTGCGAGTATCTATATTATATGTTTGCCTGACTAACCAGTAAATCATTTGTCTTCCTGAAAAAGATATCTTTTGCTTGCTTAAAATGTAATATCTTTGCTTCCCAGACATATTGTGCTCTAGTTTACAATGAACAGGAGCCTCTAGCAGAGCAAATAGCTCGACTACTTAAGTGCAGAAGACATTCTCAGAATGGAATCTCATGGATCTCCACTGTACCCCTGCCAGTCACAAATGAGCGGTGTGGAGAAAGCGCCCGGTGGCTGGCATAAGCCCACTCATTCCAGAAGCAGCAGCACAGCATCCTCCCGCCCCTCACGGCTGGTTTGTACTATCTGTTTGAAATGTAAACATTCAAACACAGGTTAAAGGGATAGTTCACCCAAAAATGAAATGTCTGTCATCATTTATGGAGCCCCATGCCATTCCGTATAACTTTCTTTATTTCCATGGAACAAAAAAGGAATAGTTTTAAAGAATTTTCATGCTGCTCTCTTCCATAAATTGACATATATTCAATGTCTTCTGAAGCCATATGATAGCTTTGTGTGAGAAGCAGACTGCAGTTTATGTAGTTATTCACTGAACATTTTGCCTAACAGCCGTGGTCAGTATTCACTTTTATTGTTTGTACAAGAACAGCTTGGGAATTCTGCTAGAAATAATTCATTTTGTGTTCCACAGAAGAAAGAAAGTAACAGGGTTTTAAAAAACATGAAGGTGACTAAATGATGACAGAATTTTCATTTTTGGTGAAATTTCCTTAACTGTTTTTGGACACACCTAAATATTTTCCTTACAAGTATGTACTCTATGTCAAAAGTAAGTATTGGGTGTTATTCCCTTGTGTGTTTGAAACCAGTTGTTCAACATCTACCAAGTGTCCAATCGCAAGGTGTCAAAGCCAAACCAACAAGTTCATGTGTCCTAACAAGCTTAGCAGTTATGTTTTGTTCATATGGATTATATGTGACAGATGCTTGTGTTGTGAATAGAAATGCCCTGTTGTACATAACTGTGATTGCATTTTTCCTCTGGTATCTAAAAGAACATAAAAGACTGGGAAGTAATGGACTACTTTCCAGCTGATATGAATCTCACTGGAGAGAGCATGCAGGATGCAAATCCTCCAGGAATCTGTGAAGGCTACATGATGAAGAGGAGAAAGTGGCCTCTTAAAGGCTGGCACAAGGTACAAGAAAAAGTGACACAGTATGTGTCCACTTTTATCTTCCTTACATAGGTTGCAATCTTTTTCTCAGGTAGCTGTTTGTAAGAATAGCCTATACTACCTTTGATCATTCTTGTCCTTTAAACTTTAAAGTCAAACTTTCTTACAGAGATACTTTGTCTTGGATAAAGGGATTTTACGATATTCAAAGAACCAACATGATGTAAGTATACTGATTCTTTTTCTATACCAACAAAAAAAAAGCCACAGATTTTGGATCCAAAATCGTTCAACTCACAGTAATTTACTTTTTCAACAGTTTTCCAGAGGGAAAATGCACGGTTCACTGGATGTCAGTCTTGCAGTTATGTCAGTAAACAAAAAAGCAAGACGCATAGATCTGGATGCTGGAGACAATCTCTATCACATGAAAGTAAGTTATTTTATCACTTGCATTAATTTAATGAAATGTATTAATTTTTTTAAGCGAATATGATTTTTTGTTCATCCACCATTCAAGTTCTTAAAAGAATAGTTCACCCAAAAATGAAAATTCTCTAATCATTTACTCACCCTCATGCCATCCCAGATGTGAATGACTTTCTTTCTTCTGCAGAACACAAACAAAGATTTTTAGGAGAATATACACTAGGACCTTTCCCACCTACAGTCCTTTAGTAACTTTCTAGATAAGAAGTTCTAGTTCTAAAAATGTCTTGTCAGACCAACTAGGTAAGCTCTAAATAACTGTAGGTAAGCTGTAAATAACTTCAGTTGGTCCAACTAAATTAATTTTATTAACCATTAGTATATACCAGGTGAGCAAGTGTAACAACAGTGAAACATGAAGTTGTACGAGTTTATGCTAACAACATCGTGTGAGACCATACAAAATAGCCAACTCATAAATTATGTATGACTTTTCACGAAATCGGGTTGGAACTGGATGTTGGTCAAGAGAAGATGGCAAAAAAATTAGATGTGTTTCACAACTTCAGATAATGCTGGCTGTTGTGTTTGGACTGATACATGTTTTTCTCAAGCTCTTTATGCTGTCGAGTGTTTATTTACCCATGCAAAAGAAAAACGAGCAGCTTTTGAATATGATTTGAGCAGAGTGAGGGAAATTGTGTTGAGATCTGCATTTCCGAACATAAAAATACATATTTGTGAAGGGATTGTCCATATTATTAATTCAAGAGTAAAATAAGATTACAGGCTTGTTAATGTCATCAGTTATGTTGTATTTAGCCAGATATTTCAATCAATTTCTTCTAATAATCACAGATACAAGTCAAGTCATTTTTATTTGTATAGCACCTTTCACAACACACATTGTTTCAAAGCAGCTTTACAGAAAATCATGCATTAACAGAAAATGAAACTATAATATCTATAAAGACTTAAAGAGTCATCATTGTGTAGTTTGATTAAATACAATTATGAAGTGTGTATAAAAATAAGTACTTAAATAATAATTGTATTTAAAAACCCATTGAGGGTGGGGCCTGGTGAGTACTTACGCTGACTACCACCCCTGGAGTCGCGAGTTCGAATCCAGGGCGTGCTGAGTGACTTAGGTCTCCTAAGGAACCAAATTGGCCCGGTTGCTAGGGAGGGTAGAGTCACATGGGGTAAACTCCTCGTGGTCGTGATTAGTGGTTCTTGCTCTCAATGGGGCACATGGTAAGTGGTGAATGGATTGCGGAGAGTAGCATGAGCCTGCAAATGCTGTGAGTCTCCACGGTGTCGTGCACAGTGAGCCACGTGATAAGATGCCCGGATTGACTGTCTCAGAAGCGGAGGCAACTGAGACTTGTCCTCTGTCACCCAGATTGAGGTGAGTAACCACGCCACCACGAGGACCTACTAAGTAGTGGGAATTGGGCATAAAAAAAAAAAAAAAAAGAAAGAAACCCAGTAAGCAAGCCGAAGGCGACTGAGGCAAGGAACACAAAACTACATAAGATGTCTGTTAATGGAGAAAAATAGCCTTGAGAGAAACCAGGCTCACTGTGGGGGCCAGTTCCCCTCTGGCTAACAGCATGAATATAATGCCAATATTACTTATTTATGTGCAGTGCAAGTCATGGTTTAAAATTATTAAACTAAGTAAGTGTTAAGGGTCAGTGTTTAAACAAAGATTTTGTAAGAACTTTAAAATTAATAACTAACGTCTTTGAAGTTCATCCTGGATTAACTACAGAAGTTCATATAGATGCATTGTCCTTTGTTAGTTGGCTGATGAAGGCCTTTGTTGGCAATTTATTGATAGTCTATGTATTCCATTTTAAGAGTGTAGTCCATCATTAGACCAAGGTGATGCTGACCAAGATCAGTGAGATGCGTCCCAGTTCAACCGGCCGATCATTTCGGTGAGGTCTATCCTAAGTCCAAGGTGCAGGCAATGGCATATGAAGTATCCCATGTCTTATGGTTGGAGTTGGCATCAATTCATCCACTGAGGTCCATCATAATAGACTGAAGTGATGTCTGTCTGGCACCAGCTGCATTTAAGAGACACGTAGCAGTGGAGTCTGATACCAAGCAGGAATGTAGCTGGATCCTGCCAGTCCTGGTGACCTCGGGATAGGAGTCCAGAGGTTGAGACATGGAAACAAACAGAATAATATTAGCATAGATGCCATTACATTTTTTGCAGAGTTATAGATCATGATCAATGTTTCAGGTTCTGGCAGACCTAACTAAATCAGCCTAATTGTGTGGTGAAGAATAAATTAGGTGTATGCCTGGCTAAATAGATGAGTCTTTAGTCTAGACTTAAACTGAGTGAGTGTGTCTGCATTTCAAACAGTGTTAGGGAGACTATTCCATAATTTAGGAGCCAAATAGGAAAAGGATCTACCTCCTTTTGTGGATTTTGATATTCTAGGAATTATTATCAGGCCAGAGTTTTGTGATCATAATGAACGTGATGGAATATAGCGTGGTAGAAGGTCACTTAAGTACTGTGGAGCTAGACCATTCAAAGCTTTGTACGTAGTTAACAGAATTTTTAAATTAATACGAAATTCAACAAGTAGCCAATGTAACGACGATAAAATGGGGCTAATATGATCATATTTCTTGGTTCTAGCCAGCACTCTGGCTGCTGCATTTTGAACTAATTGAAGTTTATTTATTGAACTTGCCAGACATCCTCCCAGTAATGCATTACAATAATCTAGTCTTGAGGTCATGAACGCATGAATTAGTTTTTCGGCATCAGCAACAGAGAGCATGTGTCGTAACTTAGCAATATTTCTTAGGTGGAAGAATGCTGTTCTACAAACATTGGAAATTTGATTTTCAAATGACTATTGGTATCAAATATAACACCTAAGTTCTTCGCTGTTGAAGACGATGTAACAGTACATCCATCGAGAGTCAAATTATATTTTAGCGGCTTATTTTTAGGGGGTTTTTTGTCCAATAACTAGTACCTCTGTTTTGTCGGAATTGAGTAGAAGAAAATTTCTGGCCATCCAATCTTTGATTTCATTGATACACTCTGCTAATTAGGAGAAATGTGAAATTTCGTCGGGTTTTGAAGAAATATAAAGTTGGGTATCATTGGCATAACAGTGGAAACTTATTCCATGATTCCTGATAATATCTCCCATGGGAAGCATATATATGGAGAAAAGCAGAGGCCCTAAAACTGATCCCTGTGGCACTCCATACTTAACTTTTGTTTGATTTGACAATTCCTCATTTACACAGACAAATTAGTAGCGGTCTGCTACATAGGACCTAAACCATGCTAATGCAAGTCCAGAAATGCCAATATAATTCTCTAGTCTATTCAAGAGAATATCGTGATCTATCGTGTCGAAGGCAGCACTAAGATCTATAAGCACAAGAAGAGAAATGCAACCGCGATCAGATGATAAGAGCAAGTCATTAGTAACTCTGATAAGTGAAGTCTCTGTACTGTGGTGTGGCCAAAATCCTTACTGAAATTGTTCATATATACTATTTCTCTGTAGCAATGAACATATTTGGGAGGGCACAACCTTTTCTAGTATTTTCAACATAAAGGGAGATTTGAAATCGGTCGATAATTCTCCAGGATCAAGTTGTGGCTTCTTAATAAGCGGTTTGATAACTGCCATTTTAAAGTTTCTTGGGACATGTCCTAAGGATAGTGAGGAGTTAATAATATTAAGAAGAGGTTCTGAGATTACAGGGAATACCTCTTTTAAGAGCTTAGTTGGTATTGAATCTAACAAACATGTTGTGGCTTTTGATGTTTCGATAAGTTTTGTCAGCTCATCATGACCTATGACAGTGATGGATTTAAGTTTCATGTGTGGAATATTATGAGACACTGTTTTCTGAGGTACTGTGACAGATGATTGCATAATTCTGCAAAAAAAAATATTTCTGATTATTTCAATTTTATCAGTAAAGAAATTCATGAAGTCAATACTGTTGTGCTGCGACGGAGTATCTGGTTCAGTTGACGCTTTATTTCTAACCAATTTAGCCACAGTACTGAATAAACACCTAGGATTCTTGTGGTTATTTTCTATAAGTTTGCTCAAATATGCTGATCTGGCAGTTTTTAATGCCTGTCTGTAGCTACAGACACTATCCTTCCATGCACCACGAAATACCTCTAATTTTGTACTCTTCCACTTGTGCTCCATTTTCCGAGCTTCTCTCTTGATATAGTATATGCTCATGTTTTATGTTTCCTGCATAGCACAGTATACATTTTCTAATAGGTCAGTTTCACGTGACAGCAGTGTGTAAATGCTGTAGACACACCCTACAGAAGTTTTTACCTCCGGAAAAGCCGGTCGCTACATAATTCAATGTGATTATTAAACTGCAAACGTCTGCTGTTTAATTAAATAAATATGTAGTCTGTATGATAACTGAGATTTTCAATGAGCAGCAGGACTAGCTAATGTGAGCCGTTCCATGCAAAGACCTGCAACCTTATTGACTAAAGAGCTACAGAACCCCGTTGATGATAAACCTAGAACATGTTTCATTATTTTACAAGCTGACACAAACTGACAAAAAAAGTGCCCGCCAAAGTGGCGTATGACACCGCGAAATTCACCAGCCATATAGAAAATTTACCCACATTTGGTGCTTGGCGGGTGTTAATTTCAGACCCTGTATGTGATAATTTTATGGACCACAGATATAGCATAGAGGTTAGATATTTGATTTCTTATCACTTTAATTTATGTACTGTACGTATAAATGCACAAATTTCCAGACTTGTTCATTGTACTCTCTTTATTATCTGAAAATATAAATGAGACATGCTGTCATTTAGGGTAACCTACAGTGCCCTACTTTAGCTGATGGTCAAGTGATTCAATGAAAAGATGTCTTTCTGATGCTAAGCCTCCTCTACTCCATTAGAAGCTATGGTCCTTCTCTAAATTACATGTTTAATCTGCCTTTCAATATGGACCTTTTACAGTTTATTTTACAACTAGGAAGAGATGAGAGTTACTAATGCTGAGATCATGAACATATATAATGTATAATCAGACACATGATCTTCAATTAAAACATCAACATTTTATTCAGTACAAAGTTGATAGAGGCAGATGGACCCTCTACATGAGACTGCACAGCCATTGCCTTTTAGGGGACAAGACAGCAAACAAGTTTTATTGCCACACCAAATAATAAAAGGACATAATAGACACATAGCTCTGTGGGCCTCCATCATTCTCCACCTCTGTTACAGCAGATCTTCATCTTATAATGCACATAAATAATCATGTGTGGCCTACTGATTAGCATTAAATTAAACCTATGGAAAATTATGACAACTGTGGGAGATCCTAGAATTGAAAGAGGGTCCATTAATACAATGACACCAACAGCAACTGTGGGAAATGATATGCTAATTCAAAATACGTTTTCAGAAATGTTAAACCGGGTACATCAAATGGTATTAAAAGTAAAAGAACGTTCAGTTCTCATGACATACAGTAAAATAATATTAGCATGCACATTAGGCTACATGCTAAATATCAGTAAAATTAACCCTAAAATAAAAATAAACCTATAGCTAAGTAGCTGTAAAAACTATATTATTATTATAATGTTAACAGAATATGAATGTTAATACCTATTATTAAGTTCAGTGCAAACAAATAACATAACAGTCAACCTATCAAACATTATTGTAGGCGAGAGAGGTCTAATATTAGTGTTGAATTAAGCTTTACAAGTACGGTAAAACTTTATAGTTTTATTAATTTAAAAACGCACACATTAATTTAGTAAACTTTCTTTTCCTTGCATAAAATCATGCAGATACGGGTCAGGAGCTTCAGTTAATGTTCATATCAACTATCAGAATGGGGGAAAAAATGTGATCTCAGTGATTTGGAGAGTGGCATGATTGTTGCCAGAACTGCCGCTCACTTGATGTTTTTTGTTTTTGGCACCATTCTGAGTAAACTCTAGGGACTGTTGTGTGTGAAAATCCCAGGAGATCAGCAGTTACAGAAATACTCAAACTAGCCCGTCTGCAACAACAATCATGCCACGCTCCAAATCACTGAGATCAAATTTTTTCCCCATTCTGATGGTTGATGTGAACATTAACTGACCCGTATCTGCCTGATTTTATGCACTGCACTGCTGCCACGTGACTGGCTGATTAGAATATCGTGTGGATGATTGTTGGTGCCAGACTGGTACTGCAATACTGCAGACTGTAAATGTATGCATCAAGTGACATTTTTTTGTTGTTGATGTCAACAACAAAAAGTTCTCTTCCCCCTTTTAAAAGTTGATGAGCATATTTATGAGCCCATTATATTTATTATCCAATTTATTTCCTAATATCAAACATCATTCTAACAGAACATATATTAAACAGGAGGAAAACTTATTCACAATTTGTCCACAAGTCTTGGAGGTCCAGACTGACATTTTCAACATTTCTGTTGAAGCAAAGAATTGTGGGTTGTGAGTGCCCATGAAGGATACACCTCATGTATCCTCCGAATTCCCATGAAACGTCGCATTCGAAGGCTGCCTTTGTTGGCACTCATAACCCACAATTCTTTGCTTCAACGGAAATGTCTAAAAAAAATGACACCAATTTGCCCGTAAATATTATGTTCAAACGCAAGGAATGTTAATTCCCAAGTTGAAGTACCTCAGTAGAGGGGTGCAGAGAATATAATATGTATAATTATATTAATATATAATTAAAATAAAGTATTAGACTAAAACTACACCTGTAAAATCTATTTTCTTTTCTCTTTACATCATTATAACTCTCCTAAAATGTACCTCATACATTCCCTTCCAGAGGGACTTTGTTCCCTTCTCACTCAAAGCGCTCGCGCTTCTTAAATAGTGGCGTGCTGTCATAGCAACCATGTTCCGTTCCGTTTGTCCTAGGAAGGCCATCTCGTTTAAACGAAGCTTGTTTAAAGGAGGACACTAGGTGTACTGCAGCCTTCAAAGGACGCATCCTTCCTAGCATGCAGCCTTCCAAAAGAGACACAGCCATTAGCGGGAGTTGATGGAATACGGGTGGGAAAAAATTAGGCTGCATGCACCTCGCGGTGATCACCGGTGATCGGTGCTACGCAGATTTGGCTCATCTCGAACGAGCCTATTGTTACCACTGCAGTGACGTCATCTAGTATCGACCATTTTTTTTTCTGACGTGGTTGGAACGCGCGATTCAATTGGCTCTTTTTTTTATTTTTATTTAAACAATAGGCAAATTAAACAATTTACAATATCAATATAGAAAGTATCAAGAAAAATACAAAGGAAGGGAAAAAAAGAAACAAAAATAAAGTAAAAGACAATACAAATAGTTAGTGGTTTCATTACAAACAGCATTATATTATACAAATTAAAGATCTTAACAAATCTTTTTGCTTTACTATTTTTTACAGAGTTTAATCATGCTGTAATATCCTTGTAGGCATATCAAAAATAGGTTAATATTGGATTTATCTCCTGACCATTTCAACGTATGTAAAAATAATTATAACATTTACAATAAAATAAAAGTTTACGTCTTTGTTATTGTGATGAAAATAAAGTAAAACATTGTTTTCTTCAATGGAAAAAGTATAATTCGTTTTTCTACACATAAATTGAGAAATATCCTTCCAGAATCTTTTAACTTGATGATAATTCCAAAATAAGTGGGATAATGTTTCTGGTTCAACTTTACAGAATGCACATTCATTATTAATTTCAATTTTACTTCTTTTAGTAATATAATCTTTGACAGGATATATTCTATGAATAATTTTAAAAGTTACCTCTTTAATTAGTATATTATTAGTATTAGTTATAAGGTATATATTACATTGATTCCATGCATTTTTCCAGTGTATTTATTCCAAATGAATATTCCAATATATGACACTAGGGGGAGTATTATTGCTTCTGCACATTTATCTGATTTGGTTATTATTACATTTTCTAATATCTACACCTTCTAGGGGAATAAAAGCTATAAAATATTATTTTTTATAGATTGGGAAATCTGATAAATTCTTGAACAACAATTTTACTCCTCCAGAGATGGATCTAAATACTTTTTTCAAATTCCTTGTGACTAATGGAAATACCAAAACAAGAACCATCCTCCTTAATTAACTGTATAACCAATATTATGTCATTTTCAAACCCATCTTTTAGGAAAATTGTTTTGCTATTATGTTTTATATCTCTGTTATTCCAAATTGTATATTTGTAAGTGTAATGTTTGTAGGTTAGTGTTCACAGAAGAAGTACCAGCCTATGAAAGTTTCAAAACTGCATTTCAGTACAAACTCTAGTCCACCAACCTGTTGAAATATTTACTTTGGGAAAATATTCCACATAAAGTCTTGTTTTATATATATATATATATATATATATATATATATATATATATATATATATATATATATATAGATAGATAGATAGATAGATAGATAGATAGATAGATAGATAATTTTGTATCCATTTTATCTTAAAATCCTGTTTGATATCCGGTAGTCCAAAGCATTTAGGCCTCCTTTTTCTTGGATATTACATATCTCCTTTTTTAGATAATGAGGTTTATTTCTCCATATAAAGTTAAAGAGCCTGAAGTTAACATTTTTAATAACTGACAAGGGAACATCAAGGGCTAGAGAAGCATACCACTAATCTTAACAATCCTTCAGATTTAGAAATAAGTACACGACCATACAATGAACTGATTTTTTCCCCAATATTATTTAAAATTGGGCAGATATTTTGACAAGCAAGTAGTGTCGTCCGCAAGTTGACTACATTTAATTTCACTGTCTTGAATTTGAATTCCTTTAAACCAGTTTTTGTTTTGCATATGTAATGTCATTATTTGGGTAACTAATAGAAAGAGAAGGGGTGAAAATGGATATCCCTGTCTGATTCCTCTAATGATATTAAATCACTGTGTTGTCCCATGAGCTAATTTCACTGAACTGATGATGTTATGATATAGGGTTTTAATTACTTGTTGAAAATATTCACCAAATCCAAAAAAAAATTATATAAATAATATAAAACTATCTTCTGGTATAAAATCACTACAGTCTATTAGAGCTAACACCAATCGAATAGTATTACAGATATGCCTGCCATTCATAAAACCAGACTGGTATTCATCTATAATTTGATTAAGTCCTTTTTTTAAGTCTTTCAGCAAAAACTAAAGCTAATAATTTTGCATCATTATTAATTAAAGTTATTGGTCTGCAATTGTCTAATGATAATGGGTCTTTATTTGGTTTCGGAATTATAGTTATTAGACCCGTTGTGGTAGGAAGATAACGTTTCAATTGCTTCCTTAAAAGCAAAAAATAAAAACTCAGAGATATTATCTTGAAAAGCTTACCAGGGGATTTGTTTTCTTTTAATTTTGAAATGCCTATATTTTATCTCGTTTAATGTTATTTTTGCATCACATATATTCCGGAATTCCTCATCAATGATTGTAGCTTTCATAACTTTCATATCAGTTTTTAGCTCTTTGAATTCTCTGAAGGCAAAGTCAAGTGTGTGTTTTAGAGCGTCAATACTGACGGTATTCTTCTTGACCATATCCTCTAGACCAGTGTTTTTCAATCCTTTCCTGGAGTACCACTAACACTACAAATTTTGGATGTCTCCTTTATCCTACACACCTGATTCTACTGATTAGCTTATTAATGGGCATATTGCATTGTCATGACTTGTTTACTCTTGTATACATTTTCTTTTCCAATTTTTGTATAGTGTATATTGTGTAAATTATATTGTGTACCCTGTTTACAAAGTGTATCCTTTTAATGCCCTGTATTTATAGTGATACTTTACATGTATACGTGGTACTTATCTGCATTGTTATTGTATGGTTACTAATGTGCTAATGCTAATTTCCTTACATTTTTTACTAGGCCAAGAGTCAGGATTTGTATTATATATGGGTCACTAAGCTGAGTGCCCATAGGATGTATAAGAAGAATGAGGCTGCACACCTTCACAATGGCTTCCTCCAGGCCCTGTCCCAAGGCGGTCATTTATCTCAGAAAAACAGTGCCATGCAGGACATGGTGAGTACAGCATTTACTAATTCCTCATGAGCCTTTCTGACTTTTCGAAGCCCTTTAAATCATTGGGGATTAGGAGAAGGTGTCCTCACAATTTAAGAGTAAGTGGAACTTGATTAGTGATTAGACACTTTGCCTCACAACCCAGATGGTGGTTATCTGGCTTTGTAAATACACTTTAAAAGATGTTTCTATAAGAGTTAAAGGTGAAGTATGTAATTTTTTTTAATGTTTTAATACTAATCCCATCTTAATATGCAGAGACAACCATAAGTAAGACAACTATAAGTAAGCCCCTGAAAATTGTAAACACTGAGGCACTGTGGCATTATCAAAATTGTTTAAGCATCCTAACTAGCCCGACATAGCATCATTAGCTCAACCAATGGCATGAGTTTGGAGTGAAATTATCAGTTTGCTCGACGAATAAAGCTGGTCTGGTTTCGGAAGTAAAATCCCATTAATTTGTTCTATAGGGAAATTGATTATTAATGGTAACTTATAAACCTACTGTGAGCTTGTTAAGCGATGGTATGTGATTCTGCTGAAACAATCAGTCTGCATTATTTAAACTTATTTAAAATATATATATATATATATATATATATATATATATATATATATATATATATATATATATATATATATATATCATGTTTAATAGTGAAATTCTTGGTGAAGAACTACACTATCCATGATCCAGCAAAGAAATATACCCCAATCAGAAAATCACTGCAAACAAACTTCAGGCAAAAGAGCTCTGCAGTGTCCTCCCACTTCCATGACGCCCTGCGAATAACGCAACCATGCTGGTCTCCCTACACTCTCAAACTAAAAGGTCGAACAGTAGTGGATTTTGCAGATACCAATAACTAAGGTGGTGGAAAGGGCCGATAACCAATGAATCAGCCAATAGTTTTTAAAATCGATTTATAGAACGTAAAAAAAAAATTTTTTTTAGTCTCTTCTTACTATGATGGGCACAGACATAGAGGCTTCAAGAGTTCAAAATGATTAACTTCTCAGATGCAATTTATTGTTCAACCAAAATCCCAATAATACCAGAATAAAATTAAGATTTGATGCATAATATGGGACTTTTAACTGTAAACAACACAAAAGGGGCTCTTATTTTGAAATTATGATGATTTGGCTCCGTTACAATGCTTTATATTTAAGTATTTACCAAATTAGGTTTTTTATAGCCTATATATTCACCAGATGAAGGGTTTTTATATACATATATACAGTGTATTTCTATATACATTTCACTATATGAGGTTTAATGAGAAATACCGGAAAATCGGCATAGATTTTTGACGATAACCGATAGTTCCAAAAAACAACCATCTGCACCGATAAATTGGTAAAACCGATATTTCGGTCTACCTCTAAAATTACTGATAAATTCGTATTTTAATATTTTGCAATATACTTTAAAAATATTGCTTATATACTTAGAATCAACAACTTCAAATCAATAGTTTTATAATTTTCCATCATTTTTAATTTGATTATGTCATTCACAATGCTTCATGTAATTGTTGCTCATTCCCTTATTAAAGAATTTAAGAACATACTAGTACACAGTTTTGAACTTTTGTCTTTTTGTCTGGTTTCCAAATATTCTTTTGCTTCAAATCAAAGTTTGTAATGGTGTGATTCATCTCGGAGATGGTTGGATTGGTTCATGGCATACAACTCTTTTATGAAGTACAACTCTTTTTTTGTGAATGGGAAAAATACTTCCGGAACCAAGGCAGCTGAAAAAGTGGGTGGATGGAAAAAATCCAAATAGAAATGACACACTTCACCTTTAATAATTGTATTGTCTAATGGAATTTACAAATGTATTTCTTATAAATAATGCTAGAGCACGACAGTGTCTTACTTGGGTGAAACTCAGAGTGCAAATTTGCCATGTGTCAATCCTGCCATTAATGGGAAAGTGTCAGCCTGGCTACAGCAAACCCAAGAGCCTGACATCTGTGCCCAAGGTACTGGAGAATTTTTGCTTTCAATACGACTAGTAAAACAATAATACAAAGACACATAAGTACAGATGAGGATTTAGAAAACAGTTTGGCCTATGTAGTAAATTTTTGTGCTGTTTTCTAGAACTTAACCGTTGTCAAATGGAACTTAATGAGCTGCACCGGATGGTCCAAAAGCTGCACTCTTTAGAGCCAGGCCAAACAGTTAATAATGGGGACCTTCAGAGGATTATCAGTATGCAGGTTAGTAACAGGAGTCATGTGATGACAATGACTAGACTTTACTGGCATAACTTATGAGTAAACTCTGCCACATGTATGCCCATTAATAGGCCATACACTTAAAAAATTCAAACCACTCAAATTAAAAACTTAAAATTAAATGGATGGAACCAAAGATTACATTATAACATAATGATGAAAACACTTATTTCAGTGTACTATGATTACGCTACATATTTTTGACCCACAGAATCTTACTCTTGACAAGCCCAAGAAGAAGTCTGGCAAGATTTGGGGTCATTCCCGCACACTCTCTCGAGTTGAGGCTCTAGGAATGGTGAGGCTGTAGTGAAAGGTTTATTTATTTGATATTAGGATGATATCTTAGATAAAGTCTTGGAAGCAATTCTGATCTTTGCCTGCAGGGTTTCCCCTCCCATTGGGATTATTTAATGTTTTCCACAAAGGTCTGGAAACTATTATGGAATGTTTCCATATTCATATGCAGTGTGATCCCAAAGATCTCTGTGTATTTTTATTTTTAAAACAGTAGTCAGGCATTTGTGTTGTGCTAATGTCTAGTGAGCATTAGAGCTTTTACACCCTCAGTAATTATAGTCAACTCCTTTTTTACATGAAGCCATTTCGTGGGATTACTAAATCGGTAAGTCAGCACAAGGCACCGCTACTTTCCCTTACAAAAAGTACTGTAGCATTACCATTGTATCAGATGGTAATACCTTGGTACTTTGATGTGGTACTGAATAATTGCCATATTTACATATCATGTACTCCAAGGAACATCAAAGAATACCATGGTACATGTCCAAAAAACCAGGGTATAGCCACAGTACATGCCCAAAACATGGTATTACCAAAGTATCATGTCTCAAAACCATAGTAATACCATGATCATTTTTGTTAGCGTTAGTAAAATATGCTGTTTAAAGTAGTTAAAGTTTCCAATCTTTACAGAAAAATATATTTATGGGGTAAGGGGTAATCCTTGTAAAGTCCTACACTTTATACCAGGTAGCAAATGCATTATATCATGTTGTCTTATATTGTATATTGTATAGTAATTGCAGTGTTTTTGCCTTTGTAAATGTAGTATAGACTCTGAATGTCACATGGTGGACATATTTGGTGGAACTGTAGTTCTTTAGACACCAGTGTCTCCTCCTCCCTTTCTACCCTCCTTTTTAATGCAGTTATCATCAAGCCATCTGAACAGCTCTTCCCACCTGGGAACCTCCGTGCCCTCCATCCCAGATTACGTCAGTGCCCAGCTCAACCCACCAGCCTCCACATCCTCAGAATGCAAGAAGCTCCAGCAGGACATCAGCTCCATGTCCCTGAGAGGTCAAAATAATTATTATTTTGTTTACATTAAAATCCAGCTCATGTTAATATGTTACATTACATGTATTAGTACTGAAGGGCTGATAGAGGAAAATGAATGTCATTGTGTGTGTCCTCACAGTTCATGCGTCTCTGCGTTCTGCTCATGAGGCTCTTGCTCAGGAGCGCCAGCGGCTGCATGATGCCTGGTCCAGCAGGGAGCTCCGCCAGATCACCTCTGCCCAGATCAACAACCTCTGCAGCCTGGCTGAGGTGACAAAGACATTAATTAGTTAGTGAGAAGCCCATAGTGCATAGTAATTTCCTTTGCATGCATGCAGTGCATACATAAATTTACTACAACCTATGTTTATTAATGCTAGAATTGTTAGAATGTTGTTTTGTGCATCATGTGTTGTGCTTTACTGCATAGATGTGTGTATGTATGTGTACCTTTAGTTAGATGTTGAGTCCCGACACATCAAAATCCACAAACTGTCTGTCTCCTCCAACTCTTCTGAAGAGTCCTACCGTACTGTGGTACAAAGAAAGGTGTGTCTCCTCCCACCCATAACCTACTCACTCCAGTCCCTGTTTTGTTCTATTTATCTCCTTCTTCCTCTTTATTCTTTTTACAGGTGGATAGGTTTCACCTACTTCATTCGCCAAACAGGCTCCTTTGTCCTGTCATTATTTTCTTTATAGTATTATGCAATCAAGGTCACAGTTTATTATTATCCTGATGTCTGTCTCTGTTTCATTCAGTCTGTCTCAGGCCATAGTTCGCCTCTTCGTCCACCCTCGGTGGCTGACTCAGCAGCGGAGTATTTCGATGCATGTGATGAGCCCATGTGTGCGAGTTCTTCCGAGCTGTCTGACGAGTCCGGCCTGAGTGATGGATCCAGTAATTCAGAACCTGATGAGACTCATGGTCAGTGGACACTTGCTCTTTTATCACCCATTATCTTGCAGCATGTAGAGGGCACACTTTAATAATTTGTTCTCGATGTAATATCAGTCCTAGATGCAATAACAGCCCTAAATGCAACTACTGTTTCATTTTATGCAAATTAACCATTTCTTCTAAAATGAACCATTTCAACTAAGGTACACTTTCATACAGGGGTCCAGTTTATAATAAAGGAATATTCTGAGTTCAATACAAGTTAAGCTCAATCGACAACATTTGTGACATAGTGATGATTACCACAAACATTTATTTCAACTTGTCCTTCCTTTTCTTAAAAGAAAGAAGAAAAAAGATCTGGGTTACAGTGAGGCACTCACAATGGAAGTGAATGTGGCCAATCCATAAAAGTTAAAATACTGTATAAAATGTATAGCCAACAAGACATAAACAATATACAAGTTAACATGATTTTAGTGTGATAAAATCACTTACTAAACTGTACAGTTATATCCAGTTTTACAACTTTGATAACATGATGACGTAACGCTGTAAACCCAGTAATCCTGCAAAAACAACGATTTAAACAACTTTAAAGCTTAAATAACACGCAAGTTTTAACAAAATTGCTTTTATAAAATTATACGTTTTACAATTCTGCATTTTAACTCTCAAAAAATTAGCCACATTCACTTCCATTGTAAGTACCTCACTGTAGCCTCAATTTTTTCTTTTTTTTTTTTAAGAAAAGGAGGGACAAGTCAAAATAAATTTTTGTAGTAATCACCATTATGCCACAAATGTCAATTGAGCTTAATTTATATTTAACCTGTAATACTCCTTTCAGGTACACTTATTTTACACCTAGTGTTGATAACTCATTGATATATGGCTTGTAGGTGTAAAATTGAAGATTCATTATTTTGTGCCGATATTACATTTAGTATCAAAATATACAATATTTAAGTCTTTTATTACATTAATTACCAAACATTATTACCTAAAGGGCTATTATTATATTTAAGACCAAAAGGTTTTATATTTAAGGCCTTTATTACATTTGGGAACAAAAATGGTTAAATTTGGGGATTTTATTACATTTAGGATCGAGACATTTAGGGCCTTTAATACATTTGATTTAGGACTGAAATTTAGGACCTTTATTACATTTAGAACCACTTATTACATGTGTGCCCTATACTCTCCATGTGCACTTTGATGTCTCTGACTTGTGGGGAAGGGCTTGAAAAACCATTAAGGAATATTCAATTGTGTGTGTTCCAACATTAACTGTTTTCCTTATTTTGAATTAACCCAACAGCATTGGCTTCACGCAAATACCGTGACAGCCTTTCAAAGGCACCACCAAAACTGCCCACCATTAAGAACACCGGCCGTCGTACTAGTCTGCCTGCAATCTGCCCTGACAACAGCCATGTTGGCTTAATGACTATCCTCTACAACAACATAGGGAAAGACCTGTCTCGTGTCTCCATGCCAGCAGCTCTGAATGAACCTGTGTGCTTGCTGCAGAGACTCTGTGAGGAGCTGGAATACTCTGACCTACTGGACACAGCTAACCATACTGATGACCCCTATCAGAGGATGGTAAGAATGATGGAAGCTATGGCAGGGCTTCATATGTTGGAATTATTTAGAATTAAGATATCATTACTGTATCTATACACATAGTGGCCCCTAAAAGTATTTGGACATATATGCTACATTTAAAATAAATGTAATGTCACTGCATTAGCAATAACAAAATATAAAATCATGTGGCATCTGCAAATGATACTAGACATTTTCTCAGAACTAATATTAGCTTGTAACAAGGTTTGGGAAAGGAGGAAGCAAAACCCGGATTAACAATTAACAAGACTTTAATCAACACAAATGCTGAACTAAAACATAACAACAGACGTCGACACACACACAGCTCCGTGTGTCTCTCTTTCTCTCTCTCTCTCTCTGATGTCCCCAGCTCCTCCTTTATCTGTATGTATAACTCTAAAATAATAAAATAGCTTTTCAGCTTCAACATAAACAGACAACTTTGGCGGTTGAAGCGTGTCTCTCTTTCACGATCTCTGGCATGGTCTCTCCTTTTATTGCTCTCCCCAGTGCTTACTGCAATCAGAAACAGGTGTTAGACATTATAGCACTCAGGTGTGCACCCTTACCGCTTTCTCTCTCTCTGGACGAATGCTTGAACACGCCCCCGCCACCACATACCCCCACAGCCCGACTCAGGCCAGGGCGTCATCTGGCCTGTCCACCACTCACCCCCCATTTCTGGAGAGGAAGTCCGCGACCACCATCTGTGCCCCCGTCCTCTGGGCCACCTTGAACTTAAACGGCTGAAGAGCCAGATACCAGTGGGTGATCAGCGCGTTGGTATCTTTCATGTGCTGGAGCCATTGGAGCGGGGAGTGATCTGAACAGAGGGTGAAGGCACACCCCAACAGATAATACCGGAGAGTAAAGACGGCCCACTTGATGGCAAGACACTCTTTTTCAATGGTGCTGTACTCCGTCTCTCTCAGTGAGAGCTTGCGACTAATGTATAGCACCGGCCGTTCCTCCCCCTCCACCACCTGCGAGAGCACCGCCCCCAGCAACCTATCTGAAGCATCCATCTGTAAAATGAAAGGGAGAGAGAAATCGGATGAATATAAAAGCGGTCCATCACAAACTGAGGCTTTCACCTGCGTAAACGCCTGTTGACACTGCTTCATCCACTGGACCACGTCTGGAGCTACCTTTCTAGTGAGATCAGTCAGCGGGCTGGTGACGCCCGAATAATTAGGCACAAACCTTCTATAATAGCCAGCCAGCCCCAGGAACTGTCTCACCTCCTTTTTGTTCTTGGGTCTTGGGCAGGTCGCAATCACTGCAGTCTTATCAATTTGGGGACACACCTGCTCGTGACTCAAAAGGAACCCCAGATACTGCACCTCAACCTATCCAATTTCGCACTTCTTGGGGTTTGCCGTGAGTCCCGCTCATTGCAGTGACCTCATAACAGCCCTCAGATGCTGGATGTGCTACTTCCATTCATTACTGTATATAATGATGTCATCCAGATAGGCAGCGGCGTAAGTAGAGTTTGGTCTGAGGACTCGGTCCATAAGGTGCTGAAATGTAGCCAGGGCCCCGGACAAACTGAATGGAAGTGTCACAAATTGGTGTAAGCCAAACGGTGTGGAGAAGGAAGTTTTTCTCAGGACATTGGCTTTAAGGGGATATGCCAATAACCCTTTGTCAAATCCAGTGTCAAGTAAAAGCAAGCTGTGCCCAACCGATTGAGCAACTCATCAATACAACGCATTGGGTATGCATCAAATTTAGACACCTCATTGATTTTCCTATAATCCAAACAGAACCGTACTGACCTGTCACTCTTAGGGACTAGAAAAACTGGGCTGGACCAATCAGTGTGGGATTCTTCTATTACTCCCATACTCACTTACTTAGTATTGCATCTAATTCTTCCCGAACTACTTTTTTCTTGTGCTCATGTAGTCAGTAGGGACGGCTACGTACCACTACCCCGGGCGCCATCTTGATGTGGTGCTGAATGAGGTTTGTACAACCAGGCAGAGCGGAGAACACGTCTGCAAATTCCTTTTGCAACCTGGCAACCTCTGTGACTTGCGACGGTGAGAGGTGGTCCCTACAAGTGATTGGGGTGACATGACTGGCTTTTAAGTTCACCTCCAGCCCGAGCTCCACCCTCCCTGGAACCACCATTGCCATCGTCACAGGGACCACCTCCCTCCATAATTTCAGGAGGTTGAGATGGTATTTTTGACGTGTGTCACCTCTATCTGTTCGCCTATCCTCATAATCAAGATCTCCTACACATCGTGTGACCTCAAAGGGCCTTTGCCACTTGGAAAGTAATTTAAAGCTTAATGTTGGGAGTAATACAAGCACTTTGTCTCCCGGTGCAAATTCCCGTAGCCAAGTGCCCGTCATACAGTCGGCTTTGACGTTCTTGAGCTTGGAGCAAATTCTCCTGTGTTAGTTGACCCAAAGTGTGGAGTTTTTCTCTAAGATCAAGAAAGTACTGAATTTCATTTTTACTGTTTGAAGGTCCCTCCACCAAAGCTTCCCGCACACTGCGCGGTCGCCGCCCATACAGCTGCTCTAATGGGGAAAACCCTGTGGAGGCTTGTGGTACCTCTCGAACTGCAAATAACAGGGGATCGAGACACTTGTCCCAATTTCTAGCATCCTTGTGTACGAACTTACGAATCATATTTCTATTAAAAAAATATGTTTTATTAATATTAGTTTTATTAAACCATTCCACCAACCCGTCTATCTGTGGGTGGTAAACACTGGTGCGTATCAATTTAATACCCAGTCATTTGTATAGTTTGCGTACATTTGTTAGTTTACGTGACATGAACGTAGTGCCCTGATTAGTGAGGATTTCTTTCGGAATTCCCACTTGGGAGATTATTCTGAAGAGTGCCTTCGCAACACTACGTGCTGAGATGTTGCGCAGAGGGACTGCTTCCGGATATCGCGTTGCATAGTCCACCAGAACCAATACAAAGTGATGTCCACGTGCCGTCCACTCTAATGGCCCAACGAGGTCCATGCCAATTCTTTTGAAGGGGTCCTCGATTAACGGAAGGGGTGCAATGGTGCTCTTAGGGTGGCCAGCTGATTCTATAATAGCGAAATGCGGATATGAAAGTGTGATGTTTTGCTGGAGCTGTTGACCATCAATAACTTTCACTTGGTCAAGGGCATGCCTGAGGGTTTCGTCTCTTGACTGCTCCAGAGGGAAGTCCCCTTTGGGAAATCCTCTACTCTCCCTTACATCATCCTGATGTGGAGCTGACGAAGACCACCCCGGCACTGCTTCCCCCGCCAAGGCATTGCTCATTTCACATCTATTAATTTTCTCACAGGACCAATCCACACATATTCCCTTTACAGAGTTCGAAATTCTGGCCAAATTGTTCTCAAAATTTGTGGATGGATGAAGCGGAAACTAACTGCATCCTCCACTTTTTGCCCCCAAAATTTAATAATGAATGTCACTACAGGATAATTGTCCTTGTATCAGGATAAATCCCCATGCACATACCTCACCCTCACCCTTTTACTTGTGCCCAAAGCCTCGTCTTGAGCCTGGAGCACCTGCTTGAGCCTGGAGCACTTGATGTCTTCCGCCAACGGTGAGGACTCCATGCTGGCATATATTTACTCCAAAATCTCGGGGTTCGGCATCAGTGTAACAAGATTCGGGAAAGGAGGACGGGACCCAGATTAACAATTAATACGATTTTAATCAACACAAACGCTGAACTGAAACATAACAACAGATGTCGACACATACACACAGCTCCATGTCTCTCTCTCTGGCGTTCCCGGCTCCTCCTTTATCTCTCTCCTGCTGATTGGGCAACTTAGCGCAGGGCGTGCATCCTCACGGCCCAGCCACGCCCTCCTCCTCCTCCTCCAAACTGGTCACAAGGTGATTGTTAGAGGATGTATTAAAGGGATAGTTCACCCAAAAATGAAAATTCTCTCATCATTTACTTACCCTCATGCCATCCCAGGTGTGTATGTCTTTCCTTTTTCTGCAGAAAATAAACAAAGGTTTTTAGAAAAATATCTCAGCTCTGTTGGCCCATATTTAAAATGCAAGCGAATGGTGACCAGACCTTTGAAGCTTTAAAAATCACATAATGGCCACATAAAATAATCCATAAGACTCCAGTGGTTTAATCTATATCTTCAGAAGCAAGTGTGGGTGAGAAACAGATTAATATTTAAGTCACTTTTTACCTTACATCTCCACTTTCACATTCAAAATGTAAAAGAATGTGGAAAAATTGAAAGTGGGATTTATAGTTTAAAAGTACTTAAATACTGATCTCTTTCTCACCCACACCTATCGTATTGCTTTTGAGGATATGGATTTAACCACTGGAGAATTTTCATTTTTAGGTGAACAATCCCTTTTTCAACTGTATTTATTCTGTATTAGGTGCAATGCTTGGAATAGACAAAACTGGGAGCAAAAATGTGTTGTCTGGCAGATATTTGCACCTGGCTTTGGCCTTTAAATTAGCTGCAATTTCTTTCTAAACTGTAAAATTTTCTTTTTTTTCCCTCTGTAAAGGTTTATATTGCTGCTTTTGCCATATCTGGCTATGCCACGGCTCAATATCGCAACCGTTACAAACCCTTTAATCCAGTGCTGGGAGAGACATTTGAGTGTATCAGAGAAGACAGAGGCTTCCGCTACATTAGTGAGCAGGTAAGTGATTGTCATCACTGATCTTACATTAGAGAAGTTTGCTATGGAGCGGTGATTGACTCTGCAGGTTTGTATTGTCCTCAGGTGTCTCATCATCCACCCATATCTGCCTGCCATGCAGAATCAGACAATTTCAACTTCTGGCAGGGTATGATTTGTGCCCTATTTACAACTATTTATAATGTAAACAATTGCTTTATGTTTGAATTAAACAATCACATTCCTTTGTGTTGACTTACCTCTACATGCTGAGAACAGACCAGAGATGGAAGAACAAGTTTTGGGGCAAGTCATTGGAGATCATTCCAACAGGGATGGTTAATGTGACTCTTAAAAAGCAAGTATCTACTTGACCTTGGTGTCAATGACATTCCAATGTTTTCAGAATGCTGGGAGAGGAATCTGATTGGTATTTGATATGCCCTTAGGTACGGTGACCACTATGAATGGAACAAAGTGGTGACGTGCATCCACAATGTCCTTAGTCAGCAGCGATACCTTGAGCACTATGGTGAGGTCATTATCCGCAACTTGAAGAGTTCGGTCTGCACCTGTAAGATCGTATTTGTTAAGGTGTGTTTAGTTTTGACTGGAAATTAAGACATGATTCTTAAAGGGATAATTCACCCCAAAATTTAAATTCTGTCATCATTTACTCACCCTCATGTTGTTGCAAACCCATTTGACTCTTCCATGAAACCCAAAATGAGATGTTTGGCAACATGACAGCCTCAGTCACCATTCACTTTCATTGTATGGAAAAAGACACATGAAAGTGAATGGTGACTGAGGCTGTCTGTCCCTAAAATTCTACCTTTTGTGTTCCACGGAAGAAAGTAAGTCATGTGGCTTTGGAACAAGGCTGACCAAATTATGACAGAAGTTTAATTTTTGGGTGAACCATCCATTTAAGTATACTGGTACAGTGTATGTATAAATGCTGAAAATCTTTTTTACCCTCTCAGTCTCGTTACTGGGGTTCAGATGGGACCAAAAATGAAGTTCAGGGTCAAGTTCTTGATGAGACTGGTAATGTTATCCACCGATTTGGTGGATTTTGGCATGAAGGAATCTTCTGTGACACCCTGCCCAATCCACAGTGCATATGGAAGCCAAGTGAGTAGAGGACAGCTGAATCTTTAAAGGGATAGTTCACTCGAATGCAAAACGCTAATTCTGTCACCATTTACTCACCCTTATGTTTTTTCAAACCCATATGACTTTCTTCTTTCTGTCGAACACAAAAGGAGATGTTAGGCAGAGTGAAAGCCTCAGTTACCAATGACTTATATCACATCTTTTTTCCATACAATGAAAGGGAATAGTAACTGAAGCTATCATCCTGCATGAGTGATGACAGAGTTTTCATTTTTGGGTGAACTATCCCTTTATGCTTTGATCTGTGTGGCTGTTCTGTCTGACAAAACAAATAAATCAGTACGTTCACTGATGTTGTCAAAATGTCTGTGATTCATTGCAGATTCACAGCCCAAGAACTACCTGCTTTACTATGGCTTCTCTAGCTTTGCTATGGAGATGAATGAGCTGACCTCTGACCTTAAGCCACTGCTGCCCCCTACAGATACCCGCTTGCGCCCTGACCAAAGGTGATACCGTCTTAATAGATGCTGTTAAATAGACTTTGGAGTCTGATGGCACACATGGTTTATGAATCCTTAATGTTCATATTTATGTTCATATCTTTTTCCTTATGTGTTAAGTGTGCTCTGTGTTGTTATTGTTAGGTTACTTGAGGAAGGGAAAATAGAGGAGACTGATAAAAAGAAGGATGAAGTGGAAGAAAATCAAAGAGAAAGAAGAAAAATTCTGGCCAAGAGAGGAGAGGAACACATCCCTCGCTTCTTCAGGTAAGTTGGGTCATTCATTATGCAATACTACTACTCTGGTAAAGCTCAGGCAACTTAAATTTATTAATTTTAACTTGATTATTTACACAATGGTAATAAAATGAACAAGATGCCTAATAGGATGGAACCAAACAGGATAGAAATAAAGGGCTAAAGTAAGGCTAAAGCAAGCCATTCCTCAATGAGGGATTGAGAGTTATTCCTCGGTGAGGGATTGTGAGTTAGCTTACATATAAGAGTCGTCTTGAGGTTAACTTTTAATATCTCTTAAACCTTTTGACATTTTTATACTATCATTAGTTATTTTAGAAAACAGGATGAAATGTTTAAGAATGAGACAAATCGACTAATACAACAAAACTGGAATTCATAGAATATATGACCAATACTAACTATTGTATGTGTTGTTGTTGTTTTCTCATCAAAAATAATGCCACTTCCTGGTGGATGATGTCATCTTGCACAAAAGATTAACAGGATGTAAATTGAAACTGAGGATGTACAATAGGAAAGAGCTATAAATTGACTACTAATTTATATTTCCAATTTATATTTATATTTAAACAGTTTTCCAAGAAAACAGTTAGAGTAAGGCAAAAATTAAGAAGCACATTGAATATGTCTTAAATTGCCAGTTTTTCCATTTTAGAAGTTAGTGCATAGCATCCTGGGGACCTCGCAAACATGCTAACATCTGCTCATTCCAAAGTGATGAAACTGTTTTAAATTCATCCATATGTTCACTTAAAGCGATAGTTCACCCAAAACTGAAAATTCTCTCATCATTTCCCACCCTAATGCCATCCCAGATGTGTATGACTTTCTTCTGCAGAACACAGACAAAGATTTTTAGAAGATGATTTCAGCTATGTAGGTCCATACATGCAAGTAAATGGGTGCCAAAATTTTGAAGCTACACAAAACAAACATAAAGGCAGTGTATAAGTAATCCATAAGACTCCAGTAGTTAAATCCATAAGCGATAAGATTGGTTTGGGTGAGAAACAGATCAATATTTAAATCCTTTTTTACTGTAAATATCCACTTTCACAATCTTCTTCTATTGTTTTTTTTTTTTGTTTTTTTGTTTTTTGCGATTTGCATTCTTCATTGCATTTCACCACCTACTGGGCAGGGAGGAGAATGTAAAGTAAAAATGGACTTAAATATTGATCTGTATCTCACCCACACCTATCATATCGCTTCTGAAGGTATAGATTTAACCACTGGAGTGTTGTGGATAACTTTTGCTATTTGGAGCTTCAAAATTTTGGTACACATTCACTTGCATTGTATGGACCTACAAAGCTGAAATATTCTTTTAAAAATCTTAATTTGTGTTCAGCAGAAGAAAGAAAGTCATACACATTTGGGATGACTTGAGGGTGAGAGAATTTTCATTTTTGGGTGAACTATCCCTTTAATTGTGATATTGTGATAAAAGAAAACAAATTTATTTGATTTCCATCTTTAAATTTGTAAGTTTATTATTTAATCTACTATATTAAGACATACAGAACATGATGGGGACATGAAAATGAGAATTAATTTGTTTATAAGTATTAGATTAGAATCCTGCAATGTCCCCCATCTTACAGGAAAACCTTGGATGGTGCGGGAAGGGAAGTATGGCTGTACAATGGAACGTATTGGAAGATCAGGGAGAATCCTGGATTTTCCAATGTTAAAAACCTGGAATTGTGGTGAAGAAGGCAGATTGCAGCAACACTGTGGACGTTAAGTACTTGTGGCAAATTGTGCATGCACACTTGTTTTTTAAAAGACTACATAAAATTGAAATTTTGGGAGCAAAGATGAATTGCCCAGTTTTCATACCAAATTGAATCCACTGAGCAAGGATGGTGCTTTTACCCTAAAGCAACTGGTGATATACATTTTGAACATTTCTATGTATTTCATGGTTGAGGACACAGAAACTTGTAGACAATCTGACCTCGTCTTCCACTTTGGATAATATAAGCCAAAAGGTAAACGGGAGATGTATGTGAGTTCTAGACATATGTTTAGTTAACCAATCTTGAATCTTATTACACATACACATATCTATGGACTATGTTAAATTATTTATCAGCTCCTTTAAGTACTTATTTGCCAGCGGATACAAGCATAATAGTTCCCTCAATGGAGACTGGATAAAAAAGGTGAATGTGAATTATTGTACCTAAATGTAATATTCAGAGTTGTTGTTAATGGATTTAATCATGAGATTTACTTTAGGTGGAGTCTCCAGTTTATAAATGGACAATTATTTCCTCTGCAAAGCCATGGCTCAACCTGAGAAGGATTTAGCAGTAAATGGATTAATTCTAATTTGGGCCCTCATTGACTCGTACTAAAAGTGATTGCTGAAATGTGTCCTCATCACTCTTATATGGCAGGTCTTTAAAAATAAATAAATAAAGTAAATGGCATATTTTTAGTTTAGACCATGAAATTATATGTATTGGCATTTAAGTATGAATTAAACTGACTTTTTAAATCCTAAATATGAGCTGTGAAATCAGAAATGACCCTTTTATGTAGACTTGGCAGACATATTTACAACATTCAATGTACAAATGTGCAATTAATAAACTTTCAGTCAAAGGTCATGACTTGCATAGCTATTTAAAACAGCAGTTAAAGGTGCACTCAGTAACTTTTTTCTTTGTGTCATCTTGGTGGATTGGTGACACACTGACACCTAGCGGCCTGGATGCAGCTTCATTTAAAATCAATAGTTTTCAATCTCAGATGCCATTGTAGAAATTTAGTTTTCACAGTCAGCCATGATTACTTTAATCAATGAGTGAAAGTGTTAAATAACAGGACAATTACTGAGATTAAGCGAGTAGTATTCAGCTGGTCATGTGATTCTAACATGGCAGCCCAAATGAGGGGACCCTCTCCATGTAGAATAAAACAGCTTTTATATGGTTACTTTTATGATTGAATTCTTCATTTTAATGTGAGTGGTCATGATTTACTACATATATTGCAAAATTACAATTAATGTCTTTAGGTGTTTAACTTTTTTAATGAGGAAAAAAAAATGACTGAGTGCACCTTTAAATGCACAATATGAAAGAAAGGGAAAAGAAGGAATTTAGAATAGTTCAGTCTTTATTACATTTAGAATTAATCAAAAAACATCATTTATTATTATACACAGTATTTCGCCAGCGTTCCTGCTGTGTCTGAGACTCAGGGCGCTTGGTGGAAGAAACTCACGTTTATCTTGATTCACTACAGAGCACCTTTTAAATTATTATTCATTTTATTTTATTTTATTATTATAATTATTACTGTTATTTGTTGCTTTTAACCCAACAGAAATATATACAAATCTAATATCAGATGATGTCAGAGAGAACACATTATAATTATGTTCCATAAAAGACCTGCCATTGACAATTTTGAGGATGTGGGGGTATAATGTCCACCAGGGGTCAGTCAAAACATGGATTGATTGCAAATATGACAACAGACAATTCGTTCAGAGTATTTTCAGTACACATCAAAAGTCACAAAAAGTTTTAGGGCTCCTTCAAGTGTAAAAAACAGAAACCAAACATGAACATTAATTACAAACCTTTTAAATGAACATGGAAACACTCTTTAATTGCACTTTAAAATACATCTCAGTCAGTTAAATAAGATTGTTGCTATCTCTTGTAGCCATGTTTTTGTTGGTATTTTACAGTTTAATATCCTAATAACTAATCTTACTAAACCAACAAACAAAACAATTTCTTTAAATTATTACATTTGTAGAATATTAAAAAGGTTCCCTGTATTTGAATCACCTGTTAACTTGTACCTATTTGTTATGTTAAATAATCTACACATACTTGGCCTAAGTGTGATCTCTGGCCATGGCTTTTTAATCCAATAATGGCATTGTAAAATAATGCAGTGTGATTGCCTCTAAATAATATTACACTTACTGTATTTCATTTGGTTTTGCATCTAAATACATATATTAAGGATAGAAAGAGGCAGTTAGAGTCAGTTTGTTGACTTCTTAAAAGCTGTGACCACAGAAACCATGTTGGTTTTTGCACATTGCAATTTCTCTAAAACTTCTATAAACACATTGATGGGTCAAACAAACTTTCATACGTTTTAACAAAGAGTCATATTTATAATTGTCTTATTTTACAAGTATTGTGATAGAGTTCAAGTTTGAACAGGGGGCACAGACCATTTTAACTTTACATCCTTAAAACCTTTCTCATCACCACCCTGCATATGTGTATGTCCGTGTACCTGTGCATACATGTGTGTGTGATCTGAAATAATCTGTTATCGGAAAACCAATACATTTTGAGTTTGGATGTTTTGCAGGACCTCTCAGGTTTTCTGCAGTGGAGTTTTGTCACCCACTGGTCTGTCTGAGGTCATTCTTACCTTTGAATGCCTGCAGTCCCTGATAGGCTAAGACTGAGGGCTCATTCTTCCTCTGTGTCATTGACATCTGTGTGTGGGCTGTCTGAATGTTACTCTGTTGTTTAAATAAAGATGATGTATAGTCAGTCTGAAGCTCCTGCCAGGTGTCCATTTTTCCACCCTGTCTGTCTGCATACTGTCATGTGCGGTGCCTCCAGACATGATGCTGTTGCTTTAAGTATGTCCTGTTACAGGTCATCAGATTGACACTTGTGCGTTTATCCTAACTTTGATTTTGACCAATGGAGACCTGAGGATTACAAGACTATGCCTTAAGCAATTGGGCTCATACATGTCCAGTTTTACTTTTCAACAGTATAAAAAATTGAAATTATTTATGATGCTTTGCAACTTTAGGGATATTATCAAAGACATATTGCATTTTAATGGTATAGTTCACCTAAAATGTTGCTCCTAACCCATATGGCTTTCCTTCTTCCATGGAACACAAAAGGAGATTTTAGCCTCAGTCACCATTCACTTTCATTGCATCTTTTCATTGCACATTCCATACAATAAAACTGAATGGGGACTGATGCTAAAATTCTGCCTAACATCTTCTTTTGTGTTGCATGGAAGAGCTTGGAACAACATGAGGGTGAGTAAATTATAACAGATTTTTCATTTTTGGGTGAACTATCCCTTTAAAGTCCCTTTATCTGGTTGCTAAAGACCAATCAAAGTCAGTCGTATATGGTGGGATTTAGTAAACTATATATGTGACCTGCTCCATTGTTTAGAGTCACTTTGACCCTAATGTAACCTAAAATAAAAGGAAGGCTTTCAAAATTTCTAGCTTTCTAATGATATTATTATTATGTTTCAACTCTAAACCATTGCTGAGATCTAATAATTTAAATGTTTGCTCAAACTGCAAAAACTCAAAATGTGTTTCTGTGTCAAAGTGACTCAAAATGATGGAGCAGTTTACATATGCACATATAAACAAAGCAGGACCGTTAGTCTGCACACTTTTATCCACTTTGACTTATTGACCTTTAACTCTCTTTCTCTTTGTACCTATTTTTGTCTCTATGTCTCTCATGACATGCTTTGCAATTTCTGTGTTTGTGCATACAGGAAAAGGACCCATAACATCATGTATTTTATCATAAACTTACATAATCTAACTCAGTCTATCAACCATATTATGTCTGTCTAATAAAAGATGGAATCCCAGCTGGTGCATAGAGCCATGCTCTGTTAGAAACTAAGGCTATTTTATGACCAACATGGCCTGGGCTTTAATGTGCTTATTGATTTTGCTCCCTGCAGGGTTGCATTTTGGGATTGACTGGAAACACGAATGTGGGCTTCTACTGTAACGAAACCTTATTTTCATGAATGATCTTACACCAATTATGCTTTACAACCCAACAACAATTAAAGGGATAGTTAACCCAAAAATGAAAATTCTGAAATCATTTATTCAAATTTATGTTATTCCAAACCCCTATGACCTTCATAGAAACCCAAAAGGAGATGTTAGGCAGAATGACAGCCTTAGTCACCATTCACTTTCTTAGCATCTTTTCTCCATACAATGAAAGTGAAGGGTAACTGATGCTGTCATTCTGCCTAACATCTCCTTTTTGTGTTCCATAGAAGAAACATACATTCTGTGACATTTACAGACCTATTAATACCTCTCCACATTTTTAAGAACAGATGAAAATGTGATGAAAATGATTTGATTGCACATTTGTGTGTGTGTGTGTGTGTGTGTGTGTGTGTGTGTGTGTGTGTGTATTTTCTAAGTATGCATGTAAGAAAGAGTGGTGCGTAGGTTTTGTGAGGTGCTTTCCTTGTCTGGGGCTGATGAGGGGGACAAGACAGTTCCTTTGGGGGAGTGTCAGCAGGTGTGCTGTGAAATCTTCAGCTGCTAAAGTGTCTGACACCACACAGGTTTGTCTGTCTGGGTCTGTGTGTCTCCAGGCCAGTGTCTCAGTGCAGTCACATTGTCTTACTTTGTCTGAGAGTGACCTTCAGAAAACCTCCACATGACCTTACCCCAAAACAACTAACAAACTAACAAACCCTTTTCCACCAAAATGGTGCTGGTTCTCATGCTGGAGCTTGGCCGGGGGATTTGTGACAATCTGTCTGAGAGCCGAGAGCCGAACGATGCCATAAAGACCACTTCACTACATAACCTGCCAATAAATAAACATGCCATATTGCGTTCTTTGTTTGCGACTGTTACGAGTTTTGAAAACATTTCAACATCCAAAGTAATATGATTCAGCGCCTTTAAACCAATAGTCATGTTTCCATGCAATTTACAATTTTAATTTATAGGTAAAAATGGAATAAAATAACAGAAATTGGCTCAAAAATAGAAATGAAAATTGAAGCTGAAGCAACTGTAGATCTTTAATTAAATGTAATAAATTACTTGTGGTATTTTACTTCATGTTTGCTATCTTTCAGTGGCAGACGCCTTATGTCTGGGAGCAAAAGCGTGTTAAACAGTTCTTGGGAGGTAATAGTAGCCAATCATTTTGATGACAGGCTTTGGGTCTGGCATTTCAGAATAACCAGAGCAACTTTTGAGATGCGATGATATTGATGACATTTTCTAAGTGAATTATGTATTCACATGAATGGTTGAGGCAAAGTCACATTACTTTTTTGATGCACATCTGTAGGAATCGTAGTATGCACTTATCTTATTGAATAGTAAAAAAAAATGTTTTCTGTGCGCATTATTGAAATTGTATTCACATTTCCATCTAGCATTTTTATGCAATATCCTAAAATTTGCACAAAAATATGTGGATGGAAACCCAGTTCATGTCAATATGCTTTAATGTTATAACAAATAAATTCAAATGTATTTAAGATGGAATTTATTTATTATTTATTCACTTAATATTTTTATTATGTGAACGTGTGTTGCAATGCTGCATTGAGCGTTTCTAGTGTAGAAAACTTTGTTGATTAGAACTAGTTTTGCTTTGCTTCAGTCTAGCCATACTGAAAACATCACCACCTCCACCACCTCTTAAATTAGTGGTTCCTGTTACGAAACCAGCAAGTTTTAGGGGCAATTTTTTTCCAGCCCAGAGCCACTTTTTCGGTGGTGGAAATGCACAGAATAATTTAAGATTAGACAATGACTGCAGCATTAGCACCGGCACCCTGTCTATGGAAAAGCGGCTTGAGAGCATTGCTCTTTCTGGCAATGTATCAAGAAGAGGACAACGTTGTGTACTCTTCTTTGCCCCTGCTGTCCTTTAGCTACTATCACAGAGAGCTTCATCCCTGTGTTCTAGTCAAGCAGACAGACAGTGCAAGACTGTGGGTGGACGACAGCAGGAGCGCAGTCTGGGTCTTGGTCTTCAGTGGGTATAGAAGCCATAGTAGCCTGCATCACTGCAATTGTCCTTTTCACAAGCTTCTGTGCTGCGGTTGGGAGGGGAATTTTCATTGCTAGACGTGTAAGGTGACACCCGCCTCTTCTTGTTTTCTCCTCCCTCAAACAAACCCGAGTCAGCTGAGTCCACCGATTTAACCGAGGGGGCTTCCATCCAGGGGTCCTCTCCAGACTCTTTGGACTTGTCCTGGAGCAGTGGCTGGCGCTGGGGCTCCAGCAGCGACGGGGAAGAATGGAAACGCGAGCTTGTCGCTGATGGAGAGGAGGATGTGGCTGGGGAGGTAATGGTTCGAAACCAGCTCAGGCTGGACCCGGGTTTACCATGGTGGGGATGATTAAGGTACTGCGGTGAGGGCCTTCCTGAGCTCCATGGTCCTGGGCTGGCACCGGACAACGCCCCAGAGGAAAAGGGGCTTTCAGAATAGTAGCTCAGTGGGTGATGGGGAGATGTCTGAAGTGGAAAGGGCTTGTAGAGACTGTTGGAAGCGTATTCGCTCTCGTACGCGTTGAAGTCGAGGCGGTTGGGTGGCACCCCCTGCTGGCTGGGTAGGTACCAGCGGCTGTGTGGGCTGGCAGCAGGATCTTTGGGGCATTGCTGGGCCATGCTGATGGGCTCACGACCATAGAACCGACTCTGAGGCAGGGGGCTCATGTACTGATCAGACAGGTAGGGCTGATGAGGGTAACAGCTACCCGGGAGGAGCTGCTGGCCTTCGGTTGGGGAAGGCGTGAGGCGGTCTGAGTCGGGTGGTGCGTACAGCCTGTGTGGGAAAACATAGGGTCAAAAATCTAAATTTTCTGACAAAACCCTTTCTTAAATGTTAATTAAAAGGATAGTTCACCCAAACATGAAATTTCTTTCATTGTTTACTCCCCTTACTCACCTACATGACTTTCTTTCCTCTGTGGAACACAAATTGAGATATTAGACAGAATAGTGCCTCAGTCATTATTCACTTTCATTTCATCTTTTTTTTTTTCATTCAATGGAAGTGAATGGTGAATGAGGCTAACCTTCTAACATAGATAGAAATTCATAATGGTTTGGAACAACAATACAGTTTTAATTTTAGGTGAACTATCTCTTTAATTAAGCAACATCTCACAAGCAACAGGCTTTTATACAACACTTTTATAAACAGTTTTTTGTAAAGTTTTTGAGTAACTTTCATTTTAGACACAATATTACCAAATATTTTGCCTAACTTTGCTCAGCTAATAACAACAGTTCCAAACAAAGCTGGACTAAGGGATAATTCATCCAAAAATTAAAAGATATCTCATCATTTACTCACCCTAATACCATCCCAGATGTGTATGACTTTCTTTGAACACAAACACAAACAAAGGTTTTTAGAAGAATATTTCAGCTCTGAAGGTCCATACAATGCAAGTGAATGGTTACCAAAAAGCTCCAAAAGGACATAAAGGCAGCATAAAAGCAACCCTAACCCTAAGATTCCAGTGGTTTAATCCATGTCTTCAGAAACAGATCAATATTTAAGTCCTTTTTACTATAAATCACTTTCACATTCTTCTTTTTTTTTTTTTTTTTGTGATTTGCATTCTTCATGCTGGGCAAGGAGGAGAATTTATAATAAAAACAGACTTAAATATTGATCTGTTTCTCATTCACAACTATCATATCGCTTCTGAAGATAAAGAATTAACCACTGGAGTCATATGAATTACTTTTATGCTGCCTTTATGTCTCTTTGGAGCTTAAAGTTTGATCACCATTCACTTGCATTTTGAGGACCTACAGAGCTGAAATATCCTTCTAACAATCTTTGCTTGTGTTTGGCAGATAAAAGAAAGTTACACACATCTGGGATGGCATGAGGGTGAGTAAATGATGAGAGAATTTTCATTTTTGGGTGAACTATCCCTTTAACTATTGTGTGTTGCTTTTGACAGCCTGTTTGGAAAGCCACATGTGAAATGTTCTAAAATGTTCTTTATGCAAGAGTGTTCAATCAAAAGTAGTGCTCCAGAGAGACCCCTATTTCTTTATTTAATTCACTCTAGGCTTACTTACGTATCATAATTGTCCCGAAAACCTTTAGCAAAAGGGTTGTGATCTATTTTCAGCTGAGTGATCTGTGAAAGAAGTGGCAGGGGAAGGGGTTGGTGAAAGGGCAGGGCAGAGAGAGAGAGAGAGAGAGAGAGAGAAAGAGAGAGAAAGGGAGACAGTGCAAGAGTAATGCCACATGGACACAGAAAAGAAGGCCAGAAAGGGAGACAGGGGTTTCAAAATCATTATGAAATAATTCATGAATTAAGCAAATACTCTTTCTTCAGCATATCTACAGCTCTAGCAAACCCAAAGCCCTTACAAAAACATCCCAGATTTAAAGTGCAGATACAACACCACTCTCTCGTCTAGTTCATTCCACAATGTGATGACATGCCCCTCTGTTTGTTGTAAGCTGTGGTTGTGATAGTTGCACTCTGATTAATAAGAAAATAAACCCACAGCATGTTACGTTCAAATGACATTACAATAACTCACATCTGCGTTCTGGTAGGCAGTGACGGCAATGAACTGAGTCTCAGGAAAGACAAATATCTGAGATTTAGAGGTCAGGAAAGGATCCTCCATTCCATCCTCCTTCACTTCCACAATGTGTAGACGTGGTTGGTACTTATGGAGTGACTGCAGCACTATCATCTGTATGACAGACAATGCAGAGTGAAAGTGAAGATAATACAGTGTATATATATATATATATATATATATATATATATATATATATATTTACAGGGTGGCCCCAAAAAAACGATTTACTTATTTATTTGTTTGTAGCAAGTTGTTGCTCATGATGACATTACAGTGGTGTAATTTTGTTGTTTAAAAAAATCCTAGAAGTACACCATAAATCGTGCAAACGCCTTTATGTATTTATTTATTTTTTTTGTTTGTTTTTTTTTTCTCCCCAATTTGGAATGCCCAATTCCCAATGTGCTCTACGTCCACATGGTGGTGTAGTGACTCTCAGTTGCCTCTGCGTCTGAGACTGTCAATCCGCACATCTTATCATGTGGCTTGTTGAGCTTTCACTGTGGAGAAATAGCGCATGTGGAGGCTTCACACTATTCTCCGCAGCATCCACACACAACTCACCATGTGCCCCACCGAGATCGAGAACCACATTATAGCGACCACGAAGAGGTTACCCCATGTGACTCAACCCTCCCTAGCAACCGGGCCAATTTGGTTGCTTAAGAGACCTGGCTGGAGTCACTCAGCACGCCCTGGATTCAAACTCGTGACTCCAGGGGTGGTAGTCAGCGTCTTTACTCGCTGAGCTACCCATGCCCCACCTTTATGTATTTTTAAGATATGAGCAATCAAACATAGTGGCCCCGTTTATTTTGGTTCACCCTGTATATATGCAGTATATTTCTTAACATACATTTATAAGTATATAAGCTTATCCACCCCTTGCAGAATATATAAGAATATTTTTTTTATGAAATAATACCCCTCAGAAGCTACATAACAGATATTTACATATATCCCACAGGAGGAAGCATATATATATATATATATATATATATATATATATATATACAGTATATTATAAACGCCTTTAGGAAGACTTAACTAAGAACAAAGTCATTACCTGTGCTACATTGTTTGAGCTGCCTTTATTATTGGTGAGTTTCAATTTGCCAAAGGAAACTTCCTGTCTCATCCAGTGATTCCCAGTATTGGGAGAATCTGGGTGCATATACATTCTGTTTCCTGTAAAAAGCCAAAAAAAAAAAAAAAAAACTAAAAAACTAAACTGAAGCACATCTGCAATGTAATGCAAATTAACTAAATAAATCACAAGAAATAAACCTGTACTGAAAGAAACCTAAATATTCACATCTTTTTTATTTTTGCTTCGTACTTTTATCCAAAGCAACTTGCAATGCAGTCAGTGTACATACATTTTATCAGTATGTGTGATCTCTGGAAATCAAATTGAGAGACTTGGCATTGTTAATGCCATATTCTACCAGATGAGCTACAGGCTTTAAACCATGGTATTTTTTTAGGTAAAGAAAGACATTAAAAAAAAACTTGAAAATGTGGTCTTGGAAATTGTTTGGAATGAGCTAATTAAGAGTGCAATGCCAACCGTTTCACATGCAGTCACACTTAAACAGCAGCTGTAGTGCAGAGCTGTTGTGGTGGGCCACACACTTAAGTTCCTGTGATTGTGGCATACAGTGGTATCAGAAACACACATGCACTTCTGGCCACAAAAAGACATGAAGTTTTCTGCACTGCTCAGAATACTCTTACACTGTGAAAACCACAATGCAGATAAAGACATTTATCTTGTTTGTAGATAGCTTAAATGATAGTGGCCAGAAAAAAGTACCTGGCATGTTGCCTTCTGCCTTGCCACACTGGACCCATTTGCCACCTTGATACCTCCAATGTTGCTGGTCGGCAAGAACCACATCCACATATATGTTATAATGAGCCGAGGGGTCCAACAAGCTGATGTTAAAGCTGAGGAAAGGGAACATCCTCCTGTTAAAAGATAGATCATAAAACACAGTGATATTACATAGGAGCACTGTAATGTCATTACAAGAAACTGTTGGAACACTGTAAATACTAATAGTAATCTCAAATTATAAAAAAATATTTTACTCAAAAGTTTTTACTATTCTTACTAGTTTTAATTAAGTTACCATTACTCTCTAAATCCTAAAGTTGTTATTAATAAAAACATTTAAGTGGTCCTAATTAAACAGTACTTGAAATGTCACATTTTGGAATCATAACTCAAATACATACCTTTTTTCAACTTTGGCTTTGAGTACTACTAACTCAAAATTACCAAGTACAAAATTGCGGCTGTGTGGAATACCCATAAACCCTTGCACTTGAATAAATTATATTTGTTTGGTCAAAACAAGGGAACTTATGTAGTAAAATAATAGTTTTTTATTTAAAATGTATTTAGTTTGAATTTTTATGACTATTGTTGTTGTATTGTTGTAGCTGGTTGATCATTTAGATTTTTGTGAAGACACCATGAGGGTGATTAGTGTTACCTCTGGTGAATTTGGAGTCTGTTAAATTTAAGCCATTCTGTAACAGGGTAAAAGGGAAAGGAGGCGGCGAGAACCGGACTAGGCATCAAAGTAATATTTAATTAAACAAAAAGACACAAACATAAACACATACAGGGCAGCTGCCTGTAGCTCTCTCTCTTCTGAACTGCCGCCTCCGGCAGCCTTTATCCCTCTTGTCGGCTTAATTAGCCCTCCTCCTTGCCACACATTCTTCTGTACTCAGTTGTACTTTACAAAAGTGCAGATTTATGTGCACTAAGAAGTACTGAGTAGAGTCCAGTATGCCATATGGCTAACCTAGAGTCCAGTCATAATTAGCCTTATGCTGTATAATACAGGAATAGAAGCGGTGAATGAGGTCCACCTATGTGCCACACCGGCCTTGTGTTCCAGTGAGGGGCGGCGGAGTATTTAAGGAGAGAGACGCACGAAGCTGTCTGTGTGTCAGTGTGGTGGATGCTGAAAAGCAAACATTTTGTGTACTGCTGAAAAGTTGTGTCTTATGTGTGCAACTGAAAAGTGCAACAATAAATGTCTACGTGTTTTGTCAAGCCAACCCCAGCTTCATCCTTTCCTTAATTGTTACATTGGTGCCGAAACCCAGGAAGGAGGAAGAATGCGCCGTCAAGGAGTCCTCGCAGCTGACTGAGGATTGCAACGCCAAGGGAGTGGTGGTCGGTGGTGCTGGAGCTCTGCATCAACCGGCAACCGAAAGGGATGGCTGAGGGGTCCAGTGCCATCACCCGGCGTCGCGGACGGAAGCAGTACAGCGAGCTGAGGGCCAGTCGATGGTGTGTCTGGGGCCAGCGAGCCCGTCTCTCTCTCCTCTCTCTGCTTTCTCCTCTCTCTTGCTATTCTCCCCCTCTCCTCTCCCTCATCCTGTTCCCACTCCCAGGCACGTGCGGGTCGGACCCGGAGACCATCCTGATGCGTCAACGCTCCCTCCCCAGAAATGGGGGGGGGAGTATGTCACAGGCCGGTGAATTCCCTGACCTGAGTTTGGCGATGGGGGTATGTGGCAAGCAGGGCGGGGCCGAGCGGCATCTGGGCAGATCGAAGCTGGGAAGATAAGTGGTAAATGAGGTCCACCTGTGTGCCACGCTAGTCTAATGTTCCAGTGAGGGGCGGTGGGAGTATTTATGGAGAGAGACACACAAAGCTGTCTGTGTGTCAGTGTGGTGGATGCTGAAAAGCAAACCTTTTGTGTATTGCTGAAATGCGGTGTCTTATTGTGTGCGACTGAAAAGTGCAACAATAAATGTCTATGTGTTTTGTCAAGCCGGCCCCAGCTTCCTGCTTTCCTTAATTGTTACACTAATTTAAATAATTAAATCAAAACAATGACACTTTAATCACAGATAAGTTAAGCTTACTTGTAACTAGTTAATGTTACTTAAAAAATTAAGTTCAATTTACTTGAGCCAAATAAATATGTTTACTTAGAAAAAACCGATTGCCTTGAAAACGCTACGGTCAACTAATTAGATTTTACAGAGAATAGGTCAAGTTGTTACTACACTATTCATACTATGCAATGTGCAAATTATACAGTGATGTTAAGGAGGGATAACCTTTTTATAAATCAATATTTAAGTAACTTTTGGAGCACATTCTGTAGAGGTTCGTCTTGCGTAACCTAAATTGTCATTTGGCGTCACTAGCACTGTAAGCTTAATGTTCAGTTACCTAAAAGACTTATAAACAAAACACATTTTTTTTTTTTTTTAATATATATATCTATATGTTAAGCATAAATCTATAATAAAGTGATAAATAATGACCGTACTTGTCAAGTCGACGACATTCCGCGTGATCCTAATCACATAAAAAATGCTCAAGCAGTGTGCTGTTGCTATGGTGACTTTGTTTGTGAGCATCTATTTGGAGGCAAGTAAAAATACGTTCTATGACCAGCATATACTTGTATGCAAAAAATAATATGTACTTTTAAGATCCCCAAATTTTTATGACTACTTTTAGGGTGTTCAAGGCATAATTCGTGGATACTTTGCTTGTCTGAATGCGCTTATACTGTATACTGTAGATGTGGGTGGGTATTCCATAGTAATAGTTATGTAGGCACAAAGATTGTGATAGAGAGGCAATGGGGAGAAGGCTGTATGTGAATCTTTAATATGACTATTAATAAAAGATGTTCGGAGATGCATCTGCTTGATTGCTGTAGATTTCCTTGCTGGACAGATTTTGATCACGGGGGCAATGATGGAGACAAGGTAACTGGGAGGTCAGTGCATCCCAAGACAATGCAATTAGGCCAGCATTTCACTTTGCAAACATATGATGCATATAGGTTTGCAGTACAATGGCTAATAATGAAGGGCATTGGGGCCAGGGTAGCTCAGTGAGTACTGACACTGACTACCAATCCTGGAGTCACGAGTTCGAATACAGGGTGTGCTGAGTGACTCCAGCCAGGTCTCCTAAGCAACCAAATTGGCCCAGTTGCTAGGGAGGGTAGAGTCACATGGGGTAACCTCTTCGTGGTCGTGATTAGTGGTTCTCGCTCTCAGTGGGGCGCATGGAAGTTGTGCGTGAATCGCGGAGAGTAGCATGAGCCTCCACATGCTGGGAGTATCCACGGTGTCATGCACAGCAAACCACGTGTTAATATGCGTGGATTGACTGTCTCAGAAGCGGAGGCAACTGAGACTTGTCCTCTGCCATCCGGATTGAGGTGAGTAACCGTGCGACCATGAGGACCTACTAAGTAGTGGGAATTGTGCATTCCAAATTGGGGAGAAAAGGGGATAATAATAATAATAATAAAAATAAATACATAAATAAAAAATAAAAAAATGAAGGGCGTTGCAGTTATCATGTTTTTTATTTAGATTTTGTTTTTATATTGTCCTTTTATTAAAGTATCTATCTTCTTTTTAGTAAAATCTATCCTTTTTTATGGTAGTAAGTAGTTTAGTTTTAAGTACAGTTTAAGTAAAATGTTGAGCTAGGGCCAATTCTATCAGATTTTGTTGTGTAGTAGTTAGTGTAAATCTGTTACAGTAGTGTTTAATTTAATAGAAAATATTTTGATTCCATTATTATTATCCTTTATTAAAGTATCTGCTTTTTTAGTGAGTAGTAAGCAGTTTACCTTTTAAGTAAAATTTAAGTAAAATGTTAAGCTAGGGCCAGTTCTATCAGATTTTGTAACGTAGCAGTTATTGTACATCTGTTACAGTATTGTTAAGTGTAATAAAATTGTTATTAGCATTGTTATTTTTAATGTTTTAGCATTTTTAGTATTCTGACATAATTAAAAATGGATAGTCATTCAATTTCACAGTATTTAAATTAATAAAAACTTGTCTTTAATTAATTTCTTTCTATTGTTGCAAAGTGTTGCCTCTGTTGCACAATCAGCATATTTAAATATTTTATTCAAAAATTAGTTTTAGTAATGAGGTTTGTTTTATGCAAGAAAAGTAAGTCCAACATAAAAAAAGAAATAAAAAAAACTTTGCTTTAATACTGTGTGCAATAGAAGATTAATGCTCCTCACACTATTCTACAGCCTTGATAAAACAACAGTGCACCTGACATCAGCCAATACTATGATGCTTTCAGTCTCACTAATACACTCCAGATATGATGTCTATAAGCACAGTCAGAGCTCTCAACACATGGCTGGCACTCATTCAATAGATTTTACAGGCTCTGCTGCACAAGCTTACACACTTCCCCTCAGTCGGATGCTCATGTCAGGTGACACCCAAGTGCAGTTGTCTGGTCATATCTGTGTCTGTATCATATCAATTCTATGAACTGGAAACACACCAAATAATTGTATATGGCACAGAATGGGTTTAGTTTATGAGTATGTATATTAAAAATCTCTCACTCTCTATCCTGAAATGCCCCCTGTGTCTATAGGCTCACAGAGTGAAACTGTACACCTTTTTCCATTGGAAAAAGTGTTTAAAGCAGGTCGAGTTTGTATAAGGATATAAAAGTCAACTTTTTTCAAAGGAATATTCCGGGTTAAATACAAGTTAAGTTCAATCAACAGCATTTGTGCATAGTATAATGTTGATTGCTACAAAAATTAATTAGACTCGTCCCCTCTTCTCTTTAAAAAAGCAAAAATCAAGGTAACACTGAGGCACTTACAATGGAAGTGAATTAGGCCAATTTATGTGGGGTTTAAATGAAGAAATGTGAAGCTTATTATTTTATAAAAGCACTTCAATTAATTATTCTGTCAAAACTGGTGTATTATTTGAGCTGTGAAGTTATTAAAATTGTCATTTCTGTGGGATTACAGGGTTTACAGCCTTACGTCATCATGGCAATGAAGTTGTAAAATTGGAAATAATTTTGCACAGAAAAGGTAAGCAATGTTAACATGCAAATTGTTTACTTCTTGTGACTGTACTTTTAAAACGGTAAGTATTTTTTACAATGGATCAACGGATTGGCCCCATTCACTTCCATTGTAAGTGCCTCACTGGAACCCAGATTTGAGGGGTGAGTTCAAATACATTTTTCTGGTAATCAACATTAGCTTATGCCAAAAATGCTGTCGATTAAGCAGAATATCTTTCTTTTATAAGAAATAGTTTACCCAAAAATGTCAACAACAAAAAAAAAAAAAAAAAAGAAAAGAAAAGAAAAAGAAATCATAAATTACCTGCAATCAGTTTCAAAACATACGACAACCAACAACGTTTGACATCACTGACATCAAACCTGGTGCGGCTGTATGGTGAGCGAAATACCTAAATACTGTAAATACCTATTTGCTTGTTACATGGAAGAAAAAAAATGTATATGGTTTTGGAACAACACAAGGGTGTGCAAATGAAGACAGATTCCCTTTGAATCCTAGTATCAGAGCACACTTTAGTAGATAACATACAATGGTTAAGGACAGCCATTCTCTGCTAATGAAACACATCCATATGCAAGATGCTACTAAGTGTACACTAAGTGTCTACCTCATTTACCATTCACTTTCACTACATGTTTTTATCCATACAATGAAAGTGAATGTTCACTGAGGCTCAAACATCTTTTGAGTTCCACAGAAGAAAGAAAGTAATATGGGTTTGCAACAAAATGAGGGTGCAGAAAATAAGGACAGAATTGTCATTTTAGGGTGAACTATCCCTTTAAGCGATATTTTATTTTTTACTTCAGTTTCAACTGTATTTCAGTTTCACTTTTCAAGTAGAGTAAAGCATGCGTGTCGAGTGATCAGAGTATGGAGGACTACTTTGCTATGGAGCAACATAACACAAGCGGATGGACTGCCCATCCACAGGCAGCTGTAATCAATCATCTTTCTTAGATGGAACCCTGGAATTGTAAAGCCTTGTGGTGGTGAAGAGACCGAGCAGGTGAAGGGTTTCTTCTTCCACATCAGTTGTCAATATAAGTGAAAACAGAAACTAGAATCGTCTCTGTATCATTCTATGCACTCTGCCTTCTCTCTCTGACTTATAACCATACCGACTGTGGCAGTCAATTTCCTCATCTGACTGAGCCTCAGAAATTGTCATACTTATTTTAAATGAGACATTTATAAGAAATCAGTACCTGGAGAGGGGGAAACCAGTGGGTACACCACTGAAAGGAATGTTTTGCATGAGTAGGAGGCTATGGTTTTCAACAAAAGTTAGAGGTTAACCTTTGGAAACTTAGCTGACACTCCTTGACTCAGTGATGGAGCCATGAACATAGCAGTAGGTGGTTGCCAAACAGAAATGCCTCCTCTGCTGTCTAGGACTAATAAGTAATTAGAAAGATATAGATTTCCATACGTGTATGTATTTCCACTTTGCACATACTTTGAAATACTGGTTAGAGTGTTCACTTTCAATGGAAATACAAAGAAAAAGTGAGAGATATAGAGAGAGAGTATGATATATATATATATATATATATATATATATATATATATATATATATATATATATATATATATATACAGGTGCATCTCAATAAATTAGAATGTCATGGAAAAGTTCATTTATTTCAGTAATTCAACTCAAATTGTGAAACTCGTGTATTAAATAAATTCAGTGCACACAGACTGAAGTAGTTTAGGTCTTTGGTTCTTTTAATTGTGATGATTTTGGCTCACATTTAACAAAAACCCACCAATTCACTATCTCAAAAAATTAGAATACATCATAAGACCAATAAAAAAAAACATTTTTAGTGAATTGTTGGCCTTCTGGAAAGTATGTTCATTTACTGTATATGTACTCAATACTTGGTAGGGGCTCCTTTTGCTTTAATTACTGCCTCAATTCGGCATGGCATGGAGGTGATCAGTTTGTGGCACTGCTGAGGTGGTATGGAAGCCCAGGTTTCTTTGACAGTGGCCTTCAGCTCATCTGCATTTTTTGGTCTCTTGTTTCTCATTTTCCTCTTGATAATACCCCATAGATTCTCTATGGGGTTCAGGTCTGGTGAGTTTGCTGGCCAGTCAAGCACACCAACACCATGGTCATTTAACCAACTTTTGGTGCTTTTGGCAGTGTGGGCAGGTGCCAAATCCTGCTGGGAAATGAAATCAGCATCTTTAAAAAGCTGGTCAGCAGAAGGAAGCCTGAAGTGCTCCAAAATTTCTTGGTAAACGGGTGCAGTGACTTTGGTTTTCAAAAAACACAATGGACCAACACCAGCAGATGACATTGCACCCCAAATCGTCAGACTGTGGAAACTTAACACTGGACTTCAAGCAACTTGGGCTATGAGCTTCTCCACCCTTCCTCCAGACTCTAGGACCTTGGTTTCCAAATGAAATACAAAACTTGCTCTCATCTGAAAAGAGGACTTTGGAACACTGGGCAACAGTCCAGTTCTTCTTCTCCTTAGCCCAGGTAAGACACCTCTGATGTTGTCTGTGGTTCAGGAGTGGCTTGACAAGAGGAATACGACAACTGTAGCCAAATTCCTTGACACGTCTGTGAGTGGTGGCTCTTGATGCCTTGACCCCAGCCTCAGTCCATTCCTTGTGAAGTTCACCCAAATTCTTGAATCGATTTTGCTTGACAATCATAAGGCTGCGGTTCTCTCGGTTGGTTGTGCATCTTTTTCTTCCACACTTTTTCCTTCCACTCAACTTTCTGTTAACATGCTTGGATACAGCACTCTGTGAACAGCCAGCTTCTTTGGCAATGAATGTTTGTGGCTTACCCTCCTTGTGAAGGGTGTCAATGATTGTCTTCTGGACAACTGTCAGATCAGCAGTCTTCCCCATGATTGTGTAGCCTAGTGAACCAAACTGAGAGACCATTTTGAAGGCTCAGGAAACCTTTGCAGGTGTTTTGAGTTGATTAGCTGATTGGCATGTCACCATATTCTAATTTTTTGAGATAGTGAATTGGTGGGTTTTTGTTAAATGTGAGCCAAAATCATCACAATTAAAAGAACCAAAGACTTAAACTACTTCAGTCTGTGTGCATTGAATTTATTTAATACACGAGTTTCACAATTTGAGTTGAATTACTGAAATAAATGAACTTTTCCACGACATTCTAATTTACTGAGATGCACCTGTATATATATATATATATAAACTGGCAGGATATTGACTTGGGAAGGTACTTTTCTCCTTGAGCGCATTCACTGATTCACCGAGACAGGAGCTCCAGTTTGTCACCCAATGTGGTCTTAAACTTCTGTAATGAAAACATACCAGTCCACGGCTGTTTTTGTACACAGCTTTTTGTAAGTTTAAAATGTAAAGGCAAAATATCAAATGTGATGTAGGCAAATTGGGATGTACAGTAAGCACGGCATATTTATGAGGTTCTTGTAGCTATTATGTGAATGTGGTTACGTTTTGAAACCACAGTATAATTGCTGATGTTAGAGGATTGCCATAGCCGTACAGATGAGCTCGAAACACTGCTGCTAAAAAACAGTGGCTTGAAATGGAGCAGCCAGCAACCCACAGTTGCATACTTTGTTTTGTTGATGTACTGCTGTCACAGTGACATGTTTCTATCACAGCTACTTGTTGGGACTCACTTGGAATCAAGTACACAGCGATCAATCTGGTCTGTAGTGAGCACTGACAATTCAACAAGCAACACTGTTGCTTCTGAGGTCTGGCTTTTTGCAGCAAGACTGCATACTCCATGATACCATATACAGCTGAACAGGAAGTGATTTGTTAGTTGAAAAAAAAAAAAAAAGAAAGCTCAAAGGCTTAAACAGACAAAAATATCTTCTTGCCTTGAAAGCAAAGAACAGGCAGAGAGACTCTGACTAGTGCAGGAGAGAGAGATTGCTTTTTATTTAAAAGCCTTGACAACCTCAATAACGTTAATAAAAACTATGCATTGCCTTGATATTGAGTGGGTTGCTCTTGTTGTAAAACCTTATCAGTGTCAATCAATAAAACTGCCATTTCTATTATTTTATCTAATGCTACAAGTGAGGGCCAACAATGGCCACTATAATTTATTCATGCACAACTTTCTGCTGTTCTGCACTTTAATGAATGGTTCATACTTGTTGTGCAGTGTATTTCACTATAATATGGGGAGATAATGTTGAGTGTGCGCATAGAAAGAAACATTTGTTCACATGTCTTTCAAAAGGTACTAAAAGTTCAACTGCTCCTATTGAGTAATTTAGACAACCCGGACCTATGACAAGTCGGAATAATAGTACAAGATAACAAAATCTTAAAAGTTGGCTCGTACAAAAATGTACAAGTTTTACTCCCATTAAGAAAAACAGATGAACTAATGAACAATGTTATCACAAAGTTGAACCCCTAACCCAAACTAAACCTAACCATAAAGCCTCAGAAGCGGCTTTTGCTATGTTTCACCCGTTTCATTTGAAATAGGCCTCTCAACAGAAGGGGCCTCAGCTTGAGCCCAAAAAAGAGTCCCACCATGACACGAGCGCGTGTGCACACACAGAAAGGCGTTTCTCATGCCTGAGGCTAATAAAATCGTACCGCGATCAACTGGGGGGATCCAACTGTTTTTTTTAAACGGGCCTTCAAATTGCAAACGGGCCACCTCTGTAAAGTCTAACCCCTTAACCAACACCTAAACCTAACCATGATTTTAGTAGAAAAATTACTTTTGTGTACCACAGAAGACAGAAGGGAATGAGTAACCAAATGTGTTCACTGACGTTTCCTTTCTTAATATAGTGTCTTGGATAGGAGGCTAACTATGACCGAAGGCCTGTATTGCATCGATTTGAAATTCTATTTAATTGGTTTACCTTTATGGGAATTAAAGTCAAACATTTTTGTATGAGCAAAGTCATATGATATCTTCTCATATGAGTTATTACGAGTTGTCATGAGACTATGCTGGATTTAGACTTAGATGAAAGTAGACTTTTCATATGAGACATGTGAAGCTCCATTGAAGCAGAGAGCAAGTTTTATTTAAACTTAAGGCAGAGACCCATGACTCTGAGTGTGGCGTTCAATAAAACCTGTAAGTGGTAGGAACGGACAAAGAACCTAATTAACCACATCTCCTACAAAGCACCTGAGTATGGCCAATGCCACAGAGGAGTTATAAAAGAATATCAGACATTTTTTCAACAACTAAATACACATGGTGAGAGACACTAGTTCCTTTTCTCAGGCATATGGTGTAGATGCATCTACATTTTTACGTTTTTCCTTCACTCTAGTATTTATCAGCCACCGAACATGCAAAGGAATAAATTGAAGACAACATCTATAGTAATTTCATCTTCTTTCCCAGTGATTTTCTGTGAATTTCACTGGAGTTATTAATAACATTTGATGCACTCTTGTTCCCTTATTCAGCTCTGAAAATACCATTAAATAAAACAAAGATAATGCACACCTCCACCAATCTATGTTTAGAGGTGATGGTGGCCTCATGCCTGTTTAAGTTTGTGAAACCTAGTGGCAGAGGCTAAGGGCCATTTTTAGAGTTCGACTTGAAAAGGGCCGAAGACCTCTGCTCAAGTCTTAGGCTGTGGGCCTTACGGTACATTTCAAAGCCCTGACTTGGACTGCACCTCGACTTCTGAGGAAATTCGCTTCAGTGCGCACACAGGGTACCAGACCAGAGGAGAGAAAGAGCAAAGAAAAAGCGAGAAAGAGAGAGAGAGTGAGCAAGAGAGAGGAAGAAAGTGCCTTCCTTCATTTCCTGCACTTCAAAGCTACCTCCACTGATGTGTATGGCCATCAGAGCTTCATTGGTGCTCAATCAACTTTACCCCGAAGCGCACCACCCCCCTCCTCCTTACTTTTCCACTTCCTGTCTTGGGCAGAATTACCTGTGCTCTGATACTCATCAACCACCACCTCACCAAACTCTCAAACAACCAATAAAAATAACCCCGTAGTTGTTATACACCATTTGTAACAGGACGTAAAAACAGCGATAATCATTAGCATCAAATGGCAAACAATATATGTAAATAAAATGACACAAGTAAATGCCAAATGATGAATTCACTTATTATGAGCTGGTAAAATGAACAGGAAATGTAAAGATTATGACATCATCAGTGTCATGTTAGCACTAAATACACTGAATCAAAACATGGATCTCAGTAAGTTTTTCCTGCTTTAAAAAGTAGAACAGTGTAACTAGTCAAGTTTCACAATTACTGTTAATATTTAAACAATGAAATCTCACTTAATCAAGCTACTCAATCCCCCCCAGAATAGCCTTTGTTACTCATACAGGTGATATGAAATAATTGCATATGTCACACTCTTTATGAGATTTAAAAACTTTAGTTAATGGTAAATTAATGAATGGCTTATGGAGTCTTGTAAGAACATGTACAATTTTCTGCCAATAAACTGCATACTACATGTGCAACTTTCTCATTCGTGTTCTTTCTTTTATTCTTTCATATTTTAAATTGAATTCTGCATTTTGGTTCATTATTGCAACATAAATGTTAAAAGCAAAGCATGTGCAATTGTTTAAGTTTTCATTGGCAAATTGTTTTACTTTTACAACTGCACTGACCACAGCTTGCAAAAGGGTTCAAAACACCTGCCAGTTGGCCATAGGTCACATAAAAAAAAAATGCATTCATTTGTCACATTAACACACTCCAACACAATGAAACAAATGCACAATTGCACGCACATGTTAAAGACCTTTTCGCTGCAAAAGCTAAAAATAATCCTCAGCATTAAAATTGAAAATAAATAAATAGACCTACATACAAATATTTTTAAATGTAGCACATGAGTAATTTTTGTATGGTGCATTTAAGCATGAATGTACAAAATAATTATTGTGGCAGCACTGGGACACGTTCAACAGAAAAGCATTAAACAAAAGTTTAGAGCTAATATGAGGGTCCAGATTTCACTACTATTTTTTGGTGTTGCATACAGACAATAGTACAACAAATTTAAAAGATTTGTTCACCTTTCCATTTCCAGCGGGCAATGGCAAATTTTCAAAGGTCTAACTTTGTCTCATTACCTTTTGTGAAAACAAAGAGCCTAATATGCAATACAACATTTAAAACTTTCTTATTTGTATATTTTTCCCTTTGAAATTTAGTATATATCTCCTGCAAAGAACAATACAGAATACATTTCAGACTATCTTTCTCGTGGCATTATTAAAACTCCCTGAACTCATGTTTCCATTCTCATATATATATATATATATATATATATATATATATATATATATATATATAATAAAAATAATAATTATTATTATTATAAATAATTTTTGGTGGTAGGTGTGGCCAGCTTAGATATTATTGTTCAAAAATATTTTAATTATTATTATTGGTTAGATATAATTGATTAAAAGCAACAGTGAATTTTTCAGCATTATTTTTTTTTTTTATATGTAATCAAGATTGTGCTAAAAACACTGAAACCAAACTCAGGAGAAGTGGTTAATGTGATATTTAAATGTCTAAAGATCAAACAAATATTTTGTTTAATCAGCTGACATTTTAAATCCTTATTATTCAATGACAGTTCTGAAATGGAAGTGTCGCATATTTGTAAATTAATCATCACGGACGTGGTTAGATACTAATGCTCGGTGACCTGTCAAACGTCACCACAAGCGCTTTCCTCGCTCTCTGGGGTCTCTGTGGATCATCAGCCGTTTACACGCGTCACAATGTTTTCAACTGATAGTGTTTTCTTGGTAATAATTACTTACTCCATAAACCAGAACAACTTTGGTTATGTTCTGTCAGAACATGCTCATCATAATTGTAATTTTTTAATAAACCTAAAACATAGCTATCAGTGGATGACAGCAAAAGTGGAGAGCCAATATCAGTTACACAGATTTGTATCAAAGTCCACATAAGTAGGCTACAGTGAGAGAATTTGACAGTATTTGTTCTCTTTTGACAACAACTGAAACCAGGTCTGCTGAATAAATAAAAAATAAAATACAAATAAAAATAAATCAGATCAAATGCCGCCCTGCCTTTCCATATATTCACATCTCTCTTTAATTAAGCTTCTAAATTTAAGAGGCACGACAAGGGCTCGATTTCATGCCCACCTGCCTTGGCTGGCACTGCTTTATTCACTGCGCGCGAGTCCTTTTTCTCACTTTACATTTGACGTAAAAACTCTGCACTAAGTATATCGTTGACATCGTGAGCTAAACATAAGTGTGAGGAGCAGACATTCATACAGGCTGCAGAATGACCTGTTTCTTACAATCACAAGTGTGACACCAGTTGTTGATCCACTGCTGTCACAGCGTGCAAAAACTTGTAAACGTGTGCACTGGATGTTTGCGGTGACAACTTACAGACTTACAGTCTACTTGATATTTATTCTTATGATGCATGATAATAAAGAGTTTTGGATTCCATTAAAGCTTCTTACCGTCCCTGTTTCGTTATGATCATCTCTGTTTGATATTTGTGGAACTTCGCCCAGAGCGGGTAGTTGTTGAGGACCACCTGGGTCTTCCCCGACACCTGTAGACCAGGTAAAGAGTACATCGGTGTTCGCGGGTACCCGTGCTGAAAAGGCGCCGGGTAACCGTCTAGGCTGCCCGGGTAAACTTCTTTACCGTTCGTTGAATACGCATCCGCTCCGGTCGCAACATAAGTCTGTCCCGTCCCGCTCCGGGTGTTAAAATGACAGCTGCCGAGCGGAGCCGGTGAGTAAAACCTGCCCGTCTGCGCTCCGAATCCGCCAGAGACACTTTGGTGGTGCTCAGCGTGGAACGGTAAAGACAAACTGTCCTGTGCGTTTGGAATCGAGTCCTGTAACTCCCGGTTCCGGTGCAGGTGGCTGTTTAATTCTGCGTCTTTAGCGAAACTTTGCGCGTCTGTTCCATTCAACATATTGAGGTAAAAATGTCTGCCTATGCCGCCCATCTGCAGCACCGGTCCGAGCTCACTAGCGGTGTCATAGGTTTACCGTCCGTGTTCTTTAACATTTAAAATAATAATTCATTTGACTCCTATGAAAACAAGTTCTCTATAAACTTCAGTGTCCTTTAACCCACAGATCTGCAATTGCGCGCCGTTTACAGTCTAAATTATCTGGGTATTTTCCCCTTTTGATTTATCTAATTATTTTGAAGACACTGGCACTATGTGTTTTGAATGTAGGAATCGGACGATTCAAACACATGATAAGATTCTATGATATATCCATATCTCGAATGGTAATTGGTCTGGAGGTGGGCTTTAAACGCAGACTGGGCGTGATAGGCTTGATACGCTAGGACAGGGCCTTCCCCTATTTGCAGGAGCTTCAGTTCTGTCTTTGATGCTCGCTTAATAGAATTAATCATCATCATTATACTAAATAGGTCTATATGCATTGAGTACTTGTTAGGCGCTTTAAGATACACACTAAAGCCTATATATATATATATATATATATATATATATATATATATATATATATATATATATATATATATATATTCAAATAGCTAGAACCAAACCATTTTGGTGTTCTAAATCCACAACTAAGTGTAACCAAAGTGTAGGCTAACTAAAAGATGAACACTCAAAAAAATAATTCATTTTTAATATTTACACATTTTAATTTCATAACAAAATTCCATCAAATTGAATTGAGCAATCTTTAACAAAATAACATTTTAAAAACCTAAATAGCCTATTTCAAGTTTTATTAACTTAAATTTGTTAAAAATGACACAATTGAATTAGATGGAATTTTATTATAAAATTTAAATAAAAATAATCTTAAAAACAGGCTAAAATATTATCTTGAGTGAAGATTTTGAGGGATAGATATAAAACAACAACATAACCATCAGATTTAAGAAGAGAAAAAGAAGCATATTTTACAATAAAGGACTCATATCATATGCCACATAACAATGTAGCTATTCTTTAGATAAAGATGAATATAAATAGTCTGTGGACAGCCTATGGAATTCAGAGGGATACACAAAGAGTAAGTAGTTTTCATCCCCTTTTACATAGACATTTTTTCTTGCTGAAACATATATGGACTTTTTATTACATAATCTTCATCAAGCACATTTAATTTAATCAAGCACAGCACAGGATATCTTTTTTCAGTCTGTTATTTTGGGAGCCTCTTTATTGCTGTATTGCATACAAACTTATATAAGTAAATAAGTATAGTGATTTTTAATCAGCCTAGAAAATGTTTCAATTTTGCTTGAAAGTTCAGCGATGCATTTTTGACTCAGGAAAGGTTTATGCAATGTAACAAATCATACAGCCTCAATAATCTAGATATTAAAAAATATAAATGTCAGACTTTAGTATTATAGAGGTCTAGCTGTTATTAATAATTTAGTATTGTTAAAAATCCATCATCATTAGTTGAGAAATACATTTTAACAGATGTTTGGCTAAGGCTTGCAAACTTTAAGATTTATAACATGAAAAATCTGTCTTGTGTTGATGATGTTGATTTTTCCACAGTCCTGAAAGTGTCATCTTTTTATAATAATTTTATTAAGTTCAGCTGCATTTAATTAAATCATTAGTATGCATATCATTCGTAGATAAAAAAATAAATAAAAATAATATAAAAGTGTGAATTATAAAATAACAGCGTTAAAAAAAAAAAAAAAACAATCACAAAACTACATTCCGTCCGCCAACATACTCAAACAGATATTAGTACACCCACATTCACACTCACACATAGCCACGCAGAGCAGTGTCCCCCCAGTGCAGGTATGACACAATTGCCTCCTCACACTGTCATTTTTCTAATTCCGCTTCCTGTGTCTCTCCTAGCAAGGTGAATACACAAGGTCGCCAACTGAACTCATTGGTGTTGACACCCTTGATGATAGCGTATTGTCCCCTGTGACACATTTACCAGGCCAGGCAGGCATCCTCTTCATGTGCACTGTGGGGGTGACCAGCACCTCTTAGGCCTTAGTTAAGCTGCTCTGCCGAAGGCCAAGTTCACCACAACACCACAGAACACAAATTGTAAGCACAAGTAGCTCTCAAATACTGTATCAGCAATTACACATAGCACACTAGACATTCGACTCAGTGCCCTGCAGTCTTTTAAGCATTTATGAAGCGGCTATGAATGCCACACTTTCTCACATCTAATTGAGGCAGTTGTCACAGGTGGATGGCAGTTCTCTATTCACGGTGTGTAGGAGGAGAGATTTTATATTAGCACAATTCTGGAGAATTTTCTGTATGCAACCGTATGTAAAAGTGGGGATTTTACTGAAGCAATAACATATGACAATCAAATTACTCAGTTCTTTGCTTAATTTTGCTAGGTTTAAATCTTTTTTTGCTGTGAGCACAGTATTGGTTGCACAAAGATACAAGCATTCCAGTGATATTATCATTGACATCACTGTAGTGATTTGTATTATACAAGATCTTATCCCTGGTCTTTCGTAAGTCAGCCATAATACCAATAACGATTTTTATGAGATATTACAATGATATCTATGGCAAGTGAGTAAATGAAATAATATGGCATGAATCCATGACCAGGATCGGACTCTATTTTATCAGGAAGTTGGAAGCTTATTCTGTTGGTGAGATATTTGTGTTATGTTTCTAAAAGTAGGGCGCTGCTAAAATCATGTCTTTTCAGTTGAAGTTCAATCAGAGAGAATGATCTGAAAGATTGCTAGATTTCTTTATCACACATCTTCTTCCTGCAGTTTCAGGGGTTGACAGTTTTCATGTGGTGTAGCAAACCATCATCCTGTGCTACACTTTTTCTATAAATCTGAGATTTTTCATCAGTACTATACCTTCGATTCTGCATGGCTTTAGGCATTTGTGTCATTTTCGCAGCAATACTCTTTCTCTGTGCTCTCAATATTTCCGCAACAGTGTGTGACTCCTGTCTCAGTGTTACAGAGGGGAAAGGAGGACATAGTGCCTAATCGCAGGCCTCACTGAAACTTGAGCATGGCTATTGTTCCTATGGACCCAGACCGTGGCTGCACTCCATCAGTCATGTTATGCAGTATCCATGTTGTCAAACCAGCACTTGTAAAATGTCAAGTATCACTTCCTTATCCTATTGACTTCATTCTTTACTCTTAGTTAAAAACCAATTACTTAAAATACCTAACCCAAATTAGACCTATATTGGGGCAGCTGACATGACAATGTAGTTTTACTGTCCTAAAAGGAAAAAGGCCGCTTTTTAGGAGTGACTATATGCACCCAGGTGTAAATAACACCTGCCACACAGCATGGCTATTTGCGCCCCAGTAGTCTATTGGAAACATAAAAATGTACAACAAAAGGCATTGAGAGTGTTGCTTCAGTGGTGTGGAGCGTAACGCCAGTGAGAATGTGCCTTTTCGTGCTTTTTCAGAGAATGGTTTCCTATTTAGTTTCCTGTCTCCTCTCTTAATATTTTCTTTAATACTGATAATAATACATAAAAATTAAAGGTAATTTAGCTATAGTAATATTGAAGTAACCATGTTTTTTTTTTTTTTGTATTTTGTTTTTTTGGTGGAAACGATAGATTTGATGCCATTAACAATCATGTTACTACAGTAATATGGTGTTTATATTATAGTAACCATGTTTAATTTTGTGGCTATGATTTTACTAGAAAAAAAATCATGGTGATACTATGGTTATGGTTCATTTTTGTAAAGGAAGGTTAGGGTTAGGGATTGGGGTTGGTGTAGGGCAGGGGCAGACTGGTCATAGGGAGAACTGGGACTTTTCCCGGTGGGCTGGCTGAAAAACGGGGCTGAACTGGCCGTGATATGCAGAAAGGGCCAGTTTCTATGTAAAATCCAGGGTCAATTTCTCTTCCCAGTCCGCCCCTGGTGTAGGGTGTCTGTGGGACTCTAAATAAACACAATAAAAATGCTGCAGTGATGCCACTATACTGTTAGTATTTAATTAGGGATGTAAACACCCACTGCCATTATTTGTACCAGGGTTGGGGTGCAAATAATATTTGCCACTATTTGCACTGGAATGTAAATAGCATATACCTTTACCTAGGCTCTAACTTTGATCACAGTTAATTTGTGGATAGAAATAATATTTTATTATATTGGCATAATCTAAGTAGGGACTGTTTTCAAAAACAACTGGTCATGAATTTACAAATTACCTTAAAAATATAAAAAAGGCAATTTTGTCACCAATTTGTGAGTCTTATGAAGAGACTCAAAAAACCCATTTCTAAATGGGCAATCAGAATCCACATTATAGAAAGAGAGATTTTCAGCATTAATAAGCATAAAATAATATAAAGATTTACCTATGTGTGTGGTCGCTTTATGGGAATGTAACTGTTGGAAACAATAACTTAATTCCTTGAAATGTCTTGCAGTGTGAGTCCTGCGGTGTGACATGCTACTGTATACTCCCTCTAAAACTACTTTTAAATATTGTGCATACAGTTTTTATGAGCTCATATTAATTTTAAAACTACATGGAATATTTGTACTTCACTGTAAAAAAAATTCACATGTCATACCGCAGGGCCATTGCAAGTAACTAGTGAAATCATAAAGTTGATTAAAAGTGGTGAAGCAATCTAAGAAATAAATGATCAGTTCTAAAATATACACATTCCGGTAACACTTTGGCTGTAACTGTTAACATTAGTTACTACACTGTTTAACATGAACTAGCAATGAACAATACAGTACACTACATATTAATCTTGGATATGGTTAATTTCAACAATATATACATTTTTAAAATGAAAAGTTGTATATGTTAACAATAGTTCATGCATTATGAACTAGCATGACCTAACAGTTAACAATTATATTTTCATAAATTAACATTTGTAGTAAAATATTGTTTATAGTTAGTTCATGATACCTAATGCATTAACTTTACAAATAGAGCCTCTTGATGTTAAAAAAACTGTCTATTTATCAACTACCCATTAGCAATTATGTGTGATACTCTATAGTTTCAGGTGGTGATATCTGTGTCTTAACTTGTGGGTTTTTAATAAAAAAACTGAAGTCTTAAGTCTGAAAAGAGAATACATTGTGCAGTGTGTTTTGGTTTGATTGGGGTTCGTATAGGGAAGTGGTTGAGAACATGAGTGGAATTACTGTGTAAATAGCTCTGATTAGAGAGACTTAGCGGCATATGTTTCCTCAACCCAGCCCTTACACTTGGCCTTCTTGTCAGGCATGGGGACCTAATTAACACAACATATGCTTATTTGAATCCTGACTTTGGGTGTGAAAGAAGACTTTTGGGAGGCACCACCTACAGGGGCTGTGAAAATGGGTGTGGTGACAGGGGGTTGCTGGAACAGCGAGGAAAGGCGGCAGAAATAAAAGGTGTAGAGGGAGAGTGTTAGAGGAGTGAGAGGCAGACAACTAAAGTGAAGGAGAAGAAGAGAGCAGAGAAGGTCTCACTTAGTGCTCTGTGGAATTCTTACCCGATATCACATGATCTCTTGGAGAAGTGCAAATGTATTCCACTGCAACGCTAGAAACAAACAAGCTGCCACTTCCTTAGTTTATAATTAGCTGGTAATCAATACTGAGTCTCTTGGAAAGGGGAGACTTATCAATGTCCATAAGGTCTTTCAATCAGCAATTTTGTCCTCAAGTCTTACCCTGCACGAGTGCAAAGTCCCCTTCAAGGCAAGTCAGTGTACTCAGCCAATCTATTTTCTATGGATACAAGCAGCATAAAAGTATAGCTCCTATCTACTTGAATGGGGAAAAATCGAAATCTTGATCAAAGAACATATTTTAAATCAGTAAGTAACTCTGACAACAATAAATTGCGCTTCTTTAGCTCAGATCACGCTAAAAAACACTGTTTTTCAGGCTGGTTCAGCTAATTGGACTCAAGATGATGCCGAATATGGCTGCTGCGTTGCGAGCTCTGACACAACATAGCAGTTTTTTGTTTGTTTGTTTACAATTCTTATGTTTTTGTCTTGGATGTTGTCTGCCTTATTGTCTATGACAGACAAACACTTTTGGACATTGGTTCTGCAATTACACACTGTAAACCGGACTTCAAATTCCTCAATGCTGTTTACAAACACGGCAGCGGAGCCCTTTGTCTGGGCAGCCCGGCCGTGGAAACACAGAAGGAAAAGGGGAAGGAGAGCCGGCGTTCTCATCAGAGTAAGACATCGCGCAAATCGACCCCCGCTACCCAGTATTCTACTGGCAAATGTTCAGTCTCTGGACAACAAGCTCTGCAAGCTGAGAGCACAGATCTCTTTCCAATGAGAGACTGCTGCATTATCTGCCTTATGGAAACTTGGATGTCTGCTGAGATTCAAGATTCAGCCATCGAACCTGCGGGGTTCTCCGTGCACCGAACAGACAGAGCGAAAGACCTCTCAGGTAAAAGCAGAGGTGATGGTGTATGTTTTATGATCAACAAATCCTGGTGTGATCAGAGCAACGTACATTCTATCAAGTCTTTCTGCTCTCCTGATCTGGAATTTCTCATACTTCTTTATTGACCATTCTGGCTAACGAGGGAATTCATAGCGGCCATTATCACTGCTGTGTACATCCCCCCACAAACCGACACAGACTGGGCACTCAAGGAACTGTATAGGAGTATAAGTGAGCAGGAAACCACGCACCCTGAGGCCGCGTTCACTGTGACTGGGGACTTTAACAAAGCCAATATCAAATCAATCGCACCAAAATACCACCAACACATCAGTTTCAACACACGAGGGGTCCGGGTTTTGGACCATTGCTACTCTCCCTTCTGGGATGGCTACAAATCCCTCTCCCGCCCACCATTTGGCAAATAGGACCACTCTTCCATTCTGATTCTGCCCGCTTACAGGCAGAAACTGAAACAGGAAGCACCCACCCTCAGAATGATACAGTGCTGGTCAGACCAATCAGATTCTACGCTACAAGACTGTTTTGATCACGTGGACTGGGAGATGTTCCGGTCCACCTCTGATGACGACATTGAGGTTTACGCTGATAGCGTAACGTGTTTCATCAGAAAGTGCCTAGAGGATGTTGTTCCGACCAAAACAATACTGATCTACCCCAACCAGAAGCCATGGATAAATAGCGATGTTCGCACTGCACTTGATGCGCGGACCTCCGCTTTTAATTCTGGGAATGCAGAGGAGCATAAACAAGCCAGTTATGCACTCCGCAAAACTATCAGAGAAGCCAAACACCAGTACGGGGACAAGATTGAAGGACAGTTTAACACCACCAACTCTAGAAGCATGTGGCAGGGAATTAATATAATCACGGACTACAAAGGGAATAAAACTCTGCCGTGAACACCGCTGCCTCTCTCCCGGATGAGCTAAATACTTTTTATGCTCGTTTCAAGGGAAATAACACCACCCTCGTGGAGAGAGCTCTCACGGCCGAAGCTACAGAGGTTAGTTCACTCTCCGTCTCTGTAGTGGATGTAACCCGATCCTTCTGACGGGTGCTGTCTCTACCTCTCTTCCCACGCTAAATGTATTTACCACGCTTGATGTAAACACTGCCACAGACACACTAAGCTCTACTTTAACAACCTGTCTAGACAACATCTGTCCTACTTCCTCTAGGCCAGCACGTGCTACACCACCCAGCTCCTGGCTGTCTGACGTCCTTCATGAATGTCGGACTGACCTCAGAGCAGCTGAGAGGAGATGGCAGAAATCTAAAGATCCAGCAGATCTAGGTAAATATTAGTCTCTGCTTGCAACTTTTTCAGATAACATTAAATCTGCAAAAACCTCCTATTACCAGAACAAGATCAACAGCACCACAGACACTCGCAGCTTGTTTAGAACATTCAACACACTCCTCTGCCCTCCCCCTCCACCACCAGACACATCACTGACAGCAGATGTCTTCGCCACATTTTATACTAATAAGGTTACAACCATCAGCAATACATTCTCAGCACCACACCCTGTCAAACACCTGTCTCCTGTATGCAACTCTTCTGTCTCTATGTTCTCTCCTCTGACTGACACTGAGGTCTCTAAACTCCTCCTCTCAAACCACCCCACCACCTGTTTCCTTGACCCCATTCCTTCTCACCTTCTCCAGGCCATTTCTCTGTCCATCCTACCTGCACTCACACACATAATTAACACATCTCTACTTACAGGCACTTTTCCCACTACATTTAAGCAGGCTTGAGTAACCCCGCTGCTGAAGAAACCCGCACTTAATCCCACACAAATAGAACACTACAGACCAGTCTCTCTCATGCCATTCATGGCAAAAACACTTGAAAGGGCAGTTTTCAATAAAATCTCTGCCTATCTCTCACAGAACAAGCTGCTGGATGACAATCAGTCCAAAAGTGGACACTCCACCGAGAGATGGAGTGAAGATGGGCGAAAGCTGAATCCAGATCATCCGTCCTGATTCTGCTGGACCTTTCTGCAGCCTTTGACACAGCAAACCATCAGATCTTGCTCTCTACCCTCTCCTCGCTGGGTATCACAGGAACTGTGCTTGACTGGTTTAATTCCTATCTCTCAGGTAGGACCTTCAAGGTAGCCTGGAGAGGTGAGGTATCCAAACCACATCAGCTACTTTCTGGGGTACCTCAGGGATCAGTGCTTGGGCCACTTCTCTTCTCTATATACACAACATCACTGGGACCCATCATTCAGGCACATGGTTACTCTTACCACTGCTACGCTGATGTCACGCAAATCTACTTGTCTTTCCAGCTCAACGACACCACAGTGACTGCTCGAATGTCTGCCTGCCTGGCAGACATCTCGGCCTGGATGAAGGAGCACCACCTGCAGCTTAACCCAGCCAAGACTGAACTCCTTGTCTTTCCAGCCAACCTTGCTGTTGAACACAACATCACCATGCAGCTGGGTGCAACTACAGTAACACCTTCCAAATCAGTCAGAAATCTAGGGGTAACCATCGACAACAGACTAAATTTCACAGACCACATCTCAAAGACCACAAGATCATGTAGATTTACACCCTACAATATCAGGAAGATAAGACCCTTCCTCTCTGAACATGCCACACAACTGCTTGTCCAGTTACTTGTCATAACTAGACTGGACTACTGTAACGCTCTCATTGCAGGCCTCCCTGCATTTGCAATTAGACCCCTGCAAATGATCCAGAATGCAGCAGCACGTCTGGTCTTTAATGAACCAAAAAGAGCACATGTTACACCACTCCTTGTCTCTCTCCACTGGCTGCCGGTTGATGCACATATCAAATTCAATGCTCTGATGCTGGCATACAGAACAGTCACTGGGTCTGCTCCAGCATACCTAAAATCATTTATGCAGAGCTACACACCCACTAGAAGCCTGCGGTCGGCTAAGGAACGTCACCTTGTTGTACCAACAAAAAGAGGCACCAAAACACTTTCCCGGACTTTCAGCTTCATCGTACCACGTTGGTGGAACGACCTTCCAAACTCCATCCGTGAAGCTGACTCACTCTCTGTCTTCAAAAATGACTAAAAACACATCTTTTCCATGAGCACTTAACCAGTCATTAAAAGAAAAAAATTCTGTTTTGAATACTATTATGATGCTAGTGAAACTTTGAAATACAGCACTTTTCATACCACTGTCTCCTTAAGATGATTCGCTTATGTTTTCCTCTCTTGTAAGTCACTTTGGATAAAAGCGTCTGCCAAATGAATAAATGTAAATGTAAATGTAAATGAATATCCGTAAAGCCGCGGGTCCAGATGGCATTCCGGGCCGTGTCATCAGAGCGTGCACAAACCAACTAGCTGGTGTTTTTATGGACATTTTCAATCTTTCCCTCTCCTTGTCTGTGGTCCCCACATAATTTAAAAAGCCCACCATTGTGCCTGTACCAAAGCAATCCAAAATCACTTGCTTAAATGACTGGCATCCTGTTGCTGTGACCCCCATCATCAGCAAATTCTTTGAGAGACTAATCAGAGATTGCATCTGCTCTGTGCTGCCTCCCTCACTGGACCCATTGCAGTTTGCTTACCGCAACAACCGCTCCATTGATGATGCCATTGCATCTACACTACACACTGCTCTCTCCCACCTGGAAAAAAGGAACACTTATGTGAGAATGCTTTTTGTAGACTACAGCTCAGCATTCAACACCATAGTGCCCTCCAAGCTTGATGAGAAACTCAAGGCTCTGGGCTTAAACGTCTCGCTGTGCAGCTGGATCCTGGACTTCCTGTCAAGCAGATGCCAGGTGGTTAGAATGGGCAGCAACATCTCCTCATCACTGACCCTCAACACTGGAGCCCCACAGGGCTGTGTTCTCAGCCAACTCCTGTATTCCCTGTACACACATGACTGTGTGGCATCACATAGCTCCAATGCCATCATTAAGTTTGCTGATGATATGATGGTGGTAGGTCTGATCACTGACAATGATGAAACAGCCTACAGAGAGGAGGTGCACACGCTGACATGCTGGTGTCAGGAGCACAACTTCCCTCAACGTCAGCAAGACAAAGGAGCTAGTGGTGGACTTCAGGAGAAAAGACAGAGAACACAGCCCCATCACCATCAATGGAGCACCGGTGAAGAGAGTCAGCAGCTTCAAGTTCCTCAGTGTCCATATCACTGAGGAACTCACATGGTCCATCCACACTGAAGTCGTTGTGAAGAAGGCTCATCAGTGCCTCTTCTTCCTGAGACGGATGAGGAAGTTTGAAATGAACCACATCCTCACAAGGTTATACACCAGCACTGTAGAGAGCATCCTGACTGGCTGCATCACTGCCTGGTACGGCAATAGCACCGCCCACAACCGCAAAGCCCTGCAAAGTGTGGTGCGAATTGCCAGACACATCATCGGAGATGAGCTTCCCTCCCTCCAGGACATATATACCAGGCGGTGTGTGAAAAAATCTCGGAGGATCATCAGAGACTCCAGCCACCCGAGCCATGGGCTGGTCTCACTGCTACCATCAGGCAGGCGGTATCGCAGCATCAGGACCTGCACCAGAAGACTTCATGACAGCTTCTTCCCCCAAGCAATCAGACTTTTGAACTCTTGATCTCTCACGATCAACGTACATCAGCACTGCACTTTATTAATCTTATTATCTCACACTGGACTGTCATAAATTATATTCTCTCTTAACAACACACTGGCAACTGACTATCAACCGACAGCCTGAATGTCAATACAGTACAATACAACCTACTGTATATTTTATTAATACTATATATACTATTTTTATTTTATAATGTGTATTCTATATTGTGTGTATTCTGTATTGTGTGCATTGTATACTGTACATGTACTATGTATGTATTATTTGTATATTGTGTTGTGTGTAATTATGTGTATATTAGATTTTAAATTGTGTTGTGTAAATCTGATGTTTATTGAAAATTGGTATATGTCTCATCACTATCATGACTGCAATGTTGCTCGGAACTGCACCCAAGACTTTCACCCACTATTGCACTTGTGTATATGGTTATAAACTGACAATAAAAGTGATTTGATTGATTTGATAATGTGCATTCACGTTCTCGACTTGACTGACAGGGGATGTCTGTATCTAAAAGGTGATTGGCTCTTCTACCGGTAAGGCAGGACTTCCTTTTCTACAACCACAATATTGGGCGTTCCAATTTCTCCCATTCATTTGAAAGCAAGTGGTCTTGGGCTAAACAGTCTTTGACGTGTGCCACTAATTGGCAAATCTTTCAGTTAACTATGGGCGTTAACACCTATGGTTTTAAGATAACAATAGACAATTGCATCTTTTAAAGGGGGATTGTCCACACTGACACATGCACATACATTTTTTTATGTGTCTGCTGTTGTTGTGGGGTTTGCATTCTCCAGCCAGACTCTGAACTCTGTGTCACCTCCATAAACACATTGACTGTGTGCAAGCTCAAGGTGCTAAATGGACATTTTTAGGCATGTACTCTTGGAGAGCCCTCACATATCCAAGGCTCCAGACGTGACCTTTTCTATACTGCAGGTGTTGGAGACAGATGCAAAACAGAGAAATCTTTGAAAACATAACGTTTTTGTGTTCTGTTTTGTGTGAGAGTGATATTTAAGGACCAGATTGCAATTTTCAACAAAACTAAAAATTGAAAATAAAAAATGAAAATAAAACTACGTTTATAATAATAATAATAATAATAATAATAATAATAATAATAATAATAAAATTAAAATACAAGGGTTTTTGGTTTTAATAAGTCTCCTATCAGTGTAATCACTTAACAAATACATGTTCAAATCCTCAGAGACCCAAGCATAGAAATTGATAAATTACTTTCTTTTGCCCTTCTTGAACATGGTTTTAGGAAGCCACTGATTATACAAATCCTGATTTCTAAGCATTTTGTGACTTCAGAAAACAATGAAAGTCTATGGAAAAATCTTTTGATTGTGTTTTATTTTTTTTTAGGTGACCAATGTGTGACTTTAGCAAGCTGTGACATTCATAATGCAATCACCCACCAAAACTGTTGTAACAAGACAAAATGTCAGCTACTGTTTTGTGATTTTTTATTTTTTTTTATTATTTTTTTATTGTTACCTTTTTAAATTAAAAAAAAAACTATATTGTAAACTAAGGTGCAATCCTGCTGGGTCTCTGAGGGTTAAACTGAGTTAATTTTAAAATACTTGATTTTAAAATGCTTTAAGTTACATTTAAGTACATTATATGGGTTACACATTTCTAAATATTTATATGTAAAATACATTTAAAACAAATTATGTTCATATGTATGTATGTTTGTGTTTCTGTTGTAGCTGAAGAGACAAAAACAGTACAAATTCAAAATAATGTCTACATTATATCAGTTTTCAGAATGGGAAAAAACTTTTCTGTAAACATTGTTTTGGAAAGTAACTTAAAAGTAAAGTAATTTGTAATCTGATTACATTTCCCATGACATAATCAGTAAAGTAATCTGATTACAAATTGATAATTTATCAAACACATAATGTGATTTTTAGATGTTTATAATGATTTATTATGATAGATCAGAGGCGAACGCGATTGCCGGCTATGCGCAACGACATATTGTTTACATTGCAATGCAGCATGGGATTATGAGTTCATCAAGCATAGACGGTTCTAAAAACCTAGCTCTTCCAGTTTTTTCAACGAAAGTGGTGAGAATGAGTGGTGAATGCTCGAGTGGACTAACCAGTTTATGCATTCTTTGTTTGACGTCAGAAAACATGGCTGCATCGCTGCATCAAAATGATGCGCTCAGACGGTAGTGGCATTAAACTATTATTTAGTGATTTTTTGAATGTTTGTAACATAACAAAATAAAGATATTGTGATGCTGAAAAGACTATTTGAGCAGCTGGTTCATTATGACAAATGCTTTAGTAGCCTTTTTGCTGGTAAACAGCAGCACGAATGCATACCGCACGTATGTACGTTTGATTGTACGCCTGTAAGCCCAGCCTAGTGTAATCACTAGAGTTGGGATACTCGAGTTTGGACTCTGACTCGAGTCCGAGTCACGAGTCTAATTTTAATGGACTTGGACTTGTCACGGACTCGGTTGCATTTTTATTCTGACTTGACTCGGACTCGAGCCTTTGGGACTATGGATTGTTTTCAGAGTCCAGCCGAGTCCATGACATTTGTGATGCAATGAAAAAATAATAATAAAAACAAAATAGAAATTAATGAACACACCTCTGTCTGTATTAGCCCCTGAAGTCGTAGATATAGCCAGAGTTGTTTCACTGTGTTTAAGCAGACACACGGTGCTCGCATTGCGGTTTCATCACGGTTAAAAACTTAAAAACAAGAACTTCATTGAGTCAAGTCACCCACATCATGTCTCTCACAGTTTACTAAAAACAGCATATCGAAATAAAAATGCATAAATATAGTATTAATATTGGATATTAAGTCTTTTTAGGCATAATGTCTCTACACATGTAGGCTTCTTGTAGTCTCTTGTGGTCCACGCAGTGTTGTCAGCCATAAAATAGCTTGATGAATTAACTGTGTAACTCTTAAATAGTCGGGGGAAAAAAGCGTAATTGCTAAAGCAGACAGCAACTCTAAACAGATAAACAGCACCTATTTATTTGTGATTGACTATTTTCAAAGCATTGATGAGCTGCTTAAAATACATTCTTTTACAGCATTTGTCCACCATTCACAACATTCAGCCATGCACAATAAAATATTAGGATATTTTGGGCAGTGAAATGTTTTGTTTATAATTTAATTATAGACTATAAAATAAATGTATTATTCGATGACAGATTTTTTTGTATGAAGCTAAACTTCATGTTACGAGACGAATTTAGTTGGTTATGATGTTTTTTTTTTTAATTGTATTTTATTTTTATTGTATGGTAACTTATGCACGTCTTTTTTTATCCTACATCTCTGACACCTTTGAAGGACAATTCTGTTAAATTTATGACTCAAAATTATTATTCTCCAAGTTTTTGTGGTTAAAGAAGTGCTCAATAAAATTTCCTTTGGTTGGTATTTAAAGATTTCAGACTGATTGCAGACTAACACGGCTGCTGCTCAAGCAAATATCAGTTATTATAATTTTTTTATCTTCTGTAGCAGCAGCTGCGAGACGCACATGGACGCATCAGGGATTTAGGTACAGAGATTTAGGTACACGAGCAGCACGCGGAACTGCCCTGCATTGTAAAGCATATACTTTCATTCTGAAACCACTTTGAAGTTTGTTAAGCAGGAAACTAATCATAAAATATATATATTAAAGGCAACAGAGGTGTTTTTGTTACATTTATATTGACAAACAGTTAATCTTAGTTGTGAAGTTTAAAATAAGCTCAAAATATTGATATTGAGTTTACGGTTACAATTTTAATTCAGATTCATGAACAGATTCATTCAGACTCAGACTTGACTCAGACTCGGCCTGTTATGACTTTGTCTTGAGTCCGACTCCGGCCCTTTTGGACTCAACTCGGACTCGATTGTTTAAAGACTCGGACTTGACTCGGACTCGACTAAGGTGGACTCGAACCCAACACTGGTAATCACAGTTTGATCGTATACGTGCAAAAGGGTTAAGTAAACCCCAACTTTCAAAATAATATTTGTCCCCCGACATCCATCGCACATGTCACAATCTGTCTTGCACCCAACCAATGGCTTCAAGTAAAAGCTCGAGGTTTGTATCAGAAGGTTGCAGGACTGTAGGACAATGTGGATTATATTGTCTGCTAAGTGACTGTTTACAGAATTATTGGGTATTTATGTACTTTTTCCTTCATTACTGACACATCCATAATGATTTTGTTAAATTTGAATTCTTAGAGTACATTTTAATAAACAAAGTATGCCTGAAGCTACTTAACACAGTTGCATAGATCCACTTCAGATTTTTGAAACTTGAAAGATAATAATTTCACCTCTTCTGATTCCAAGGATGAGCTTCCAGCATACCAGACAATTTATCAGGAATGCTGCTCCAGTGAATGATGGGAAATGTGTAGTAACCCCTGAACATGCAGAAATGTTGTCCACCAGTCTGGGGAGGGCTCCTGTAGATGCAATGCCAAGCTGTTCATCTATTCTATAGACAGTTCAGAGTCTGTATTTAACAGAAGAAGACAGCTGTGCTCTCTCACATTCCTTAAGCTTGCTACTCTGGCCCCAAACGATCCCCCCAAAAGCACAGCCTTCTCTTATTGGGCAAAGGACCGTGCAATCCCTTGTCTTCTAATGTCAGAATTGGGCCCCCAACTGCCGCCCACTTGGCGAACATTAAGAAATCATCACCACTGTCATGTCTGCAATGTCACACAGGGGTCAGCAAATGTAATGTGGAATCAGTAGCCTCTAGGGTGCAGACCAGCAGGGCTGCTTAAAGAAAGCTGACTCTAAAAGATGTTTAAAACCGCATGAGAGCTGACATGCCCCACTGCGTCTGCTGTGACTGAAATCATGAATGAGCAATAGTGTGTCTGTATCTGTTGGCTCATAGCCTGGAAAAAATATGTGGGCCAGTGTCAAGTCTCATTTGCGTTGGTGAGCCATGACAGCCATAAATCACTGCAAAAGCCCATTAAATCCACTTTTGTACATAGGCTGTAACAAGGCAATACAAGCAGGAGTTTTGTATCTTAATACATGTGGGGAGACAGTGACAGGAGAAAACAGGGAAGAGAGATAGTGTGGAAAAAGACATCAGTGCTTGTAGAGCAGAAATGGTTCGTTGCAGGGCAATGTGTTAGGCAAGGATAGAACTGAAGACGATTTAAATCAATAATTATTGGGCACCGTTTGAGTAATACAAGCTCTTAGGCAGAGGTAAAAGTTTTTCCTTCTATTGTGCGTAGTCTGAAGTACGTAGGGTTTAAAAAGTAGACTTCTTATGTAGTTTCATGTACATTTTCTATTTTAATATGTTATCATTTAGACATTTGCTGCCTCAAAAATGGTCCGAAATTTAAATTATGGGGGGAAAAAAATGCCCTTTTAATTAATTCTTCTATTTTTTATTTGTTAAATCTGATATGATTCTTTATATTCTATTATAATCCTAGTTATACATATTATGGCATAAATTGCCTCTAAGTCATACATATTTTACTAGTTGGCTATTTCGTGTGATGTCGCACAATGTTGTTCGCATAAACTTGTACGACTTCATCACATGCAAATTCCCGGATGTCTAATGCGGAAGTGAGCGTGAGTTCCGCGCATGAAGCGTTAAGGACATACTTATTAATATTATGCCCTTACCCAAACCCCTTATCTAAACCTAACCGATCAGTAGAGTGTGTAAACATGATAGGAAGCTGTTGTGTGTGACAGAAGCAAGTAATTGTCGCATATTAGATGGAAACGATGTCCAGCAACGTCACTGGCTGTTGTGAAAGTCATAGGAATTCAAACGAGTGCAGTTGCACGATATCATATGAATTAGACAAATTTAGAAAAGTCGTTTGAATCCTGACGATTTCGCTGTGAGAGTGTGTTGCAATGTGAGAGTGTGTTGCGTAATATATTCTAAATAAAGTACTTGACATAAATGGACAAGACACAGTTTGTTTTAAATGGTGAAAAAAATTTGCCCTAATAAAGGTAAACAATGCCCCAAAAAATCTAATTCGGGGGGAAAATATCGCCCCATATGTAAAAGTACATTTCTGACACTGTTAGTCACTTCACTCACTAAGCACTTTATTAGGAACACTATGGTCCTAATAAAGTGCTCGACGTGGTGTTCTGCTGTTGTAGCCCATCTGCCTCAAGGTTTGACGTGTTGTGCATTCTGAGATGCTATTCTGCTCACTACAATTGTCCATTGACCTCTCTCATCAACAAGCCGCAGAACTGCTGCTCAATGGATGTTTTTTGTTTTTGGCACTATTCTGAGTAAACTCTAGAGACAGTTGTGTGTGAAAATCCCAGGAGATCAGCAGTTACAGAAATACTCAAATCAGCCCATCTGGCACCGACAATCATGCAACGGTCAGAATCACTGAGATCAAATTTTTTCCCCATTCTGATAATTGATGTGAACATTAACTGAAGCTCCTTACCCGTATCTGCGTGATTTTATGCACTGCTGCCACATGATTGGTTGATTGGATAAAACAGGAGTTCCTATGTAACACAGGTTAAGGATGGGAAAGGAGGAGGCGGCAACCGGCTGAGCAGTCAAAATAATATTTAATAAAAATTTAAACAAAAAGACATACAACATAAACACACACATGGCACCCCCGGCAGGACGTACATCCCCTCCTCCTTTCAGAGAGAGGAAATACCTGATTCGCCGTCACCCAGATACGCTGTCGCACAGCCCTCAGCCAGTCCCCAACCTCTGGCGGACGACAGCTCGCTCCTCCCCCGGTGGACGGTAGTGGGTCCTCCGGCCCCGGGCAGATGGTCACGCTCCCCCCCCCCCTTTTTTTCTCTATTCTTTTTTCTATGGGGGGGGACGGCAGCATGCCTCCGTCCCCGGGCGGATGGCCGCGGCTGCTGGGTTGGCTGGTAGTTGCGAGGACTCCACGACAGTGCATCCCTCCCCCTTCCTGGGCTTTGGCACCAATGTAACACAGGTTAAGGATGGGAAAGGAGGAGGTAGAAACCGGCTGAACAGTCAAAATAATATTTATTAAGAATTTAAACAAAAAGACACACAACATAAACACACACATGGCACACACTGCAGTTGCATGTGGCTCTCTCTCTCCCGAACTGCCACGTACCGCTGCGTTTATCCCTCTCCTCGGCTGATTAGCCCAATTGGGGGCAGGGCATACGTAGTCATGACCCGGCCCCGCCCTCCTCCTCGTCACATCCAAATAAAGTGCTCAGTGACTGTAAATTAGTTAGATTTATTCTAATATTTGAGGAACAGTAGGGGAAAATGGCTGATGCTTAAGACCCTCAATGAAATAATAATTACTATACATATAGTTACATTAATATTTTATAATAATATAAATATCATACTATTAATAAAATGACAATAATGTTGTGCTTTTGATATATTATATGATATTATATGATATGATATGATATTATATTATATACATTACAATATACATGGTTGGGGGGGTTGGTGTCCGAGTTGGGGTGGCAAGTGGGGTGGCAAAGCTCATTTTTAGGGTGGCAGCTGCTACCCCGTGCCACCCTTCTGGCCCCACCCCTACATGAGATCAGAGGTTGACAGAAGAATTTCACCTAAAGTATGTTGCATGGCAATCAACAAATTCATACAACATTTGTGAATTTATCTTTTAATCTAAAATTAAAGAGAATGTAAGGAAATATCTAGAGTTAAAGTTTGTTTGACAGCTTTTGGTCAATGTAAACCACATAGTACATATCTTGCCTCTCCACTATCAAATTTTATATTAGTTTTCATTGGCATAATACTATTCACAGAAAAAAAAAAAAGTTTCAAAGTTTCTGCTGTCTAATTTTTATTTGCTTTGTGTGCTTGAGGGCCTGATTCTTAAATTATTGTAATAATGTTCCAATTGATTGAATGACTGACAGACTAAAACATGCAAATGATGAATTAATTAATTTAGGGATGGTGAACAAACCCAGTGATGGACAGGTGCCCTTTCTGCCTGTGATGCCATATAAGGTGCAAAGGACTTAGGCGTAAAGACCAGGGCAGGACCTTCATGACGACAGCGTATGTTTGGAGCGCAAGGGCGAATGTGTGTGTATGTGTTACTCAATTCACCCTCTAGGATTTGGCCTTGGTCACTCCTGCTTTTAAACCATGGCATGTAGCAGACATTGATGTGTATGTGTGTGTGTGGGTGAGTGAGCATTATTTACAGTATTTGTGTGCTTGTGAGTGGCAGCAGGAAGAGGGGGGCTCAGCTTGAGGGTGGCCAACACCAGCGCTAAGAGGCAGGGGGTGGTGGGTGTCATGAAGGCTTTAAGCGGCCTTTGATGTGACAACAGCTTGCCAACCAGAGGTCTTGCCTGAGCTCTCTTCTATTTCAAATTCATCTGGTTTTATTAGTACCAATCATTTGAATCATTTATTTTTAGTGGGATATGGACTGCTTCCTCAGGCAGTGGCTTGCAGCGGCCTGCTAATGAGTGTCAAACTTTGGCAATTTTACGACAGACACCTCTTCTGACAAACGCAGGGCTACAGTCAAAATGCATCATTCCTTTTGACACAGAGCTGAGACACTGTGTCATGCTCCCTCGAATGTTCTGAAAGCCTGTTAGGTTTTGTTGTGAGGATGTTTACATAAAGCGCTCTGAGGTTAAAGAGTCTTTTGGATTCCCTGTGTCAGACTGTACTAATGAACCTGTGATATTCTAGGTCAAATGGCAGTAACACATAAAGATGCTAAGAACATTATGTGTCTTTTAAAGATATCTAAGCAACAAGCTTGGTCCCTCAGCGCCCCCCTAAAATTGCAGTTGTATATCACAAAATAATTTTAATTAGACAGTTTTTGCAATGCCTTTGCAGTTATTTATTTAATGCACATACATTAAATAAACAAGGGAAAGAACGATTCATAATTTGAATAATGTTTCCGTCTCAGTTTATGTCACCCCTTCTCTGAAGGTTTTAAAGGGGCTCACTGCACGCCACTGGAAGCCATAGATATCGAATACCTAGATGCCACAGTGCTGGATACATCAACAACTTCATCATCATGGAAAGGTTTAGGAAGGTCTTTATGTAAACATTAGCCAACCTAGTGTCATTTCACTGTCAAAAATTTAAAAACGTTGCTTTTCTCAACTTAGCAGAAGTTTACATGCAGTGTTTTAAAATAGAGGAAATATATTATTGTGTTTTGTATTTTTGTAAGTTTTATGCATTTTAATTTGTGACTCAACATGTAGACTATTTAAATCACAGTAATACTAATTAGGTAGTTTTTGCAAAATAATCACACCATTAATTTTCTGTTTTGAATTTAGTTCATAGGCCTAGTGTACCACTTCAATGCATTTATCAATCTTCGATTGTGTTCTTGTTAAAAAAAATACAAAATAAAAAAAATGCCATTACATTTGTTTTATACTTGTACATATGTAATTTAAGGTATAATGCAACTGTCACTATAAAAGAACAAAACTTAAAATTATCTAGATTTGCCACTGGAAGGACTGAAGGATAATTAATTATTAAATATACAGTAGTTAAAGGAATAATATGGATTCAGTACAAGTTAAGCTCAATCAACAGCATTTGTGGCATATTGCTGAATACCAAAAAAAGAAAATAATATTAATAATAATAAATAAATAATTATAATAATAAAAAATATTGGTTACAGTAAGGCACTAACAAAGGAGGTGAATGGGGCCAGTAACATTAAACATTTAACATTAAAATGCACTTTCAAAAGAATAGCCACAAGACACAAACATTATACATGTTACATGACTGTAGTGTAATAAAATCTCTGTTACATGATTTTAGTGTGATTAAATACAGTATCTTGCAGAGTTTACCTTCTGTTGTTATGTCATCACGGCAACGAAGTTGTAATATTGGATATAACTTTATTCAGATAAGGTTAGTAAGTGATTTTTTTTTAAACTCATGCAGAAAAGAGATTTTATCACACTAAAATCATGTGAACATGTACTGTATAATGTTTATGTCTTGTGGCTATACTTTTGAAACAGTGTGTATTTTAGCATTTATGGACCAGCCCCTTTCACTTCTATTGTAAGTGCCTTACTGTAACCACTGCTGGTAAACTCTGTAAGTGATTTTATCACACTAAAATCGTGCAGAAAAGAGATTTTATCATACTAAAATCATGTAAACATGTGCTGTATAATGTTTATGTCTTGTGGCTATTCTTTTATATATACAATATATACAGCATATACAGTGTATGCTATTCAACATTATGCCACAAATGCTGTCGATTGAGCTTAACTTGTACTAAACCCGGTATATACCAATAAGAATCATCGTTTAATATCATGCTATGTCTGTGTCAGAGACTGCTTGGCCACAAGTGGACAAATATATTTTGTCCGTTTGCATATCCTTGTGCCCGGGAGTTCTTGGGAGAGTTCAATTTTCTAGTAACTCAACAGACGTCACAGAGCTATTCTGGCTGGCCAGTTGTGACAGCCGGCCAGCAACAGCAATGCCAGGGCAGGAATGCTGGTGAGGGGGAGGTGGTTGCTGATCTTGTCAGAGGAAGCGGAGACGGTGGCTCTCCCATTTCACAGAGGGAGGAGGGCAGAAGTTTGGGAGTAGGGCTGTAGCAGTGGTTCTTTGGAGAGACGAGGAAGAAAGCGAACAGCCACAGGAAGAGGGGTGGGCAAGTTATTTGGGTTTGGTGCCAGTCGAGCCAGGCTTCTGGCATGTTGCATTCCTAAAGATCAACACAACGGTGTTTCCTTTCAGCTCCCTGCCTGCTATCCCTTCAGCTACTCTGTTTTACAACATACCCTAACACACACACACACACACACACACACACACATACACACACATACACACACACTTGCTTTTCTTGTCTTATAACCCCAATTAGAGTTATAGTGCTAGTAATGTATTGTCCAATTTTCTATTGAAGTCTTACTGTATGTAATTGTCTGTAAACAACATACAGGCATGTATGATCTATTGAGGATTTTCAAAGTGTGCTCACAAAATGTATAATTAAGCAATATCACACAAGAAAGAGTGTTGTTGTACTGAATATCTGCACTGGTTTGATTTGACCTTAGGCACAAGGCTGTGCTGATGTTCAGTATAGCAGCATGATTGTGAGTGTGATATTGCTTTTTATAAAATTAATGCTGTTAAGTTAAATATCAGCACAAACGAACTTGCATAAAATTAAATAGACAAATTTATGTATTAACTTTTTAATAATAATTTATCAGTAATTTATTTTACATTACATTAATGGTAATGATTAAAATAATATACTATATTTTCATATAGTATAAAATGTATATTACATTTATAATTAATATATAATTATTGATTTAATTAATACTTCATTATATATATTTTTTACTTGAATCAGTTATTTTAGCCAGGCTGTAGATGACATTGTGTCAGATTTGTTTTGTTTGTTAATTGTGTACAACAGAGGCACAATTTTGTATTTTGTTTATTGTATGTAACAACGTTTTGTTTATTTTATATGATGATATTTGAGAGAAAGTTCTGTCCACACATTTCTTGCAATGCAGGGTTCAGGAGGTTACAATGTTTGTGGCTGGCAGACTGTTTGGCAGCGGGTGTAAGTTAAGAGGGTCAGCACCCTGTTAAGGATCCTAAAGGGTAGCAGTAAGTACAGGCATGTTGGGTCAGTATTCTGTGCCAAAGCTTAACTGGTCAGGTCAGCAGGTCTGGCTTTACTCTGTATTGTGCTACAGCGCAGCTCCTCTCCCAAGAAGTCAACTGTCATTCATGAGAATAAAGGTTATGTAATCATGGAATTAGCTTTGCAATGCATTGCTGATGGATTGAATACTGAGAAGTACAATTAGACAGAATGCACTGTGATGTCATACGAATGGCAGTTTTGGCCAGTTGAAGACATTGTCATCAAGATAAACTCAACATTTCAGTCTGCCATACTCAACACAGGGTTGCTGACCATTAAGCCATCCACCAGCTGGAAAGGCACAAACACACATACACACACAAACACACACACACACACACACACGTTGTTGCAGCTATCATTATGAGGACTCTCCATAGACATAATGGTTTTTATACTGTACGAACTATAGATTCTATCCCCTAACCCAACCCCTAAACCAAACCCTCACAAAAAACTTTCTGCATTTTTACATTTTCCATAAAACATAGTTTAGTATGTTTTTTAAGCGATTTGAATTATGGGGACACTAGAAATGTCCTCATAAACCACATTTATAGCATAATACCTTTGTTATTACCAGTTTGTAACCTAAAAACAAAGTCCTCGTGAACCACTTAAACCCCAACCCCACCCCCCCTCCTCCAAAGACTTTCATGAATTTTATGGATTTTATACAGATTTAATGATATTTATATCATCTAACCCTAACCCTACCCCTAAATCTAACCCTCACAGAAAACCTTTTGCATTTTGCAAAAAAAAAAACAAAAAAACAAAAAAACATTGTTTAGTATGTTTAATATGCCATTTCCCTCATGGGGACCACTGGCTGGGCCTCACAATGTAGGTGATCTCAGGTTTTACTATCCTTGTGGGGACATTTGGTCCCCACAATGTAGTATAAACACACACACACACACACACACACTGTACAGTATATGCACACATATATGCACAAATACACGCACTCACAAAATTAGAATGGACAAAACAGGAAACATGCAAGGAAACCACACATTTTTTGTCATTATTATTTTGACTGAGATCTTTGCTGAGACTATGTTTTATCACATGGCCCTGTAGGCCTTCATATTTACGACCCACTGGCAGACTTATAGAGGAACTGCAATAACCATTGCACAGTGAAATCACTTTCATGTGTCTCTTCCTAATCGTGTTCTAAACAGACGTTCAAGAGGAGTATGTTCATTTAATTTTGAGTATAAAATAGTGCACAAAAAGTACCATGGCATTAACATGTTTTTTGATCATATATCATGGTAGTACCTTGGTACGTGTAAATACCATGTTCCATGAATATGGTAATCATTCACCATGGTATTCATGGTATATGTACATCTATGGTACTGCCACACTTAGCTACATTTCTGTATGCAGGCAGAGCACCTGGCAATATACATTTTTGTTGTTCTTCTGTGGGATCTGTTTTATGTTTTCTATTAAATTATGTAGTTGATCTAAATACTGATTACTATTGTTAATACTTATAAAAACTAGGACTACCTTACATTTATAATATGTATTATAATTGTATATAAATAAAAAAATCTATTAGATAAAAATAAAAAAGTACAGTATTAGGTGAAGATGGCAACCATACCACAACCCCATCTCCGCCTTCATATCAATTAATTTTTATTATACTCAAAAATAATAGTCCAGGTAGGCAATTAATTATGTACAGCAAGCCAAATATGTTAACCTTTATTTCAATCAAATATTATATTTACATGTGTACTCAAGATTCCATAAAAGACACAGTAACATATCAAAAGATAAGGACTACAGAATTATCTGCACACAGATAACATCATTTGTAACAGATTATTGGTCTAAAAGACTACATGCAAGTTTGTGACTGTGAAAAACAAGGTCATTCAGTCATGTGTATGAGGCCTAGTCATATGACACTTGATGAACTCATCAGTCTATTGCTGCTTTAACATGCCATATTTGTTGATCCTAATGGGAATTGTGACTGAAGCGTGTTTTGCAGAACCTCAGATGTACAGCCCACCTGAAGAGGTGCTGGTGGGGAGTTTGCATCCTTCTGCTTACATGTAACACACGGCAGCTGTGCGAGAGGAAGGTGAGGAAAGACTGTACTAATCTGAGGGCTGTTGGTTTGTATGTGACAAGACTGCAAGCTCTGTGGGCATGTTCACAGACAGTGCAGATAAGCGTTTTAGTGACATTTGATGTCTTTCTTATGATACTGATGATGCACCATCTTTAGGTATGCATCTTAATGACAAACTTTTTGTGTTAAAGAAACTAACCAAATGAATAGTTCACCCAAAATGATAAATGATGTCATTATCACCCTCTTGTTGTTCCAAACCTTTCTGTCTTTCATGGAACAAAAAAGATGTTAGGCAGAATGTTAACCTCACATTTATCGCATGAAAAAAGATGCTAACATTCTGAGGCTAAGTCTAACATTCTGCTTAACATTATCCTTTTATGTTCTACAGAAAAATTCAGGTTATACATTTGAAACAACATGAGGGTGTGTAAATAAATACAGAATACATTTTTTTTGGGTGAACCTTACCTTTAAATCTGTGGTCTTATGGGTAAAACTTTGCAATAAGGTTCTAACATTAGTTAAGTTCACTTAAAAAAAAACTGCTAATATTAATGATTTACTTCAATTTTATTTCGCAAGTTTTTGCACACAATTTTTATAAGTAAATCTTAATGGTATATAACTACGTAAAATCTACTTCACTTTATGACATAATATTAATTAAAGTGAGTGAGTACATTTAACTTCAAAATCTGATATACATGGTGCTTACATAAACTTAGTAAAATTAAAATAAACATCTTATTAGAACATGTCACGTTTTATCAAGATAACAACTGGTGCACAAAACACCATGACGATGACAATCAACAGATTTTTTTTTGTTTTTGTTTATCATGAACGTGTCATTTTGAGTAGAAAATTAACTTAATACTGCACAAAACAAGAAGTTACCAAACAAAACAACAAAATTAACAATAAAAATGGTGTAAATAAACTTGCAAACAGTGAAACCACCCAATATCTTCCTTTTTGTTTTTCAGCACTGAAGTGATTAAACTTTCTGCCAAAGGTTGTAGTATGGATCAGACTAGAAAAAGTCTGATTACTCTACTAAACAGTGAAACCATGCAAGCTCATTAATTATTTAAGCCAAGTGCATGCTAGGAACACTAGCTTTTTTAAAGTTAAGTAAAATAAACTTTTTATTTACCAGTGAAAAAAATAAATTTGAAAAGGGTTTTCTACTTTAGTATTAATACATGATGACACATTGTAAAAATAACAAAAAATCATGAATAACATTTATAAGCTAAAGCTTACATTTTTATGTTTGAATGTAGAATTTACTTAATATTTTCAAGTTCATGCTAAACTAAGTTGTTCAATGTAGAAAGTACTTAATCCTTTCTGCTGTATTTACTACACTGCAAAATAATTTTGTGTGCATTTGTTAACATTAACACATTCTTTTATAGCATTTGTTAATCTTGGTTAATGTTAGTTTCAACATTTACTAATAATTGTTTTCATTAAAAGTTGCATATGTTAACATTAGTTAATGCAATATGAACTAACAATGAACAATTGTGTTTTAATTAATTAACATGAGCAAAGATTAATAAATGATGTTAAAAAGTATTGGTCATTGTTAGATCATGATACCTTATTTATTAAATAATGTTAAAGTAACAAAAGGTACCTTATTGTAAATTGTTATAGTCTTAAGCTTTATTGGTTGAAATACGGTTTGTAGACAAATACAAATTATGCTTGACTTGCTTAACAAAACTAAAATTGAGGAAAGAAACAACAGGATAGTGAGGAAAAGCACCCCCACAAAACAAAAAAAAAGTGGCTGAAAAGTGTCCAGCATACATACAACAAACTTCTTCAATACTGTTCAAAAAGCATCCCCTGTTGTAATCTAGGGTGGCTTTTTTAAAGAAGTCAACATACTGTTTAAATTATTGGGTTTAAATTTAGAATTTTCTTTTTAGATCATTACATGATTCCCATACTTCCATTTGTGCTGTTTCATAGTTTTAATGTATTGTGTGCACTCGTAATTATGTGGAATGTTGGACTTTTCTAGCATTTCTGTTTTAATAATTGTGGTTTGTATGTTTGTTTATAGGTGTTATACTGTATTTTTGAGTCTTTGTTTTAGTGTATCTGTATGTGTCAGTTTCCTATTCTGTGTATGTGAGTGTGCATGTTCTTGCTTTGTGTGTGCTTGTGTCTGTCGGCTCAGGTTATGCGGATGCTGAATGCCTACTCCTCGAGGCTCCGCAGGCCTGTAGGGCAGCCTTTCTCTCATCAGCAGCATTAGGGTCTGGTGCATGATGGGTACTGACCCCTGAGAGGGCCATAACCAAGCTAAACTCTCCTTCTGCCACCAGCTCTAACACCCTGGCACCACTCACTCATGCTCTGCGTTATATAGATGGCTCCATTTAGAGCTGCCCTGAAACTGGCCCCCAAATGCTATGTCAGTTGAGGTGGTCTAGGCTGAGAGAGATTTCTGTGATCTGGTGGATTGGAGGCGAAGATCATAAAATAAATTGTGGTTTATTCCTCACAGTGATCTTTCAAATGGCTTCAGAAGACATAGATTACAGCACACAAATAGAATGGATTAGGTTTATTATTGTTTTATGGTGCTTTTGTGGTGTATATTATGGTAATGTTTTTTTAGAGACGCTGAAAAATCATTTTGTATCCCACGGCAAATGATTACATAATTTTTATTCATTATATCATTTTAAAGTTTAGTCTTGGTTAAAGTGCTATAATTCTTTGAAACGAGTGGCACCAGAAATCACATGTAAATGCATCTGCATTAAATGTGATGGCACTGAATTATAAATACAATAAAATGAACTTATAAATTCTATGAATTCAGTATTCATGGATTCATGAAGGATTTGTAAACATTTGAATGTCTCTATAGTTGTTCATGTGCTTGAACAACACTTTATGTAAGAGAACATGAATACTCATTAGATCTCTTTGCAGTATCAGTGAATCACTGCACAGTTAGAAAGGGAGGAAAATAAACTGCACTATTCCTATAATAGATGGACAAATGCCTTTAATTTCAAATATTTAATTTCACATTTTTTAATACTTTTATGACTTTTTGGCTGAGAAGATTTGGAGCAGCTTTCCCTACCTGTGCTTAGGCTAAAGGTGGGACTGAGCCCTGTTGGAAGAATGACCCTTACAATGAAACAACAATAAGGCAAGGAAAGCCTGGAAATGTGAAGTGACAAAGGGTGCCTTTCGTGTGTGAACTGATGGGGCGGCTGGCTGACAAGGTGCTCCCTCTAGGGGTTAACCTTCCAGTCCGGATCAACTGCTAAATCTAGGTCAGAAAGAAGAGGGGGAGGGTGTGTTACAGGAAGGGAGTGGAGAGAAAACAGGGGCTTGTTGAGGAAACAGTGATTAAGATTAGGTGTTGTGGCAGAAAATGAAGTTGTTATGAAATGAAAAGCATTTGGAGGGTTACATTTAAAAAGGACAGAGGAGGTGCAGGAGGAGGTGCTAATAGATATTTACATTTACATTTATTCATTTATCAGACATTTTTATCCAAAGCGAATTACAAAATGAGTAAGGATACAACATAAATGTGGTAGGAAACATAAATGGGTAGGAAAGCTCCGCAAAAACTGCTTGAGGGGTGACATGATGTTCTGGGAACACATGCGAATACGCTGTTTTCAGCGCTCTTAGAGCAGTTCACATTAGAGGTCTGCCAGGTTCGGGACAGTCTTTCAAGTAGGACTTTGGGTTCGGGTTTGTTATTATATATTTAAAAAATATACAGGACTTCCATACTTGTTTCGTCCATGAATTAGGGGCCGTTCTCACCGAACACATTTTGGCGTGCTGCTCTGTTTTTCCATTGTTTTCCTATGTAAACATCCTTGACTGCTGCACCGGGTCTCGCTGTTTCTTCAGTGTCTCACGCAGGACTGGCACATTAACTAGTCAAGTTAAAAATAACTTCAGGTCTCAAAAACAATTTCAGTTTGCAATTGTTCTTTGCACTGTGTCTAGATTGTTTTAAGTGCAGGTGTCACAAATATTTAACATTTTGAACAAGTTCAGATTGCAAAAATGTGACTGTTACAATGTTTAACATTATTCCATATTATTCTGCACCAAGCAAAATTTCAGCACTTGATAAACGGCAATGTTTTTTTTTTTTCTTCTGCTTTAGTGTGCTGAGGGGCTGCCATGCCCTGTATATTTACTGTTATTGTTACAAAGGTTTCCTATGATGCTTACATAAAATACAGCCTTTTGCAACATGATGAACAATACACTGCAGCATTAGAATATAAGCTTCAGGTGAAAGTAGAGTAAATAAGACAGAAATATATTACTATTGTATACAACAAATAATAATATTAATACTGTATCATACTGTATTATAATGAAAAACTGGACAACAATGAATAATTGTTGGATTATAATAATAATAATAAATAACAACTGAACTCCAGAATGTTAGTGAGTGAAGTAGTAGGTTTTGAACACCCTGTTCATAAAAAAAGCGTTTTGTAAAAATATATGTAGGTAAATATTGTTTTTTTTTTTTTTATATCACAGTATTGCCGAATAAACTGGAAAACATGCATGAATTTTATTTCATTAAACATTTTGAATATACTTGGCTACAAAGGCTGATAGGATGAATAAAAAATTATGATTTAAAATCAATTATATGTAATTTTTTTAAACAAAATTTTCTAAATGTGGTTGGTTGCTTGGGGCCTCAGAAATCGTAAAGCTGCCCCTGAAGGCGCCTCTGAGAATGTAGCTCTGCAGGAATTATTTTAGGTAAGCTGGAGCAGACCCAGAGACTGTTCTGTATGCCAGCATCAGAGTCTTGAACTTGATACATGCAGCAATCAGCAGCCAGTGTAGAAAGACAAGGAGGGGTGTAACATGCGTTCTCTTGAGTTCATTGAAAACCAGATGTGCTGCCTCATTTTGGATCGTTTGCAGAGGCCTAATTGTCCATGCAGGAAGGCTGGCTAAAAAAGCATTACAGTTGTCCAGTCTAGATATGACAAGAGACTGAACAAGGAGTTGTGTGTCATGATTAGAGAGGAAGGGTCTTATCTTCCTGATGTTGTAGAGTGCAAATATACATAATCAGGCTGTTTTTGAGATGTAGTTGATGAAATTGTGTTGACTGTCAATGGTTATTGGAACCCAGCTGAATGGTGATGTTGTGCTCAATAGCAGGATTGGCTGGAAAGACGAGGAGCTCAGTCTTCGATAGGTTGATTGAAGGTGGTGTTCCTTCATCCAGGCCGAGATGTATAGCGCTTTTCACAACACACATCATTTCAAAGCAGCTTAACAGAAAATCATGCTTTAGCTCACTGTGGTGGCCAGTTCCCCTCTGGCTAAACAGCATGAATATAATGCCAATATTAGTTATTTGTGTGCAGTGCAAGTTATGGTTTAAACTGGTAAACTAAGTAAGTGTTCAGGGCCAGTGTTTAAACAAAGATGTTGTATGAACTGTAAGATTAATGACTAATGTCTTTGAAGTACATCCTGGATTAGCTGCAGAAGTTCACATAGATGCATTGTCCTTTGTTAGTTGGCTGATGAAGGCTTTTGTTGGCAGTTAATTGATTGTCTATGTATTCCATTTCAAGAGTGTAGTCCATCAATAGACAAAGGTGATGCAGGCAAAGAACAATGAAATGCATCGCAGTTCAATCAGCAGGTCATTTTGGTGAGGTTCGGTGGGGTCCATCCTAAGTCCAAGGTTCAGTCAGTGGCATATGAAGTATCCGATGTCATACAGGTGGAGTTGGCATCAGTTCATCCTCTAAATTCCATAATAAAAGACTGAAGTGATGTCTGGCTAGTACCGGCTGTAGTTTGTTGTCATCACTCAGCGACACGTAGCAGTGGAGTCCGACACCAAGCAGGAACGGAGCTGGATCTGGTAACCTCGGGATATGAATCCAGGGAAACAAATAGAACAAAATTAGCGTAGATGCCATTCAACTTATTGCAGAGTTATAGATTATGAGAAATGTTTCTGAGAAATGATTCTGGTTCCGGCAGACCTAACTAAAGCAGCCTAATTGTGAGTTGATGGATAAATTAGGTGTATGCCTAGCTAAATAGATGAGTCTTTAGTCTAGACTTAAAATGAGTGTGTCTGCATCCCGAACAGTGTTAGGTAGAATATTCCATAGTTTAGGAGCCAAATAGAAAAAGTATCTACCTCCTTTTGTGGATTTTGATATTCTAGGAACAATAACAGGACAGAATTTTGTGATTGTAATGAACGTGATGGAATTTAGCGTGCAAAAAGGTAACTTAAGTACTGTGGAGCTAGACCATTCAAAGCTTTGTATGTAGTTAACAGAATTTTAAAATTAATATTAAATTTAACAGGTAGCCAATGTAACAACGATAAAATAGGGGCTAATATGATCATATTTCTTGGTTCTAGTCAGCACTCTGTCTGCTGCATTTAGTACCAATTTAAGTTTATTTATTAAACTTGCAGTACATCCTCCCAGTAATGCATTAGGATAATCTAGTCTTAAGGTCATGAATGCATTAATTAGTTCCCTATCTGTCACTCACTCGATGTTGTGTCGATGTAGTGACACTAGGGGTCACTCTTGGGAGCCCCAAACACCTCTGCTTTTTTGAAAAAAGGCCAATGAGAATTGGCGAGTGGAATTTGCATGCCACTCCCCCGGACATACAGGTATAAAAGGAGCTGGTATGCAACCACTCATTCAGATTTTCTCTTCGGAGCCGAGCGGTTCTATTCATTGAAGCTGAATTCATCCGCGAAGTTCATTCACCTCATCTGCTGGATTCTACGGCGCATTTCAGCGGCTTCTTCTCCTCTGCACCCGTGGAGTGCAGAGAATGCCCCTGGGCGCTTCAGCAGAAACAACTAAAAGAGTATATTCTAAAAAAAAAGAGTATATTTTCTTTCTAAAATAGCGGCACACACGGAACGTCTTTTTAAAGATACCTTTCCGTCTGTGTGTTATTCCTGGTTGCGGTCGATATCTCTCCGCTTCTGAAGGCCACGGTCACTGTCTTACGTGTCTGGGCGCTGCCCATGCGGAGACATCGTTCATAGATGGGTCTTGTCCTCACTGAGAGAACATGACCATGGCAACGTTGCAGTCACGGCTTGCTTACGTAAGAAAGCAAGCCACCCCAGCGGCTCCCCGCCTCGGTCCTTCTACCTACGGGAATGAGGCCGTGCCGGTTAGCACTAGGGGTGATTTGGGGACCTCAATGGGACCACCTCCGCCAGGTATCCCCCCCACGGACCTCCCATTCCCCAGCACGCTCGCTTGCTCCGGTCGGGGGTCGGACGACATCGCCGGCTCGTCTCAGGGTGAGTTCGACATCTCGTTTGGAGCCAAGGAAGAAGACGAGTTATCGAGCATAGCATCGGAGAGCGGGCTCGTCCAGTCAGATGCAGAGGCTTCGACTGGGCTTCCTCCTTCGGGAGTGGTCGCCCAGTCCCAGGCCGACGCGGAAATGTTGGACATGCTTTCCCAGGAGTGGAACCCTCCGCTATCCCCTGAACCCTTGCGGCTCGACGATTGGTTCCTGGGCTCGGGGCGCTGCCCACGGCCACACCCTGCCCCCGTTCCTTTCTTCCCGGAAGTGCATGAAAAGCTGACAAGATCGTGGGATGCACCTTTTACTGGTCCCGGTCTTTCAGCTCCCCCGCTCTCACAACCCTCGATGGCGGAGCAGCCAGGGGATATTCGGTGATCCCCCAGGTGGATAAGGCACTCGCGGTGCACCTGTGTCCACAGAGTGCCGCCACCTGGCATGGGCGCCTGAAACTCCTGTCCAGGGCCTGTAGGTTTACGTCATCCCTGACTGCTAGAGCCTATGGTTCCACTGGACAAGCCACCTCCGCCCTGCATGCCATGGCTCTCCTGCAAGTACACCAAGCCAAGGTGCTAAAAGAACTGCACGAGGGTAGTTCTGACCCAGGATTGATGCAGGAACTGCGCTCTGCGACTGACCTCGCTCTCCGGGCGACGAAGGTCACAGCGCGGTCTCTCGGGCAGGCGACGTCCACCCTGGTGGTCCAGGAGCGCCACCTTTGGCTCAACTTGGTTGAGAATCTTTTGTTTTGTTTTCATTTAATTTCGCCGCATGTCCAAGAGGCTACGGTACCCAAAAATTCAACAAAAGAGCGGTTTTCTTGTTCCCTTGGTCACATGTTCGGTGTGCACGGCCGTAGTCACGACCACCATCCACCATCCCATCTTTGCAGGTATGGTGCCCCAGTGGGGGTCCCCCCACCCCTGTGCACCCAGCTGTGGCACAAACATGCCCACACGGGATTGAGACCACTACGGGGACGAGACTCCTCTTCCCCCCTCCTCGGCCAATCTTATGGTGGGTGGCAGGAGCCAGGTAAGTGCTTCGTTGTCCCTGGACTCAGCACGGCCACGGGGCTCGAATCCCCTCGACATGGCACCTTGAGCTCTGCCCACTGTGAGGCCCCACCCACCGGTACGTCCGACGTGATCATTCCCTTGGTCCCCCTCACCCGGAGTTTGGACGCATGGCTCACGCTTTCCAACACGTCGCGGTGGCTGACCTGGACCATCCGACTTGGCTACGTGATTCAGTTCGCCAGGAGCCCGCCCAGGTTCAGCGCTGTCCGCTTCATCTCGGTGAAGGGCAAGAACGCCACTACCTTGCGTGCGGAGATCGCTATCCTTCTGCGCAAGGGCGCGATAGAGCTTGTCCCTCCAGCCGAGATGAAGAAAGGGTTCTACAGCCCTTAATTCATTGTACCGAAGAAAGGTGGTTAACACCCCCTGGCGCAGACACTTATGGCTCCCAGTCAGTTAACAAATTCCACTCTTTTTGGGGAGAAAAGAGAGGGAAATGAGACCTCGGCTGGGCTAGCCTGTCCCTATAGTTGGGCTGTCGACTTGTTCCTGATGGACCGCTCGATGCTCATAAGAGCGTTGGGGGAGGTTACATGATGGCCTGGTGCACTGGCTACGAGGCACACAGCAGTCTGCCCGTCACACACCACCAGTTCACGCAACACAGTTCAGCTAGTTGTGGCATTTTGTATAGGGACCCCTAGTGTCACTACATCGACACAATGTTGAGTGAGTGACAGATAGAGAACATCCTGGTTACTTTCGTAACCACTGTTCCCTGATGGAGGGAACGAGACATTGTGTCCCTCTTGCCACAACGCTGAACTATCCGCTGAAATGGCCGGGACCTGGTCTCAGCTCCTCAGCACAAAACCTGAATGAGTGGTTGCATACCAGCTCCTTTTATACCCGTATGTCCATGGGAGTGGCATGCAAATTCCACTCGCCAATTCTCATTGGCCTTTTTTCAAAAAAGCAGAGGTGTTTGGGGCTCCCAAGAGTGATCCCTAATGTCACTACATCGACACAACATCTCGTTCCCTCCATCAGGGAACGGAGGTTATGAAAGTAACCAGCACGTTTTTTTGACATCAGCAACAGAGAGCATGTGTCGTAACTTAGCAATATTTCTGAGGTGTCAAAATGCTGTTCTACAAACAATGGAAATTAGATTGTCAAAGGAAAGATTGGTATCAAATATAACACCCAAGTTCTTCGCTGTAGAGGATGACATAACAGTGCATCCATCGAGAGTCAAGTTATATTTTAGTGGCTTATTTTTAGAGGATTTTGGTCCAATAATTATTACCTCTGTTTTGTCGGAATTGAGTAGAAGGAAATTTCTGGCTATCCAATCCTTGACTTCATTGATACTCTCTGCTAATTTGGAGAATTGTGAAATGTTGTTTAGAAATTTAGAAGAAACTTAAAGTTGGGTATCGTTGACATAACAGTGGAAACTTATTCCACGATTCCTGAAAATATCTCCCAGGGGAACCAAATATAAGTAGAAAAGCAGAGGCCCTAAAACTGATCCCTGTGGCACTCTATACTTAATTTTTGTTTGATCTGACAATTCCTCGTTTACACATACAAAGTGGTAGTGGTCTGATAAATAGGACCTGAACCATGCTAATTCAAGTCCACTAGTGCCAACATAATTCTCCAGCCTATTCAAGAGAATGTTGTGATCTGTGGTGTCAAAGGCAGCACTAAGATCTAAAAGCACTACAAGAAAAATGCAGCCATGATCAGATGATAAGAGCAAGTCATTTGTAACTCTGATAAGTACAGTCTCTGTACTGTGATGGGGCCTAAATCCTGACTGAAATTGTTCATATATACAATTTCTCTGTAGTTTGGAGGACTCTACCTTTTCTAGTATTTCTGACATAAATGGGAGATTTTAAATCGGTATTAGCTAATCTATAATCTATAATTAGCAAATTCTCCAGGATCAAGTTGTGGCTTCTTAATAAGCGGTTTGATAACTGCCATTTTAAAGTTTCTTGGGACATGTCCTAAGGACAGCAAGGAGTTAATAATATTAAGAAGAGGTTCTGAGGGAATACCTCTTTTAAGAGCTTATTTGGTATTGGATCTAACATATATGTTGTGACTTTTGATATATTTATAAGTTTTGTTAGCTCTTCATGACCTATGACTTTAAAAAGAAAATATTTACTCAAAGGGGTGCGACCCTATTATGAGTGCTAGAGAAGACTGCATTTATATTTTCTGTTATTATATCAAGTTCTTCTAGAATTTTTGGCATACTGAGTATGGGAGACAATTCTGGAAGATTTTTAGTAAAGCTGTCTTTAGTGGTCGAAAGAATAGTTCTACCTGAATGATAGCATGGTGTAGATTGAGTGACATTAGCAGATCGCAGCAAACAAGAGATGAGGTAATGATCTGAGATGTCATCGCTCTGCGGTAGAATTTATATAGTATCAACATTAACTCCATATGACAGAATTAAATCTAGCATATGATTATGGTGTAGCAAATTAGCTTAAAAGGGAATTATTTATAATTAATTATAACTGGTTATAATCAATAATAAATATTTAGATTAGATCTTAGAATTAACTGTAGCAGAATCGATATTACAATTACTTGATCTGTCCGTCCAGCGAGCAGACAATATAATTATTTATCAACTCTTGGAAGACTACTTTCCTGGCCAAGGAACAATAGTCTTCCTACTTATACAGTGCTAGCAGTAGTTTAGCATGTAGCAAGGAGCAACATTCAGTGACTTTGAATTGTGAGCGGAACACAGAGACAATCAATCGTGAATATAAGGGATTTAATAAATGAAACTATAACTAACATACAAACAAACTAAGCAAAACATACATATATAGAATGAAGGAATGTAAGGAAAAGAGAGCGAGAGAGAGAGAGAGAGAGAGAGAGAGAGAGAGAGAGAGAGAGAGAGAGAGAGAGAGCAAAGAATGGCAGTATTTCAAGGGTTTTAAAACTCTCAGTTAACCACAACCTAAATGAGAATCATCAGAGGCACAATTCACCTTAAAAGGGGTTCAAACTTAAACGCGCATCTAATCAGTTGTAAATGGTTACTTGCATTGGTTTGTTGCTGAATAAGAGTCTTGATGCGGTAGACGAGGTTCTCGATGATTTCTTTAGGAGTGAGTTGAAGAAGTCCACAGGAAATCCACAAAGTTACTTGAAGGTAAACACTGCCAGAAGGTTAAACTCAAGAGAGAGTTTTGGAGTGGGTTGGTCTCAAGAAGAAGAAGTTTTGAGCGATGATTTCTTTGCGCTCTGGAGTTTTGATAGTTCATTGCCGCACCCATTTTGTGGGTGGAGTGGCCAATCAGAGGCATGCATTTTGAGCGGGAGAAACATCCTTTGTCTCCGTTTATGGCCCATTCGCATTTTATTGCTGATCTGGACCGCTAGTGCAGCTTTTAATTCAAAACATAGTAAGAATTGTTCGATGCATTTCACGATCACATGGTGTACATTATTGTGTGAGAAATAAAGGGAAGATCATTTTGATACCAAGAAGGTAACCTCCAGACGATATTAAAGCAGAGATACACTCATACACTTGAATATAGGCATTTAACGTCTAACTAATACAAGTAAAGGGTTTTAACTAAGTTAATATGATAGGGGAATATACATACAACACATGCACATAGCAGATACATTTATAACTGCTTACTATGGCCTAAATAGAGAAAATGTCTTTAGGTGTGTGTGTGACGTGTATTGGAATTACTGGAGACAGACAACTGCTCTGGTGCCTGGCACGGGGGTCACCCATTATAATGTGAGAAATAAAGAGAAGATCATTTTGATACCAAGAAGGTAACCTCCAGACGATATTAAAGCAGAGATACACTCATACACTTGAATATATGTGTTTAACGTCTAACTAATACAAGTAAAGGGTTTTAACCAAGTTAATATAATAGGGGAATATACATACAACACATGCACATAGCAGATACATTTATAACTGCTTACTATGGCCTAAATAGAGAAAATGTCTTTAGGTGTGTGTGTGACGTGTATTGGAATTACTGGAGGCAGACAACTGCTCTGGTGCCTGGCACGGGGGGGGGGGGGTCACCCTCCTCTCTGTGGAATGTGTTTGAAGCTTGATGGAGACACTTCAGAGGAGACCTGTTTTAGCATCCTTTTGATAGTGATAAAGACCATCTGCAATTTAGCACCCATATAAATGTAAACGTGGAGACCAGGTCAGTAATTTATATGCAAATGTCAAAAGGCTAAAAGGTTTTTTTCAAACAAAGTTTTTTTCAAACAAAGTGTAATTAGCCATCACTGATCTTACACAGACGTTACAGACTCCCCCTTTTTGTCTGAAGATGCTCTGAATTGAGACATCATCAGACAACAGTGGATCATGATGGTTAAATGGCAGGTGGGTGGTGAAGGTTAAAAGGCAGCAGTGCACCTGTTCATGGACCTTTGCACCCTGTTGACTCTGTTAAACAGGACAAAGGCAAGGCTGAGTGTCAGGGTGTACCCAATTGCTGTGGCGAGGCTCGGCGCCCTCTAGGGCAAGTTCTGAACTCTGATTAGTGACAGGATAGATTGTGGGGGGTTTTCCCATCTTTTCAGAAGCAGTTCTTTGTTTGGCATAGGCCTTATGGCTTAAGTCTCGCAGCTGTTGGGTGGACATAGTCCGTGGGCAAGCCAGAACCCCCAAATGGTGACTCACTGTTGGGTGCAGGTTCCGGAGGAACAGAGTTTTGAAATTGAATTCTTCTTCCATTCCTGGCTCATTCCGTGCTCCGAAGTATGCTTGTCTGAGCCTGTTGTAGAAAGACTGCGTGGTTTCCTGTCTGCCCTGTTTAAGGTCCATGGCCGTAATCAGCCCTTGCTCTGATTCTGGATCAGAGAATTCTTTAATCAAAGCCTGCTGCAGTTGTTGGTAATCCACTTTGACTGTTTCTGGCTGTTGGTCTAGAAAGCTCCGGACTTCACGGCTGGCGGTGATTCTGAGCAGGTACAGTCTGTCTCGTGTGGTAACATTGGCAACAGTTTGCAAGTGAAAATCAATGTCTTTTAAATAGTCGTGCACATCGTGGCCTCCTGCAGGGCTTGGAGTGAAAGTGGGAATGTTTCTAGCCAGCTTATCCAATTCTTTAGGTGACACACCGTGACTGGAAGACAGCCTTTGGAAAGGCTCCCACCCCCTTTCTGCTGCTGGGGGTTCTGGGATGCTGGCAGGTGATGTCTTGAGCAGTGGGCTCTCTTGTCTAGGAGGTATCAGTCTACTGGTTAGGGGAAATTCTGTGGTGTGCATTTCCCTTTCAGAGTCACTTGGCAGTCTATATGAATGTGTAAGCTCTCGGTGAACTGTGTCAAGTTCTTCTTTCAAATAGTCTCTTTGTTGGGCCAGGGCACTGACTTCAGCCCGGGCACTTTGCAGGTGGCCCTCACAGGCCTTGGCCCTGGCTTCTCTTTCTTTAAGTTCAGTCTCTGCTCTCCTCAGGAGAGCCTCAGCTTGCTGGAGTTTTTTACTCAGCTCCTCTCTGGTGTCCTTTTCCTGCTGCTCTCGTCGTGCTGTATCTACACGGAGATCAGTCAGGGCGTTCTGGAGTCTCTCTACTTCCTCCTGCAGCTCTGGGTCCTTTTCGTCCGCTGTCCTGTGCTCGTGCTGAGTCTCCGAGGTTAGCTGGTCCAGTTGACTCTGAGCGCGCATCCAGTTTCTCTGAGCTTCCTCAGCCTGGAGCTTCAGCGCTGCTGCTTCCTGTTCCTGGCGGGAGATGCTTGCTTCACTCAGCTTTGCCTGGCCGAGGAGGTTATGGGCCAGTGACCCGACGATCTTGGCCAGCTCTATGTGGCTGTAGTCCTGTGTTGGATCGTGGGCCATCAAGGTGCTCAGGTTGTCATCGAGCTGTTCCCGGCTCATGTTCTGCAGGTCCCCGGCGGCTTCAGGAATAAGGGTGCTAGTCAGGGCACTCAGCCAGGTCTCTAGTCGATCCCAGTGGGCATCAGGGCTGGATGATCGAGACATGTTGGCTCACTGGTGAAGAGAGAGAGGGAGAGAGAGAGGGAGAGAGGGGGAGGGACAGCACACAGGCCAATGCAAGTTCTTATAGCGTTAGCAGGCTACAATTATAGTAATTTTTATGTTCTATGCTCGGTCTGTTTGATGGATACAAACAGTTAACGGAGGGTAGACTTGGCACCTGTTATCTCAGCCGTGAATGGCAAGGTGAGTCTAATTGTTGTGGGGCACCGGAAAGGATCTAACAAAAGATTGTTGACGGCGTGATCATCTAAAGACTTTGGCAGCTTGGGTCGTCAATCTATTACTCGGCTTTCTCTGATGATTCTCAAAGGTTAGGTCTCTTAAAGGTTGAGGAAAAACCTGATTTTGGGGTCTCGCTAGTTGGAAGGGTCAGTATTCTATGGGTTAGGCTTAGTGATGGATCGAGGTGATCCAGTCGGGATCCCGTGGCAGCTCACTGTGATCCGCCGTGGGGGCCACCGTCGCTTCACCAACTAAGCACTAGAGGGAGTGTTACCTATAGGTGCACACAAATGGCTAGAATACAGAGATTAATTTTACATTTAAATTCAAACACTGTTTTAAAATTCAAAATTTTAAAGTGGGTGGCTAAGGCAAGAGAGAAAGAGGCCTGTATAATACAGAATGATAACAATAATAAAAAAATAAAAAAAAAATAAAAAAAAAATTTAAAAATTACAAAAAATTAAAAAAAATTTTTTTTTTTTAAATAAAATAAAAAAAATAAAATTTAAAAATCAAAATAAGAAAATAAAAGGAGAAGAATAAAAGTTATGATAATAAAATAAATTAAAACAAACCAAGGAAGAATTGGAATAAGTTTTTCAAATGCAATGACAGGGCTAACCAAGGAAAACCAACCTACTGAGAATGGCCACAAGGTGGCGTGGGTGAGCCACCCAAGGTTCAGAGGAAAACAAAAGAGTAGAGATGAAATTTTAGAAGTGCTAGACACTTAACTAAACTGCCCTCTAGTGTTAATCAAAGGTACTGTGATTAAATCTGAGCACGTCTAGTGTGATTGCTCTCGCTCTAGCGGCTGATTTACTGCAACGATCACAAGTACAATGCAATTTGATCCGAACCGAATTTTAGTTTGTGCAAATTAACTGCACAAAGGTGTGTGGCAGGGTTTCTTCGCTGCCTGTTACACAATAACAATTATAATAACAGGATTTCTTCGCTGTTATTACACAAGTTATCAATTATGAACGAACAGGATTTCTTCGCTGTTGTTACACAAATTGTCACTTGATCAAGGTTTTTAAAACTCTCATTTACATACCAATTAGATATGATTAGATTTGAATTAGGCACCCATTCGTACGTTAATGGTTAACCCGAGAGAGTCACGATCATCTAGTTGAATGAAATTTGCAACACAAATAACTTCAGTCTAGCGATACAATCACCTAAGGCCTTTAAAAGATGATAAGAGGAGCATCGCTCAAATCCATCTTTATCGCAATGAAGGAAGTTTTCTTCGTTCCAACAGGCGATTTTGATAATATTAAAATGTACTGCAAAGAGGTTTCTTCGTCTTTACAGAACGATTTTAATATTAGGAACTGCAGTTTACTTTTACAATTACAATTAACAGTGACTAAATGTTAGACAAATAGAGGCTGTTAAAAATACAGTACTGGAGGTGGCTTTAACCATCCAATCAAAAGAGTGAGTCCGCGTTGCGGCTTGTCTCACTCTGAGCGCGCATAATACAAAAACACAAATAAATTGATACTGAGTTTTCTCACAAACAAAGTTTGAATGTGCCCGCGGTTCTCCACCATTAATATATGTAGCAAATTAGCTTAAAAGGGAATTATTTATAATTAATTATAACTGGTTATAATCAATAATAAATATTTAGATTAGATCTTAGAATTAACTGTAGCAGAATCGATATTACAATTACTTGATCTGTCCGTCCAGCGAGCAGACAATATAATTATTTATCAACTCTTGGAAGATTACTTTCCTGGCCAAGGAACAATAGTCTTCCTACTTATACAGTGCTAGCAGTAGTTTAGCATGTAGCAAGGAGCAACATTCAGTGACTTTGAATTGTGAGCGGAACACAGAGACAATCAATCGTGAATATAAGGGATTTAATAAATGAAACTATAACTAACATACAAACAAACTAAGCAAAACATACATATATAGAATGAAGGAATGTAAGGAAAAGAGAGAGAGAGAGAGAGAGAGAGAGAGAGAGAGAGAGAGAGAGAGAGAGAGCAAAGAATGGCAGTATTTCAAGGGTTTTAAAACTCTCAGTTAACCACAACCTAAATGAGAATCATCAGAGGCACAATTCACCTTAAAAGGGGTTCAAACTTAAACGCGCATCTAATCAGTTGTAAATGGTTACTTGCATTGGTTTGTTGCTGAATAAGAGTCTTGATGCGGTAGACGAGGTTCTCGATGATTTCTTTAGGAGTGAGTTGAAAAAGTCCACAGGAAATCCACAAAGTTACTTGAAGGTAAACACTGCCAGAAGGTTAAACTCAAGAGAGAGTTTTGGAGTGGGTTGGTCTCAAGAAGAAGAAGTTTTGAGCGATGATTTCTTTGCGCTCTGGAGTTTTGATAGTTCATTGCCGCACCCATTTTGTGGGTGGAGTGGCCAATCAGAGGCATGCATTTTGAGCGGGAGAAACATCCTTTGTCTCCGTTTATGGCCCATTCGCATTTTATTGCTGATCTGGACCGCTAGTGCAGCTTTTAATTCAAACCCTCCTCTCTGTGGAATGTGTTTGAAGCTTGATGGAGACACTTCAGAGGAGACCTGTTTTAGCATCCTTTTGATAGTGATAAAGACCATCTGCAATTTAGCACCCATATAAATGTAAACGTGGAGACCAGGTCAGTAATTTATATGCAAATGTCAAAAGGCTAAAAGGTTTTTTTCAAACAAAGTTTTTTTCAAACAAAGTGTAATTAGCCATCACTGATCTTACACAGACGTTACAATGGTGATGAGTTGGTCCTGTCACATTTTGTCTGACTCCAAGAGAGTTGAGAATGTCAATAAATGCTAATCCCAATGTGTCATTTTCATTATCTATGTGAATGTTGAAGTCATCAATAATTAAAGCTCTATCTACAGTAACTTCTAGATCTGATAGAAAATTTGCAAATTCACCAAGGAAATCAGAATACGGCCTGGGTGATCTATATACTGTAGCAAGGGCAAAAGAAGACAGAGATTTTTTATTTGTATCTGACGGTGTCACATTAAGCATTATTAGTTCAAAAGACTTAAACTTACATCCTGTCCTCTGAGTAACACCAACAACTTCACTGTAAACTGTGGCAACTCCTCTTCCTCGACCCTTAAAATGAGGCTCATGTTTGTAACAATTACCTGGGGGAGTAGATTAATTTAAACTAATATATACATTCAGTTTAAGCCAGGTTTCAGTCAAGCAGAGCACATCCAAAATATGATCTGTAATAATTTAATTTACAATTAGTGGTTTGGTTGAAAGAGTTCTAATGTTTAGTAGCCCTACCTTTATAAGATGTTTATCTTCAATTATTATTATTATTATTTATTTTTTTTAAAGTTTGACCTTAATAATTTTTAAAAAAAGATTTAGTGAGGGGTTTGTGTTTGGTAGTTTGGGGTACAGACACAGTCTCTATGTGATGTAGTTTATGCGACCTGTGTGACGTCTCAAGGTAGCTAGCAGACATTCGGATTAACCAGTTTGTCTGCTTCCTGCCCTGGGCCCCAGTTAGTCAAATACTATCACCATAGTGTCATCAGGCTGGAAAGACGAGTAGAGCTGCATGTCATCAGCGTAGCAGTGGTAAGAAAACCTGTGTGCTTGAATCACAGGTCCCAATGATGTTGTATATATGGAGAAGAGAAGAAGGCCAAGCACTGAACCCTGAGGTACCCCAGTAAGTACATTATCTGATGTGACTTGGACACCCCACCTCTCCAGGCTACCTTGAAAGACCTACCTGAGTGATAGGACTTGAACCAGCTAAGCACAGTTCCTGTGATGCCCAGAGTAGAGAGGGTGGACAGGAGAATCTGATGGTTGACTGTGTCAAAGGCTGCAGATAGGTCCAGCAGAATAAGGATGGATGATCTGGAGCCAGCTCTCACCCGTCTTAGTGATTCGGTGATAGACAGCAGGGCAGTCTTGGTGGAATGTCCACTTTTGAAGCCTGACTTATTGTTGTCTAGCAGCTTGTTCTGTGAGAGAAAGGCAAAGGTCTGATTAACCGATTTTCCACTATCGGGCCAGTGCAAGCCAGGACTATCAACTGGCCAGCTGGGGCCAATAGCCTCAGACCTCGATCCATTAGACCAAAATTGATCTGCGTTCCCACCATCGGGCCAGTTGCCCCCGCAGCATTGCCCTAAAACCCGCCCTTAACATGCTGCCCTGGTGCCAACATCGCATGCCCATTTTAAAAATAAGAAGGAAGATCAAGCTGAGGTACCATGTTATCTAGTTATCTAAAATATTTGGTTTATATCGTTTGTAAACATTAGTTGGCTAGCAAGATAAGTTAGCATTGACAACTCACCAACTGTAACTGCCATGGTCTCTCCACTAACAGCAGGACGATGTCCCAGCATACCGTCCATGATCTTGAACCATGGAAAGTTCTTTCTTTGGGTACCACTTTGTCCATTGTGCATTTTAACAGATTTGTACTCTACCCACAATTTGTTTATTTTTCCTGAACCTGTAATGTTGTGTGCTGGATACACAACCTGACAAGTTCAGTGAAACTCCGCCTTTGACATTGACCCCGCCTCAATCCCCAGTTGGCCTTGTTTGGCCCAAGGGTAATCAGTGGGCAAAAGGCCATTGGCCATTGCTCCACGCACAGAGGCAGTCAGCTGGCTCTCACTGCTCCATTGCACTGATTTTGATAGGGATAAACTTTTTTCTAAAAAAAGTTTTTTTATTGTCCTTTTGTGTTCCATGGAAGAATCATGATGAGTAAATAGTCACAGCATTTTCATGTTTGGTTGAACTTTCGCTTTAATATGATCAGCACGAGCTGTTTAACAACATGCATGCAAATGTTCAAAGAGATTGTTGAAAGAGTGAGTTTAGGGGAATCATCAACAGGTTCTACTATGACTTCTGTAGACAAGAGGTCACAGACTCCTGAAGTGATTCTATATTTTCTGTCATGGGCATATAATTGTGATTGTGATTGTTGTTGTGGTCTACCTCTTGGTAATTTGTTAGCTATGCTTTTCACTTGCATTTAAGCACAAACTGACCCTTACGTTCCATTAATTAAAATTAGCATCCATCCCCTTAGCATTGACTTGTTACGTCAGATGGAATCAACTTTGTGTCAGCAGGCCCGGGGGTCTTAGGCCCTAACAAGCCCAAGATACTAATTAGGGACAGAAGAACTGAAGGGGAGCAGGGAGGGGGGCAGAAGGCCAGAGAGGGTCCTGCTGGGACGAGCGTGGCCATGGGGCTCACGGTATTTATACGCACCTATGGTACACATGGTGTGGGTGAGACCAGAATGAAACTGGACACAGGCAGTGCCTCACACCCCAGCCATCACAAACACTATCAGTCCAGATGGGAAGACAAGAGAGAAAAAGTAAAAGAGAACAGTGGGAGGAGTTGTAAAATGAGAAAAAAGAAAAAATAAACACTGGGGACAGAGAGGAAGAGAAATAAAAATGGATATATCACAGGTAGATATATTAAAACAATCATGTTGACGTGCAGAGAGAGAAATAGATAAATACAGAAATAGGCCAAAGGTTAGTGTTGGTGTGGGAGAGAATGAGTCTGATATCACTGCAGCTGGGCAGAGGGGGCCCAAGAGACAAATGAAGAGACAAATAATTTGCAATGTGTGTGAATTAACCACACTGAAGTCACTTGATTTGTTATCTAATGATATATTATTATCTAATATCTAATCTAACATCTAAAATCAGTTAGTTCATTTAATTCCTCATATTGTTAAATGCCTACATTTTAAAAATCTATATATATGTGCAGGCAAGTATTAACTCTGAATGTGACAAATAATTTTGCCCCAGCAGAGTGGCTCTCAGCCTATAGGTTGGCTGGTGATGTGGGTTCTTCTAACACAAACAGAAGGGCCAGACGAAGCAGGGCGATATGAGCTCAGGACCTGAAAAGACATGTGTCAGTAACTCAGGGGGTGACATTGTCCAACACCCTCTGGTCCAGTAGACAATAAGACTCTGTGAAGGTCTCGGGCTGGATGGATGGGGCTGGATTGAAGCTGAGGGGTCTTTGGACATTTCAACTAATAGCAGAAGTCATCTCCAGATCTATCCTGCTGGTGTCTTCTGACTCAATCAGGCATGTAGAAAGAAGCACAACTGTGAACGGAGTTTGATATGGAGGCATGCATTCAGGGGAAGGAAAGATGAGTTTTGTAACCACACAATTTCTTTTGACCTCACTCGATCTTGCTCTTCACCCTCACTGCATCTGTTTTCTGCATAGTTTAATTTTGTTTCCTGTTTCATTTTATATCACTCTTTCCCACCCTCACCTTTTCTTTCCTAATGTGACTCACTTTATCCTGTTTAACAGATTTTTTGTTTTTAAATTTTTTTGTTGCCTTTATACACTGTTCTTCATTAAATTGACTAGCAACAGTGAATATTAACAACTACATACTATATGCATAATAACAACTATGTAGATGTTGGTTAGCTAGCTAGTTAGTTGTCACATACCACTAGTGAAATTGCTTCTATTTTGCATTTTTTTCTAATTTAATACAATAATAAAAAATGAGAAATTATATTATCAACACAATTTGATTTGAAAGATGAATTTTAAAGTTCAATTTCACAATTTCTTACTATTTAGTATTTAATATTTCCCCCTTTGCTTGGCAGCATGCACTTGAGCTGGCATGGACTCCACAAGTTTGTGCAAAACCTGATGATCCAGCACAATTTTAGAATTTTCCAAAGAGGATGTTTACTGGAAGCAAATAAACCAGACCTTTTGTACAAAGGAGTTAACATGGTTAATGTAAAAATTTGATTAGATAGTGCAGATATTTATTCTAAATGTATACATACTGTGTATAATATTTGTTTATGATTATAGTAAAAGTATAATAAAAATTGTAAGCGTGATAAAACATTAGGATGTGAAATATTAAAAGATGAAACTAAAAGTGATGATTGTATGATCTTATATTGTAATACTTTTTAAAGGGGTCATAAAATGCTCTTTTTTTAAATATAGTTTTATCATCTTCCCTGAGGTCCACAGTTAATGTTAGTCAAGTTTTTTAAATTTAGTAATATATGATCATTTTGCACCCTGTCTCTGGCCCTCTGTCTAAAACGCTCGGTTTTGGCCTAAGTGCCTCCTTAAAACTTCAACATAAATGCCCACTGTTTTGATTGGCTAAAATCATGCAGCCCCTCGAAGCACCAAAATATTATAAAACTAAATGTCAGGGTTTACACATATGCACATCCAACACATTGTATCCAAATATATTAAAGCACAACAGGTAACACTTACACCCTGTCTACACCAGATGCGAGAGTCGTGATGCATCAAAAGCAATAGAACCCATTATAATCAATGATGCTGTCTACTATGGAAGAAAAATAGGCATTGCATATGCAAATGTATTTGGTCCTTGTGACATCACAAGTTCCACGAATTCCAAACGAGGTGTTTTTGCAGCCTGGTTTAAAAAAAAAAATGCTCTTTTTCTATTAAGGAGGAAGTTTTCAGTTCTGAAACTTACAGTATGTTTTTATAGAACAATGGCCATTGTAAAATGTCAAAAGATCAAAGAAAATTGTATTCCTCATGTCCCTTTAATGTTCTTAGATTCTGATTGTTTTCATACGCAAAGGTTGATAAATGGAAAGGGGTAATGACAGATATGGAACATTTCCTGTTATATCAGTCATTTTTAAAGTTTCATTTGTCAGTAAACAACTATGTGAGTGGAACATGGGGGAAGACGTGTTTAGGGGGGTCGCCATCACACTGTAGACCCTAGTGGGTGGAGATGGGGCAAAACCACCCTTTTGTGGTGACTGAACCAGTAACCCCCCACCAAAATGCTTCACTTCCATCTCCCCTTTACTCAGTGTTTCCAGAGATGGCACCTACTCTTACTGTCATTAACTGACCAGCATTTCTTTTATCAGACCTCTGTGGGTCTATCTTCATAAGGATGAACAGATAATTTTACAAAGCTATTTATTAATAATCAGCCTTGATATGCATGTCATTGAATGACAGATGAGAAATGAATAAAATATATTAGCTTTCACACAGTTTAAAAAAGAAGAAAATTGGAAGGAAATGTATTATAGATTGATTGATAAATGAAGAAAGAGAAACTGAGAACAGAGCATGTTACATGGTGTATTTTAATATGGTAGGCATTTACACATTAAAACCTTTGACTTTTGGTTTGCTCACTGGGGCTTTAAAGGTAAAGTGAGTAATTTCTTCACCACTTGTGTTCAACAAATGAAATTGTAAACCTAATAAATTATTTGCTCTCATCTACTATTGGTCGAAAAAAACTGATGGTCCTGTCCAAAACTCATGCCATTGGTTGAGCCAATATTATATTGGGATGCTTTAACAAACAAAACAAACATTGTGGTTTCATTGTATGTGTATGTGTATGTGAATGTGTATGTGTATGAGTATGTGTGTGTGAGTGTCTGACATGTATTCCTGACTGCATGGCTGCTTGGATGCCCTGTTTGCCATCCAGATTTGTCAATATAAGCACTCTAATTGCACAGAAAATTACATCCAGTGCTGATTGCGCCTGACGTGGTTTGGCAGTACAGTGACATTGTGACGCCTCATGTCTTCTTTCCCTCTCTTTCGCCTCTCCTTCTCACCCCCTGCCCCACCCCCTTCTCCAACCCCTCTCCTATACTGTGTCATCCCCTGGTGACCGCAGCAATGCCCCTGGTGACTGCCTGCTGCCTTCTTCTTGTTGAAGCTGTCGAGTGCAGAGATTTCGCAATGTTCAATCTTGTCATGCTCAGGCATCGCTTTCTGCCACCCCATATCCATCAACCGAGCTGTTTGTGAACCATTATGATACTTGTGTGTATCTGTGTATGCTCCTTCATCCCAGCTGTTTCTCGCACCCGCCAATTGCAGAACAGACCAGTGTTTTTGCCTGAATTTGGATGAATTTAAGACTTTGAATGTGTTGAATCACAGTCCTCATCTATTTAAAGGTGAAGTGCTTGCTTTTTGCACTACTAGTGTCACCAAATGGAATTGCAAAAATAATGAGGAGGGAATTCAATAAGAATGAATTGTGTCTGTAAAAGCGCTATTTATTTGCACACGTTAACTGTGCTGGTTTTGCACCCGGTTCACTAAAGGTATTATGCAGATCAAATAATGATGGAGACATGCCCTACAAAATCAATGCTAAACCCAATTTGCATGGTGCAATTCTGATCTTGAGGGCTGGTTCTGAGTGCTGTATAGGCATGTGACGGTATCAGATTTTCATGTCACAATAATTGCTGAAGCTTTTATGACAGTATTATTACGGTATTGAATGACTTTACAAAAACAGGTTGAACGATAAACAAATGTTATTGTTGTTCTCTTAATATCAAGCTGAATTACTTTTTCAATAATAAACTAGCATTTTAAATTAACAGATAACAAAGAACTTTGAAAAGAACCCATAACATAAAAAAAACTACCTTCAAAACCATAGATACATAGCCAAATATAACTTTAAGTTGATGTCTTCATATTTAAATGGTCACTATGTCATGGGGGCACTGATCATTACAGATCAGTACAGACCTACAACTTATCTTGTTGAGGCTAATGTTAATGTAACGCCAGAGTAATTTTATTGGACCAGCTATTAGGCTGCAACAATAGTATGCATGTTTTTTTCTGGATAGCAAGCCAGTTGCTAATATATAGCTAAGCGCTAACTACAAATTTAATAACCGCAAGTTCACTCACACTGTATGCAACTTGTGATTGCGTGGCATTCCAACATTAACTTAATATTGAAATCATAATTTTGTCACATTGACTTTATTAATTACAGGACATAATATTAGCTGATTACAACTGTATTTTAGTTGTTACTACAAGAAGCAAACATTATTGTGTAGCTAGCAAATTTTTTAGTTAACTATTCTTTGGCCACTTGAATGCAAGCTGTTATCTGCAAATGGCAACAACAATTCACTTTCTTTGTCTTCTTAGTTGTCACTTGTTGTCTCTAAGGGGACGTTTAAATGACAATGATGTACTAAAAACGGAAACATTTTTCATTTGCGTTTTTTTGGAAAATTTTGCGTACAGACGACAACATTGTCAAAATGATCCCGTTCACACGGATCAGCGAAAATGACTAAAAACGCTGTATTATGCATGCCAGGCCAGTAGTTGGCGATGTCACTTTGTAAAGAAACACTACATGCCTGCACACATAAGCATTCTCCCCACAGAGCGGTGAAAACAAACAATGAAGATGGCGAGAGCATCGAGCAATTTTGTCTGGATGGAAGATGAGGTTGCTTTATTACTACAAGTGACCCTGGACTATAAAGCACGCCACCTTTTTAAGGACTCCAACTGGTGATCTCATGTTGGTCTGTTCGCCCTGGAGGTAAGAACAAAGTTCTCGAAGTTCATGCCTATAGACTGAACGCATAATACGCGTGCGCATGACGTCATCATTTTCACAAATTTGCGTTTTTGTATGTTTACACGGAGACGATAACGGCATCGTTTTCAAAAACTTGCACTTTGAAACCCGTTTTCAAAAGTTTGTGTTTTCAGGCCCCAAAATGCCGTTGTCCTGTAAACGAACAGCCAAAACGCATAAAAAGTTTTCCATTTTTAGTTGAAAACGTTGTTGTGTAAACGGCCCCTTAGAGTGTTGCCTCTCAGTTTTCAAAAACAGTTTGGAAAAACAAGCAGATCTGACACTACTTACCTGTCCCGCAGATGAGCAAACACATTTGAGATGTTCCCATGTTTCATTGCCACTTTTCTGCCACATGTTATACACAAAGTGAAGCCATCTTCAACCAACAATCCTGAATTTTTATTGAACACAAAATACTTCCACACTTCTGACTTTACCCCATTAGAAGGTGAATAAAGGGTTGGCTGCGTTCCTCCTTCAGCCATGCCTTTGCACACGTTGCATTTGTGTGCATGTGTCATTTGTGCTGCACACGCAGTGTTGTGAATCTTAATTCGCTGATGGGGGAAAAAAACTACTGTGTGATCAGAAAAATATAAACAATTTGGCTAAAAGGTTATCTAGAATTATTAACAGTATTTTGAAGTGCCCACGATAACAATAACGTGCATGTTAATTACCGTGATATTCCGCGTTACCGAATACGGTCACATGCCTAGTGCTGTATAGCAGAGGATGCAGCAGACCACCACAATCTGGCACATTCTGCCAGGACTGTACAGCATCACTTCACTACTGTGATCAAGACACCTGAATCATCTCTTTAACGTGCAAATGTGTGCTTGACTGTATGGGGCATCTGGACATATGCCAATTATAATGCTCTTCTCCATCAGTTGATTATTATTTGATGAATTATTGCTGCCATGATCGCCATATTACACAAACATCTCTTTAAAATAAGATTCAGTTTACCACCTGCTTTCCTCGGGTGGTAACAGCGCTATGTTTATTACACTGGGCAAATAGCACAGAGGTTTGTGAATCAAGCTCATTCTATAATGAGCCTAATTTACATATAAATGAAATAAATGCTGAAAGGAATGACAATGAACTAATGTAAATACTCAAGATGCAGCGCTATTTCAGCGCTGATTGCACCCACTGAAACTAGATTGCGGGTGGTTAGCAGGTTTTTGCGCTAAAATATCACGTGCAAAAGTGCCGCAACTGTATAGTGAATTCGTCCTTTGACTGTTTTCAAACAGGTTTCCCAAACTTTTCTAGTCTTTATTATAGCTACAGCAGACTATACCCATATGTAGTGCAATTAGATTGTGTTTCAAATATTTCTTGAGGAAAAATATTTAAATTTCTTTGATTCTGTTAAATTAAAATGTTAGAAATGTGAGAATGAATTAGGCTGCATTTCCTCAACTGACTAAAATGAACTGAAATTGACCCTCCCAACCCCGGAGGGCATATATGGATATTTGTGTGCATTTGAACGCATATGCATGTGCATTTTGTGTATACGTACTCGAATGAGTGTGTGGGTATGTGTCGTGTGTCTCGTGTGTGTATGTGTCTGCACCGGCCCCTGCGGGCTGGGACATGTCACTACTTTGTCTGGTCACTGTTAATGTGAACTTGAGTAGCCAGGCATGGAGCTGTGACAGACCGGTAGACCACCCAGCCCCCTCATGCTTCTGCTTCTAGCAGAACTCCATCCGTGCTACCTCTGGCTCACTTAATCTTAAATTAATTTCAGGTCAAAAACCAACTGATCCCTGGCACCAGGCAATGATACCTCACCAGCCACACACCTGCCCACTGGGCAGCACTGGAGATCACTGGAAGGAAGCTGTGATGTCAGCTTAACAAGATAGCACGTTGTAGACAAGCGTGGGGACTATTTTCAGCCACAAGCTACGTTATCACCACATACTGTCTACATTTTTCGATCTTTTAAAGAGTCTCCGTGTGCCACGACATAATTAATAAACAAACCTGTGAATTTTGTGTTTGGCACTTTCCACAAATACAAAATATGTGTGGCCTTTAAAAGTGACTCCCAATGTGTTGGGTCAGCTGGTGTTGGAAGAAGATATTATTTGATGTTTTTCACTCTTGACCTTTCTTCAAATGTTGCATGAGTTCTGCGGAGTGTTTCTGCTCAGTAGCAGGTCAGGATCAGGCCCCAGCATGCTGAGATCAAGGTCGGTGACCTCACTGGCAGGTACTTAACCTTTTCACACCACCATCTCAAACACAATGAACTCTGATTTAAAGTACACAGACCTTTGGAGCTTTATGTATTGTATGCCATCCACTTTAAGGTAATTATTCAAATTAATTTATTGGTAATGATTTGTTGAATTATTTAAAATTCAAATGTAATTCAATACTAAATACCCTGGCAACCTCTAAGTTTTACCTTAAGGATTAATGTCTACCTGAGCTAACCATTAAAAAAAATTGTGTTGGTGTAACCTAATATATTCATGTTGTTTCATGTTGATACAGACTATACTATGTATTTATTTAATTTGGTTAATGGGATAGTTCACTCCAAAATAAAAATTCTGTCATCATTACTTGTGTTGTTTCCAAACCTGTTTGACTTTATATATTGCATGGAACACAAAAGGAGTTATCTAGCAGAATTTCCAAGTTGCTCCTTTTCAGACAATGTAAGAGAATGATTTTCTCCCCAATTTGGAATGCCCAATTCCCAATGTTCACTAAGTCCTCGTGGTGGTGTAGTGACTCGCCTCAATCTGGGTGGCAGATGACGAATCTCAGTTGCCTCCACATCTGAGACTGTCAATCCACGCATCTTATCACGTGGCTTGTTGAGCACGTTACCGCAGAGACATAGCATGTGTGGAGGCTTCATGCTATTCTCCATGGTATCCATGCACAACTCACCATGTGCCCCACCGAGAGCGAACCACATTATAGCGACCACGAGGAGGTTACCCTATGTGACTCTACCCACCCTAGCTTCCGGGCCAATTTGGTAGCTAGGAAACCTGGTTGGAGTCACTCAGCATGCCCTGGATTCAAACTCGTGACTCCAGGGGTGGTAGTCAGCATATTAACTTGCTGAGCTACCCAGGCCCCGGAAAAGAAAATCTTTGACATTCTGCCAACTACCTTTTTTTTTCCACAGAACAAAAAAGTCTCTTTAATCATGTTTTTTTCTCTCTTAGTTTTGTTATTGAAATGCAAAATATAAAAAATATGCTTCATGTGGTAACATCTAAATTAACTGGTTTGATTCAAGTCAAAAATATAAATTAGCATCACTGAATCAACCTGACTACACTGTATAAAAGTAATTTTAAGGGTTAGATCAGGTAGAAATAGCTCCATAAATCTAAAGTATGTAACTTTTTCAGTGTTAAAATACTTTCTTCTTTCCCAGCTTAATATGCAGAGACAGTCATAAGTAAGCCATTCATAGATTAATTTGCTTGAAAACTGTAAACACTTTCCCCATTTCCACCTGGTATTAAGATGTGTTTCAGGTGATTCGATTACATGTGTTCAGCCCCTAATATAGGTTTAAACGGGGTCTAAACCATTTTGTGGATGGATCACAAAAACCACATACAAATGTGGTCAAAAATGCATGTGACCACATCGCATTTGAGGTGTAAATGCTAATCCATCCTGTTTGTGTTCCAGTACAGTGAAGCGCCACCCCTCACCTGTCAATCAACCACTGCACTTAAACAAGAGTTTAAACTTTGCCGGTTACGAGCGGCTTTAAAAGGAAATAACCATCTGATCTGATAAGATTGTAAAAAGCGATACATACACAATAAGAAAGCTTCACGGATCTTCTTTAGTGTGTCTTATATTAACACAGATGACAAGCACGAACACCTGAAGCTCCTTTTATACAGCTAATCCACTAAAATAACAGATAATTCTGCTTGACATTGCGTTTGTGGTTAGATTGAATTTCAACCTCATCTGGGAGAAAAAAACTCTTTTTTTCATGCTTTTTTTTGTCTTTTCTGACTTTGTTGCACTTTAATATCATGCAGTAACACACTGACATAGTGATTGATGTATGTCATTATGAAACAGAGACCCTCCCCTCCAAATCCAAACACAGGTGGTCACAGGAGACACATTTAAACAACCAGGTGTAAACAGCGATGTCTCTCACCTGATCACATGTGATCGGATCACCTGAAACGCATCGTAATACCAGGTGGAAACTGGGCCACTGTGTCTGTGTGGCAATATAAAAATTCCTGTGTTTGTTTTGAGCGGCCCACTTAGACCCACCCCAGCAACGTTACTCAACAAATGGCGTAAATTGGGGGCTGGTCTATCTGACTGTCTGAACAACAGCAGATGAGGGTCGTATTCAGAAAGCTGTTTTAAACATTGTTTAGTTTTGCAATTCCATTCGGTGGTGCTTGTAGCTCAGAAATTACATACTTCAGCTTTAAGGTAACAACTGCAGGTACCACTTTTGAGTGTAGACATGAAATAAGATGTTAATAAAGTGTTGGGTTAAACAAATTAAATAATTTTGTTGATTGACTGTTCACCTGAAACACCTTTAGATTACTATACAATACATAATACAACGCATACATTTTACACATTAATTGATTTGTAGCATTTCTACGCATATCTCTACATATCACATGGAAAACTGGCAGACAGAAATGGTATATAGGAATTAATCGTGTTTTGATTTGTGTGTGTGTGTGTGTGTGTGTGTGTGTGTGTCTATATCGCTGCCTGACTGGGCAGTTGATGTCGAGCTGATGCAGAGTGACAGTGGGCGCCCTGTCTAGCAGGCCCAGAGTGCGGGCCACCATATTGCCTGGCTCCCCAGGGAGGACAGATCAGCATGCCAGCCTTGCCAGAAAGTGCTAATAGGCGCAACACATCTTACTTTCACACATTATGGTTAGCAAAGGGTGACAGATCGGAGCTGTGATACTGCTGCATGGAAAAAAAGTGCTGTGCCACTCCTTTGCCATACGGCAACAGCTAATAATGAGCGTTGCTAAGTTGCACTTCATGTCAGCCAAACACAGAGCTGAAATGCAACCTGACAGATGAACATTGCTGCAGCATCAGTCACAAGAGTAAATGAAGCCACCTTACAAAAGAAAACACCTGGATGATTGCTAAAAGTTTAAAAAAGAGAGAAAATGTAGATGAAATGTGTTGATTTATTCATTTGCTGTTTAGAACGTTTATAAATTTTGATCATTACCCTGTTTTAACACTCATGATTGGGGAGTACGAGTCATCCTTCCTGTTAGTGGAAACTTACCCACGGTCACACTAAACTCCTCTCTTAAAGGGATAGTTCATCCTAAAATGAAAATTCTCCCATCATTTACTCATTTTCATGCCATCCCAGATGAGTATGACTTTCTTTCTTCTGCTGAACACAAATGTGGATTTTTAGAAGAATATCTCAGCTCTGTAGGTCCAAACAATGCAATTGAATGGTGACCAGACCTTCGAAGCTCCAAAAATCACATAAAGGCAAAATAAAAGTAATACATACGACTCCAGTGGTTTAATATATGTCTTCAGAAGTGATATAATAGGTGTGGGTGAGAAACAGATCAACATTTAAGTCTTGGATGAACTATCTCTTTAAGCATACTACGAGCATGCCACTAATGAGGAAATGGGGTTTGTGTTAAACCACATAACTTGCAAGGTGCTACCACAAAGCTTAATAAAAACATGTGTCGTTTTCCACAGCTATTGATTTCATCTATGGACCCGACCTCTAATCCACTTCACAAACCAAGAATTTAAGTGTTGGAGATCAAGCAATTCTGCTTTGGCACATACATGTAAAACAAATTTGTCACTAATATAAACAGTAGTGACACTGTGTTTTGTTGATATGGTTACAAATCACTGAAACATGTACTGAAATGTAAACCCTCAAATCTCTTTGATGAGGTCAAATTCACTCATAGAAATGGGGTCAGCTGGGCTAAACACGAAGAGGTTTCACACCAGGCTGTGCAATAGCATACTTCAAGTTAGTGTGCTGTGTAAAATCTGTGGTATGCAATGAACCATACAGTATAAAATTGATATTTTGTGCTAAAATCCACAATATAGTAACAGTTATGACACAAAGCACGTCACTACATCACTGCTTGGCACTACGTGTCAGAAATTAAATTCTTTAGGCAATATTTGTTCCTGGATTTGATTTTCAGGGGCATTTTTATCTTTATTATTATTATTTTTTAAACAATTGAATTAATCTCATCTACTAAAATAAAATAAAAAATATATATACCACAGCCTCTCTTACCTTATTCCTTAAATACATGGCATTACTGTTATACTTTCTAGTTTTAAAAAGGTGTTTATAGAGGTTAAAATTTTATTTTTGCTATCACCGTACGAGCAAACCAGGAGAGGGCCAACAACAAATACATTTTTAAACACCACTCTTATTTTGCCAATAAATGCTGTGTTTAGTTGTGTAATTGAGGTCAAGGGAACATTATTCATGGATGAATAAGTGATCTTAAAAAATAATGGACAAAGAGCATGCCGAGTTCAATAACAGACGTCGATGTCATGAACTCTACACACAATTGTCTTTTCCTTGATACTTTTTGCTGTTATTTCTGACAACATGACTCTGTTCTTGGTTTTCCTATAGAGACCAGCGATGCAGGAAAAGGGGCACAACAGGGCATCAGTTTATACTCTAAGCACAGCCTTATGTTTGTCTTTCTCTGATCCCAATGATCTCTTTTTGGTCCTGTAGCTCAACTGGTATAGCACTAACAACGCCAAGGTCATGGGTTGAATCCCAGGGAGTACACAAAATAATAAATTGTTTAAAATACCTTAAATGCTCTTAAAAAGTCACTTTGGATAAAAGTGTTTGCCAAATGCACAAATGCAATGGTCATTCCATAGTAAAATCCTACTAAATAAACTGTCCCAACTCCACACATTTAACTCCTCCAATTGCCCTCTCCACTTCCATTTCCTCCACTCCACTTCTCCGTCACTCTCGCCCAGGGCCATCTTGTGCTTGCTGAAGCGCCATGTTGTGAGTGTGGTAGTGCATGTCCCATCATCCATAGGGGTGATTTACACAGGTCAGCAGTTCAAATGCAGGTCACTGCTTCATGCTCCATGTCGATGCCTCACCCTGCCCTGATTGGCTCATTGTGGCAACTCGCCTGTTTAAAGAGCAGAATCACCCCAGCACTGCACTTTTTGATCCCTGCCCTGTGTGATGATCTAGTGTACTACCAACCTCATTCTGTTTGACATGCAAGATCTGCTGCACTGTCACTAAAGAGGGACACTTTTGGTGGACCACATTAGATCATTATGGTAACAATCAAACCAGCAGATAAACTGTAAACAAATTTCAACCAACTAAAAATTTACAATTATGTTTAATTGCGGTCTTTCATTTTAAAGTAAAATCAAAGCCGTGCCAAAGTTCCAAACAGCACTAACAATGTTCACTAACTTTTTTAACCACTGAATTTAATTACTGATAAATAAATTGAGTTGAAACTATCAAAACTCATTCAATTGAGTAGAAATTACAGAAATGTTCTCATTTTGCATTTCCATGAAGGAAAGTGTCTGTATGCTATTTTGGTTTGTAATTAATGTCTATCCATAATTTTTTTTACAGATATACATATGACATTTAAAGGAATATTCTGGGTTCAGTACAAGTTAAGCTCAATCAACAGCATTTGTGGCATAATATTTATTATTTAACAATAAATTTTGACCCTCCTTTTCATAAAAAAAAAAAAAAAAGCTAAAATCTGGGTTCCAGTGAGGCACTTACAATGGAAGTGAATGGGGCCAATCTGTAAACGTCACAATTCTCACTATTTCGAAAGTATAGCCACAAGACATAAACAATATGCGTGTTAACATGATTTGAGTGTGATAAAATCACTTACTTGTTTTCTGTGTAAAGGTATAGACAATTTTGCAACTTCATTGCCATGATGTTGTAATGCCAACAAACCCTAAAACCCTAGAATGACTGCAAATTACGATTTAAACAACTTTACAGCTCAAATAATACATCAGTTTTAACAGAAGAATTAATGTTTGTGCTTTTATAAAATTATAAGCTTCACATTTCTGCCTTTAAACCATCCAAAAATCGGCCCCATTCACTTCCATTGTAAGTGTCTCACTGTAACATAGATTTTCTTTTTTTAAAGAAAAGGAGGGATGAGTCTAAATTCATTTTTGTGGTAATCAACATTATGCCACAAATGCTGTCATTTGAGCTTAACTTATACTGAACCCAGCATATTCCTTTAAGAGAAAGATTATTAAAAACAGACATTATCTTAAACAGGTTATTGGCTTCACTCACAGAAGGGTAGTCATACAATGTTAAAATAGCATTGTTATACTTAACCTGCTGCTGAATGTTCTGTGTATGGAACGTAATGGACAGTGAAAGAGCTCATTCTTGTGATCTTCCTGGCCATCTAGTGGAAAATGTAGGATACACAGGGATACTGAGGCAAGACAGATTACATGTAAGATATGACCTTGCTAACTTACTGTAACATTCAGTTCTATGTTTATGATGCTTAACTAAAATGTGAGCAGCACTGGAATATAACATCAGATTGTCACATGAAAATATGATCGATATTGTTATCTTCAAGTCTTTTTCTCAAGAAAACTGATAGGTTTGTTAAAAAAAGAAGAAAAGATAAGGGCATATAGCTTTTAGACCAATACATGCACATTGTTTTAGCATCATTTAAGTATTGTAATATTACACTCACAATATTTCTGGGAAAAAACTTGTTTTGTTTTTGTATTGTATAGTTAAATAAGTTTTTAAAACTGTTGTAATTATTATGTCATTACTTTAGTCTTTGAGGTTATGATATTAGGATTAGACTATCAAACAAGCAAATCAAGGTTTGACAAACAGCGGAGAGCACAGTATAAAACTTGAAGGGTTTTATATATACGGAAGTAATTGCGTATGGCTAATTTTCAAATGTGACATTTACACTGCTTTTTTTTTTTTTTTTTTTTTGTTTTTGTCTCTTCAATTAAATAATTCCCCATTTGAGATAAAATGCTATGCAAGAGTAACAAATGCCCTTTATTAAGACATTAAGAAATTATTAGGGGCCTCATTTAAAACATTTCTCACCTAATTCAGTCCTCTTTGACTTAAGACCGTTTCAAGGCATTTATGGATTGAGTAATTAGCCAAAATCCACCATTGTATGTGACCCAAAGTCCCTAAGATCATCCGTACTGAGAATAAGGCAAACACATACAATATTATTTATTAAAATTTTACCTGGAAGTGGCAAAGTTATTAATATTTACTGAAAATACTAGTGATTAGGGTAAGAACCTACCTTTATGAGATGCTCAGTTTGTGGAATACAGGGTGAAAGGCAACGTTGGTAAAGGCCGAAACATACTTTACGCAAATATGTGAATGCAGATGACATCGCATTGCAAATGTGCGGTCCGGTTGAACATGCTTAACGTGCGTTCTTGTGTTTCTGTGGCGGGAGCAAACCTCAGTACTCAAGGGCGATAGAGTTATGCTACCTTCATGTTGCTTTCAGAATTATTGCAAATACTAGTTTCCTTCTTGGAAGTTGCACATTAATAGCCCCCCACAATTATGAATGGGAAACTCTGGGAAACTGGGAAAATAATTTTGATACCTGAGTTTCCGAGTTGGGAGGAGACGTAAACTTTCAATATGGCAGTGGAGTGTATGATTTCTGCAGTTAATTATAGGTTTTATTAATTTTTCTAAATGCAGATACATTGTTATCACTTGCCATTTCAATCATAGGCCTATATATCAGTATACATTTGATGCATATTATGGATTTTTTTTACACAGAAAAAAGCATGTATTTGACCAAAATTCCATTATCGTCAGCAAGGTGTCCTTTTTTTCCATGCGTTTTTCATGAAGGATTTTGACTTATATGTTGATCAAGATTAAGGTAACATGCTTTTACAGATCATGAATTTCTGGAAGAATCAGTTTGTTCTCCGTGCATTTTTGAGATCTTAGTCATTTTCACTAAGGCCTTAACAAATTTGTCAAGACAACTGCCAAACTTCGAGGAAGAGAAGATGGTGTTGCTCTTATCTTACATCAAGTTGTTTCTATTGTATTTTTTCATGAACGTCAGACAAAGAAAAATTTCCAGCTATAAACTTCGGAAAGCCACTTCTTTGGAAATTCTCAGCCAATATGTTTCTTCCGCTGTTTTTAACAGATCTATGATTAAATATTGTTACAGTTCAGGTCAAATATCCATTAAATTTTGAAAGTGAAAATAACATTAGGGGAATCTTATGTACTTACCCCAAAGCACTCGAAGAATTATAAGTTATAAAAAATTTTTTATAGAGTTTTTAATGAGTTCTTTTTATATTTTTACATTGCATATCTTTCTCTCTCTCTCTCTCTCTCTCTCTCTCTCTCTCAATATATATGTATATATATATGAAAAATAATATGTAATATATACATATTTATTATTTATATGATATAAAATATATTATTTATAATATTTTATTTATATATTATATCTTATTTTTAACTTTGCTGTATGTTCTGATACTGATGCATAAAGTTGTCTTTTTTTAATAATATAAGAGTGTAAAAAATTCATTGTACTTGGTACACTGTAATCTGTAACCTAAATAAAATGTTAAATATGTTTGACTTGATTTAAACCAGTTAATTTAGATTTTTATGTGACCTGGCGATTTTTACGGTGTATAACAATAAAGCTTTGACTTTGAACTTCAATAAATTCAAAGCAAAGGCCAAAGTGTTTGAAAATACTTATTAAGTTTAAGTTAAATAAATGTCAATGTATGCTGATAAGTTGATAAAAACATGCTGAAATAATTTTTTTTAGCTTGCCTTTGATTACACTGTGTTTTAGCTTTAAATAATTTTACTAAAACTTATGTTTGACACATACTGAAATGTTTTAGGTAAGGGCATGTGTCCATGCAAGCATGTGTTTGTTTGCATATGTGTGTTTATGTGACAATGTAAAGAAATAAAAGGAGAAAGAGAAGAAAAGAAATTGAGAGAAAGAGATAAAGAGGTGGAGAGAATAGGAGAAAGAAGAGAGAGAAAGAAAGTATTGAGCACTTGACGGAGAGCATGTGGTTTTGAGCGGATGGGCGGTTCATCCTGTGAACTTCAGAGAAGTGCTTCTCTCACTGAGTGTGTGTATGCATGTGGCAGAGAAATGACACAAAGAGTTGGAAGTGGGGTGGGGGAATTAAAGGAAAACATACGAGATGTATTTTTAAACAATACTTGAATAAAACATTCTCTGTGATTACTATAAATTCAATGAATGAAAACAGCATGATGGATTTTGATGCAAAACAAAAACATGATTTCTCAGGTCTTTGACATTAGAGATCCTAAAATATACTTTTGGTCATAAATTCACATGAGAAAAATCTAAATGTCCATTCATATGCTGTATAATTTAAGACATTGAGATGCAGGGATTTGGATTTGAAATATGACAAAATGTATCTTTTACTATTTTGTTTAGCAATGCATTATCAACCGTGTAGGTAGTAATAGCAATACCAAAAGTAATACCATTCCTCAGTCACGAGAGAATTGTGATAATTCTTGAAAAGACTGAAGCATGAAGAACAATGTAAAGGAAAACACATGACATTAAATCGGTGCATGTTCCATTTTATTTCACATAGTATTTACATAAGAAATATTTTGACACAATATGCATTCATTTTCAGTGTTTATTGTTCCCATTTTCTTTGAAATACCTTAATGCTATCACAAAATATCTCTACCCCTCATTAGTGTCCTCGTAGCTCTTTAGTAGATTTGGCGAGTTATCACTTTGTCCCTGTGGAGGTTAATCGTGTATGGTCAAGGAGCCATATTCACAAAGTTTTATCCCCTGAGTTATTTAAGAATATCACAAAAAAGTCACACCAAACAACAGGGCAAAAGAGAGACCATATATTTTGAGCATTCAAAAAAGTATTCAGTTTGCTATTTTGCCATTGTAGGAGAAAAACATTGTCTTGAGGAACAAGAAAACAGCAGTAGCTCTTTAAATAACTCCTGAGTGAACTCTTTGTGAATAATGGCTGAAGTTTTCCTTTGCTTCTACTCTGCAAGTTTGTGAACAAGGGTACTAGATAAATTAGCTATGGAAAGATGTTTTGCACGCTAGTAAACGATTTTGCAGAAATGTATTTTCTTTACACTTCAGCTGCAACTTTCCGCATCTGCACACATGGTCAAAGGTTTTCCACGTTTTCCAATTGCACCATATTTCGATACAATATGCTTATGTGGTGCTTGGTCATCATCTGAAAGATATGAATAAAACAAGCAAGCTGTCTTTGGTTGATTCGATTGTATTTCATTTTATCCACATATTCTCACTTGTTTTTAGTCCTTCATTGTGTAGTTAATGGTGACATCATAGATGATTCATATTTACAACAGCTGGCCAGTCTATTTATCGAATCCAGTATTTTCCATTAGAAAATGAGCAGGTACCATGTGTAATTAGACAACAAATTGGATAAAACCTCTTCCTAACTATTTGATAGACAGCATAGCTTCTCATTTTGCTCTTGCCATATTTAGCCTGGTCATTTCGCACATGTGAACCAGTGGTGACTTTTTAGTGCTGCTTTCCCATTTTAAATCCTCTGTATTTGGGTTATTAGCAAATCCAGTGCCCTTGACATCATGAAGTCTACAGATCAGGAAAAGGAGCAAATAAGCAGACATTTTAACACTAAAATTAGCTAATAAAACACTGAACTGTTTTTTTGTAGGGTGGCTTTAACGTTTGGATCCCAGCGATACAAAATCATTTTAATTAGCAGTTTCAATGGTTTTCTTTAGATCTTCAGCAATCCAGCTGCTGTTATTCCAGCTTGCAAAATGCATATCTATATATTATATAGCTGAATTTACAGGTTAAAACATGTAACTGTCATTAAATACAGGTATACATTTACAATACATACATTAAAAAAGCTTTAACTGCTAGAATTTTATTGAGCTCTGTGATGTGATCAAAAGAAAAAATATATTAGTTTGTCAAAACATTTTTTTCAGAAGTAGGCTAAGCACATAAACTGGTTGATCAAACAAGGAATTTAACTGGAAATGGCATACCAATTTCGTATGCCATACTGAGAGCACTGCGCATAGAAAGCATTTTGTTCTATGCTCAGTAAACAGATTGTCCAAGTTTACTATGGAAATCACAGTTGGACTGTCTTGAGAAACAACACAGTAACTGGTGTTTTGTCAATGGTTGGCTAAAATCTGCACAGAGCTGCAAGCATTATGTATATTATGACAGTAAATTCTTTAAGAATATGTATAAGAAAAATCTCCCCTCTTTGTACAGCCAAACACCCCGGAAGACAAAAAAAAATAGAAGTGATCTTGAGTTTACACATGATTTCAAATAATCTAGTTAAAGGGAAGTCTTACCAAACTAAGATATACTCACTGAGCACATTATTAGGAACACTATGGCCCTAATAAAGTTCCCGATGTGGTTTTCTGCTGTTGTAGTCCATCCTCCTCAAGGTTCGACATGTTGTGCATTCTGAGATGCTATTCTGCTCACTACAATTGTACAGAGTGGCTATCTGAGTTACCGTAGTCTTTCTGTCAGCTCGAACCAGTCTGGCCATTCTTTGTTGACCTCTCTCATCAACAAGGAGTTTCTGTCTGCAGAACTGCCGCTTACTGGATGTTTTTTGTTTTTGGCACCATTCTGAGTAAACTCTAGAAACTGTTGTGCGTGAAAATCCCAGGAGATCAGCAGTTACAAAAATACTCAGACCAGCCCATCTGGCATCAACAATCATGCCACGGTAGAAATCACTGAGATCACATTTTTTTCCCCATTCTGATGGTTGATGTGAACATTATCTGAAGCTCCTGACCCGTATCTGAATGATTTTATTCATTGCACTGCTGCCACATGATGGCTGATTAGATAATAGCATGAATAAGTAGGTGTACAGGTGTTCCTAATAAAATACTCATTGAGTGTATGTTTAAGGGCATGACCTTGGAGTATTAAAAAATACATTATATCTATAAGGTTTTGCTTTTTTACCTCAGTGTTAGTAATATTGGTAAAGGTAAACTGGATATTAAGCTTATGTAAAGTGCTGAAATTCAAATGATATTTACCTCAAAATGCAACCACTGGCCATGTGTCTCATTATTTCACACTCATGTCTCATCCTGCATAGCACCTCATAAATACAGTTAGCTAGAACAGTTACTCATTTCTCCTAATGGTTACAAAGCACATTGAGTGGCAATGCCACAGTGTAAATAAAGCAAAGGATCATGGGAACTGTAGTTAAAAGCACAAATGAGTACCTTAATACTGCAATGTGCATTGCCCTTTGCCTCACTTGGAGTTTGATTTACTGTGAGCCAAAATATATATGTAAATACATTTACTAAAAGGAAACCTGATGGAGATATTTCATGGATGCCTATTAACCTTTCATGGCCTCTCTTTGGGATTCATGATATACTGTATCTGTTATATTTAGTTGTGTATTTTATCACTGATTTCTGTTTCACTTTTATCGACTCTGAGACCGGCCACAGGTGGATCGCCTACATTCTCTCTAAAGGCACCCAGCTATAAATAGTGGGAGCTGTGAATGAATGTTACTGTGCAACAACAGAAGGTCATGTCATTGCTGTGGGTGTCAGATCTTGCTGTTCTCCAGGTGCGAGTCAATGTGCTTGATCAAGGCATCATCCGGGTAACCAACAGGGAAGATTAGCTGACACAGTGGGCAGCTCCTGATGTCTCCCTCCTCTTCTGTCTCCATCCACAGCTGCAAAGGGTACACTGTTACTTTTGACAGCCATTATGATTAAAATCCATTGCTTAACTGATACGATCTTTACAGTCAATGTAAATCCCCATTCGCAACCCATTTTTCTTGTATAAAGTTACATATTTTTGAACAAAACAGCATATTCAATAAGAAAAAATGTAGGGAGGCACTTGATTTTATATTATGGGAATGGATTTGATCGTGAAAAGTAGGCGTTCCACACCATAAAGGAGCCAGACCTGAATGTGAGTTTGCTAAAACAATGCTTAAATAGCTTTCTGGCTATTATTCAATATTATTCAATTATTTCAATTATTCTAAGTGACATAAGTGGAAATGAAAGATGTTTCAGAGGAAGAATAAGTTATTACATTTTTATAAAACAATTCAAAGACAGTTTGGTTTTTATATGGATTAACATTGTGACGATGAGGGTGCACGTCCGGCGCTGAATCAGCTGATCAGTGGGAGAGCGAGATAAAGGGGAGCCGGCGACACCAGTTCGAGAGAGAGACGCACGCGGCTGTGCTGCATGTGTGTGTGTGTGTTTATGTTTGGTTTATGTTGAGATTCTCATTAAACTTTATGTTGACTGTTCAGCTGGTTCCTGCCTCCTCCTTGCCCATCCTTTAACTGTTACAGTGGTGCCGAAACCCAAAAGGGAGGAGGGTGCGCTGTCGCGGAGTCCTCGCCGCTACCTTGTTCTGGAACTTGCTGCAACAGGAGGGTGATGCCGCCACAACCCCGGACCCCGTGACCACCCCGCCCCAGGTTCCCAGGAGGCCCCTCCAGCGATGGTCCGCCGAGAAGGGGAGGAGCAAGCTGTTGTCTGCCAGAGGGCGGAGGAGCGGTTGAGGACCGGGCGATAGCGTGTCCAGGAACCTGTGAGCAAGTCTCTCTCTCTCTCTCTCTCTCTCTCTCTCTCTCTCCGTGTGTCTCCCGCTCACCCTTTCCCCACACCTCCCCTCGTCTCTCCCCCAGGTTCCCAGGAGGAGGGGTGGACCATCAGTTGACGGAACCACTGGAAGGGCAGCGTCTCCCCTCCAGAGATGGGGGGAAGAGTAGGTCAGTCTGGTGGTGTCCCGGCCTGACTCAGGCAGGGGAGGAGTTTGACAAGGAGGAGGGCATGACCGGGCCGTGAGGGTGCACGTGAGGGAGCCGGAGATGACAGTTAGAGAGAGAGAGAGACGCATGCGGCCGTGCTGCATGTGTGTGTGTGTGTGTGTGTGTGTGTGTTTGTTTATGTTTGTTTTATGTTGAGTTTTGCACTAAGGTTCCCGCCTCCTCCTTGCCCATCTTTACCTGTTACAGTGGCTCCTCCTTGCCCGACCTTTATCTGTTACAAACATGAACTCATTAATCATTCACAATAAAACCAGGAACATTCATTAAGAAAGCAAATAGAGTAAAAAAAAGTCAGTAATTTAACAACGCCTAATCACTCGTTAAATCACTTACAGATCACTGTACAAGTCATTTGTACAGTTTATCCATAGTTCATTCTTTCTTCAGTGGAATACAAAAGGAAATGTTTGACAGAATGTTAATCTCAGTCACCATTCACTTTCATTGCATCTTTTTTGCATACAATGTATGTGAATGGTGACTGAGGCTGTGATATTTTACCTAACATCTCCTTTTGTATTCCACAGAAGAAAAAATGTCATACAGGTTTGAAACAATGAGGGTGTGAAAAAATGACAATGATATCTAAATGTAATTTGCTACTCACGTTGATGGACGGCCAAGACTGGGCATGCTCTGCATGCAGGTATCCAGGTGGGTGGCAGCTTAGGGTGCTGGGGCGGGGCGGAATGGGGAAGGCAGTACAAGAGGTGGGGCCTCTGCTGCTTGATGAGGGGTTCGACACCCCCAGTGTTTGCGGAGGACTGATGGGATGAGGGCAGGACCACTCCTCCTCATCCTCTGAGGACTGTGGAGGCTGCGGGGATGAATGCAGTGGGGCTGGGCTGGGCTGAGGCTCAAAATGCAGGTGGGACACATCAGAGTGGTGGAATGACAGCTCCCTGGTCAGCCGTGGAGATTCAGCCAAACCCCCGTCTCCTCCCACCCCTTGCATACCTGCCTGAGAGCCCTGTCTTTGAACTTTCATATGCTGGCTTCCCCCGTGCTGCTGTTGTTGCTGCTGCTGTTGTTGCTGTTGTTTGTAGTAGCTGTCCACATATGGACGAGGTTTTGGCAGGGTGGACACCGGGTCTAGTGTGAACCGCGGTGGACGCTGATAAGCCGACGGATCAGCTACTTCTGAGTAACTGCGCCTGCCCTGGAAACTTGCCCTCAGGTGGTGGGATGTGGGCCTGCTGGAATAGGATGCAGGGCCATTGCTTAACTCAGGCAGAGGTGAGCGCCGATGCATGTCAGGGGAGAGACGCTGCAGCACAGGGGAACGGCGCTGGGGCACAGGGGAGTGACGCTGTTGGATTGGGGAATGACGCTGTTGGATTGGGGAGTGGCGCTGGGGAACGGGAGAATGCCTCTGGTGAGGGACAGGAGAGTGACGCTGAACTACAAGAAGAATCAGAATCAGAATCAGAATGAGCTTTATTGCCAAGTATGCTTACACATACAAGAAATTTGTCTTGGTGACAGGAGCTTCCAGTACACAACAATACAAAACAGCAACAAGACTTTTAAAAAATATAAAAAATTGAATATAAAATAAATAAATATTGAAAATAAAGTATATATAGAATACACAATAGACAATATATATATATATATATATATATATATATATATATATACGCACAAACACACATACATACACATACATATACATATACGCTACCGTTCAAAAGTTTAGGGTCACTTACTCATTCTTTATTTATTTTAAATTTTTTTCACATTTTAGAATAACAGTAAAGTCATCACAACTATGGAATAATAGAAATGGAAATATGGGAAGTATGTTGTGACTAAAAAAATCTAAAATATATCAAAACTGTGTTATATTTTAGCATCTTCAAAGTGGCCACACTTTGCCTAGATTTTGCAGAAATGTACTCTTGGCATTTTCTCAACCAACTTCTTCAGGTATCACGCTGGGATTCTTTTAAACAGTATTGAAGGAGTTCCCATCAATGTTGGGCACTTAGTGGCTGCTTTTCTTAATTATTCGGCCAAGTCATCAATTTCAAAAACTTTTTTTTTTTAAATACAATTTTAGTTTTGTATTTAAATAAATGAATATGGTGGCACAATTATATTTTTGTCAACAAAACTAATTTCAAACATTTAAGCATACACCTTTAGATCAAAAGATTTTTAAGATCATGAGAAACATTTCAGTCAAGTGACCCCAAACTTTTGAACGGTAGTGTATATGTATACACATACATAGTGCAAATCTAAATACAAATCGGTTATATACAGTGCAAGGGAATGTAATGGCAGAAGAGGTATGGTATGTTGGATAAATATAAATAGACTAAGCTGTGTATTGCACATTAATTATTGCTCAATGCGGCAGTTTTAACTGTTCATGAGATGGATAGCCTGAGGGAAAAAACTATTCCTGTGCCTGACGGTTCTGGTGCTCAGAGCTCTGAAGCGTCGGCCACAAGGCAACAGTTCAAAAAGGTAGTGTGAGTGAGTGGGGTCCAGAAGAAGGGCACAGAAAATAGAAAAAATGTCCAAGAATGACAAAATGAAAATTTGGTGTAAACATCTGTGTAAATTGCGAAATATAAGCCATCATTATTTCTACTTTTATTATATTCTGTTATTATTTATATATTTATATTATTAATTTTATTATTCATATTATTATTTTATTTTCTATATCTATTTCTAGATATTTTAATTACATTCAATAACATTTTATGATTTTTTCTACTTTTATTTTATTATTATTTATATATTTATTTGATGGTTTAATTATTATTTTATTTTCTATTACATTTTAATGTATTATTTTAAATTGCATGTACACTGTTTTATTTATATATATATTTCATGTTTTTTATTCATATATACAGTATATACACACACAGTATACAATCTAAGATATTATATAATATGTCAATATCAAGTGTCACAAGAAGTTCATTTTAAGGGTCAGATCAGGTAGAAATTGCTATTTGGAGTAAACCTGCACATTTTCCCTTTTTACAGTGCATATGTGTGTACATTTGTGTGTATACAGTATATAATGTTACCAATGATTTAAGCTTCTTCACCATGCCGACGAAGCTAATTTAACCTAAAATCTGAATCTGAAAGAAGCTCTATAGAATAAGTATGAACACTAAGCCTGAAACAAGTTTATTACGTAACCATCTTAAATATAACTCAGGATAGATAGCTTTGTGATGAATGGCAAATGAAGAGTAGATTTTGTTGTTGTTGTTGTTGTTGTTTTTACTACTGGAAAAATATCTCAAAAGGCAGAGGAGAGAAACATAAACTTGCAATATATAAAACCCATTATGACTTGTATCACAATGACCCTAATGAACAGATAGACATCTGTAATGATTTCCCCATTCTCTTCATGTATTCATCGTTTTCATGTGCATTCAACCCCACCACCTGTGGTCCTTCAAGTAAAAGAAGGCACACAAGACCTTGTACAGAAAATGCATCTGCCTCTATCTATTAAGACTAACATGCATATAACTTCCTGCAATAGTGAGATTGAAATCAGCTATTTAGAGAAATCAGTCCCTCTATCTATGAATCAGTAGGGTTTTTTTTTTCTTTCTCCATCTCCACTTCTGCTTTTGGTCTGGTTTCCTATATCATATGTGTGGTTGTGTGCAGAGGTGCAAAAAGATAAGGAAGGAGTTGTTTATGTTCTTAAACTCTGAAGAAAAGACAATTGATGTGAGAGGTGATCAGAACATGTCAGCAAAAATAATCCTTGTGGAATTTAACGAGACAGCAAACATGCATGCAGGCAACACTAAGACAAGAGCCTGTTTACACAGCCACTGTGCTGACTGTTGATAGGTTTGACAAAGTGCTTCTATTATAAAAGAGGTTCATTAAAGTGTGAAAATATGATAACTTCATTATTACCTAAAGCACCTCTTAGGGTGTGTTCGCACTTGGCAGGGTGTGTTCACACTTGGCAGGTTTGGTTCGATTAAAACGATCTCTGGTGTGATTGCTCTGTTAGTGCGGTTCATTTGAACAAGTGTGAATGCTGCCATCCGAACCTTGGTGCGCAACAAAGAAGTGGACCGAGACCCCCTGAACAGAGGGTCTCGGTCCGCTTCCAAACGAACTTTGGTGCAGTTCGACTGATATATGAACACAGCATGGACCAAAGACGTCTAAACGGACCAATAACAGGATGTGATGTCAAAACATGCGACCCTAAAAATCACGTGATTTGATAACATAGAAAGAGCAGTAAGAGTGGTGTACGCAAAACAAAATGAGCAGAGGGCAAATGAGGAGGTAAAGTTCCTTATTAACATGTGGTCCGATGAGCATATTTCCAGTATACTGCCCAGCAGCCAGCATTGTTTTGGATGTTCGGCTAGTTCCGTTGCAAAATATACGTCATAAAAGCTGTCCAACCAGGTTGTGACCTTATCCTTATGCCTTTTGTTTTGTATCTTTAGGTTCGGTGTTAAAAATGGCAGTGTGAATGCTAAGCGAACCAGGACTAAATGTATAATTTTCTTTTTTGGTCCGGACCAAGAGAACCGAACTACAAGTGTGAACACACCCTTAATTTTAGTGCTCGCAAGGCAAGAACTGTATTGATATTTCTCTTAATCATTTTTCTTCTTCACAAATTTCTCAAATTAATTCAGCCCGAACCGGTTAACGTATAGATTTCATAGCATAATGCATAGACGTATAAATGTTGTTTTAGATCATTTCAGCCTTAGGTGTCTGTATCTATTTTTATACATTTTTGTTTATTTTGAACTTAGTACCTTTAGGGGGTTTATTTCACAATTTCACATCCTGTCAGGATTTATTTTGCAATAATGACCTGTTGACTGTACATTATCACTTACTTGACTCTCAACCTAATACGTTTCCTTGACCTGCTTGCCTGTTTTTAGATTTTATGTCTTGATTATATCTTAATTGCTTAAAATAAAATACAAAACACTATCATTGCACTACTGTAAACTATTGTGCACTATTGTAAACATTAGACATATTTATCTTCCCCTTACTTGCATTGATAAAATGTTCAGCATTCAAAATGTAACCGACAACAATGATGTCATTGTTATATGTGCATTAAGAATACAGATTATTGATCTTTCTTTGCTATTTGCATGCTATTTTTTTTCATAATGTATAATAGGCCTATGGATATAGATATAGATGACTGGTGAAACTTGTCCTTGTACCTGGACTTGCTGGCTCCTGTGAGGCCTTCTGCAATATCTCGGTCTGTTTGGAGGTCAGAGCTTGTAACTTGCCTAACTCCTCTGTTAGTTCGGTATAGGCCAAAGCCAAATTTACTCTGAGGTAGAGAGAGCAAGAGAAAGAGAGAGCGAGAGAGGAAAAGTGAGAGAAAAATAGAGAGAGAGAGAAAAAGAGAGAGAGTCAATGTTGGCAGTCAAATATTGAACATCACTGCATGTACACTGTAGTAACATTTAACATGTTAACACATTACTGCACGACTCACAATGAAAAAAAAAGAAGGGGAAAAGAGGCCACGACTGGGTTAAGCCTGTCTTTATCTTTTGGGTAGTCGACTTGTCCCCAGAAAGGGCTGTTCGACACTCATAAATATGTTGGGGGAGGTTACGTGTCGACCTGGTGTGCTGGCTATGAGGCGCACAGTAGTCTGCCCACCACACACCTCCAGTTCACGTAACACAGTTCAGCCAGTTGTGGCGTTTCGTATAGGGACCCCTAGTTTCACTACATCGACACAACATCGAGTGGGTGACATATAGGGAACGTCATGGTTACTTGTGTAACCTCCGTTCCCTGATGGAGGGAACGAGACGTTGTGTCCCTCCTGCCACAACGCTGAACTACCCGCTGAAATGGCCGGACCTTATATCGGCTCCTCAGCATAAAACCTGAATGAGTGGTTGCATACCAGCTCCTATTATACCCATATGTCTGGGGGAGTGGCATGCAAATACCACTCGCCAATTTTCATTGGCCTTTTATCAAAGACCAGAGGTGTCTCGGGCTCCCAAGAGTGACCCCTAGTGTCACTACATTGACACAATGTCTCGTTCCCTCCATCAGGGAACGGAGGTTACACAAGTAACCATGACGTTTCATGTCTGTCTTTCACTCAGCAATCACTTTCTTTTTACATAATAAAATAAATTCAGCTCAAATCAATATTTCATGTTGTTTATTTATTTATTTGGGTAAGTAGATATGCAATTTGTGTGATAACGTACAGTCAGCAAGTAATTATCACAAGTCCCATTAGGGGGTTTATTTAAAATTTTTCACATCCTGTCAGGACTTATTTTGCAATAATGACCTGTTGGCTGTACATTTTCCACTTACTTGACTTTTCCTTGACCTGCTTGCCTATTATTAAATTTGATGTCTTGATTATATCTTAATTGCTTAAAATAAATGACAAAACACTATCATTTAAATATGAGGTAGACAGATTTGATAAATATCAAACATTAGCAGTAAAAACATGCCAGCTTACATTGATGGAATGACACAGAAACTGTCATCAAATGCACTTTATCTGATTATACACATACCAAAATTGCAAAAACCACCAGTGCTTTATTATAAAAAGAGTCATAGCTCTAGAGATGGTGTCAGATATATCAGGACACATTTCAGTTTTACTTGGAATGTGGGCACCTGTGACTGATCATATTTTTAAATTTACATAAGCTGACATAAGTTTGAGAACCACAGTGGGGAAACCTGTTAATATACAGTGACAAGAAAAAGTATGTGAACTCTTTGGAATTACCAGCATTTATGTACAAATTTGTCTTGAATCTGGTTTGATCTTCATCTTAAACCAGGCGTACACAGTGCAAGTTCTGACACTTTAGAGGTCGTGAGCCCCTGCACAAAGTTTATCTGATAATCGTACAGACGCAGTGGTACACGACACGACTTTATGACCTGGCGAATTCCAGAGCAATCGCACAAATGTTTGCACTATTTATCATTATAAAACAAAGCCAGAGGAGGACATTGCTTTCATTCCTTGTAGCTTGCAATTTAGAAATAAAAAAGAAGACTGGCATGGCCAGGGGCTGCATTATCTGAAAACTTATTACAAATGCTGTCCGACATTTGACAGATTCAGATTTCGAAAGGAGGCTGTTTGATTTAATGACTGCATACATCAATCATAATGACCATGTGCTGCTGCCAGTACTGCATGATAATAAAGTGCACAAAACGAACAAGATTAAAAAGAAAGTGCGCAAAATTCGCACAACTTTTCTGTCAGTTATAGTTGATCTAAATGCAAACATGACGCTTAGTGCAGAATTCTGAGTTATTTTAGTGGAGTAGGCTACCTGTACTATTCAGCTTTAGATGTAGACTACGTTCTTCTCCTATGTGTCACACTGTCACTGCTTGCATGTTGATAGCAGACATGCTGAAGAAGTCTTGTCCATGTAAATGCACTTTAAAGCCGCACGTAGCAACGTTTAAAAATCTTGTTTTAGCGTTGCGGTTGATTGACAGGTAGAACTTTCATATTTGGATTCACCAGACTTGAACTTAGGGAGTTGAACAATATCTCTCACATATCCACTATTGTGTATATACCATTGTAACAGATGCTATAGGCCTACCCCACCCTAGAACTGAAACGAATGCAAGTATGATGAATAAAAATAGACCATGATGGAAATTTTACAACTTTTTCTGTCAGAGTGATAAAGATTGTTTTCGCAACCCATATGGTAAATAATTTGTTTGAAGAGCAGAGAACAGTATGGCATTTTTGTAGAATCATTCCCAGTGATGTGGTTGGGAATAATATGGGAAAAACACAGTTTTAACATGACCATTTTCTCCAAATGTGTAAAAGCTTCATGAACACTCAGTTTTCATTGATCGTGTGAGTTGTAACACCTTCTACTGATTGGTCTACTTCAGGAAGATCGCCAAATCGGCTCGTTCAAACGCACACACACACTTCACGAATTCAAGCCGACAGCGGCCACATTTTTTAGGCAGTTTTAAAAATTATTGGGAGGTCATGAGCTGCTCGTAAGCTACTTGGCTCCGCGCGTAATTCTTCTCACACAATGCAAGCCGTGACCACACGAGCACCAATGATTTGCACACTCTCTCTCCCGACTGCAAAAAATTGGTCGGGAGCTCGCAGGACAGCTGAAAATCGCATCGTGTATGCCTGCCTTAAGTTACAATAATGAACAAACACAATCTGTTTTAACTAATAACACACAAATTATTGTATTGTTCTTGTACATACTGAATACATCATTCAAACATTCACAGTGTAGGCTGGAAAAAGTATGTGAACCCCATAGGCAACAAAAGCTAATTTAAGTCAGGAGTTGGTAAACCTTGCATCCAATTAATGAAAAGAGATTATTGGGTTAGAGGTACTTTGACTTATAAAAAGATTTGAGTTTGCTATTCACAAGAAGCATTTTCTGGCATGGACCATGCCTCACAAAAAAGAGATCTCAGAAGACCTACGATTAAAAATGGTTGCTTTTCATAAAGATGGAAAGGGTTAAAATGTTACATCTAAGAGCTTAGATATTCACCTGTCCACAGTTAGACAAACTGTCTATAAATGGAGACAATTTAGTACGGTGGCTATCTCCCTAGAAGTGGCTGTCCAGCCTAAATGACTCAAAGGCACATCGCAGAATGCTCAGTGAGGTAAAAAAGAACACTAGAGTTACAGCTTAAGACTTGAAGGAATCATTAACATTTCTGTTCATGAGTCTACTGTATGGAAAACCTTAAAAAGGCATGATGCAGTAAGATAATGACCCTAAACACTGAAGTAAATCCACTACAGAATGGCTTCAAAAAAAGAAAATACACCTATTGTAGTGACTTAGTCAGAGCCCAGACCTTAACCCAATAGAGATACTGTGGAATGACCACAAGAGAGCCATTCACTCCAGGCATCCTAAGAATATGGCTGAGGTGAAGCTCTTCTGTAAGGAATGAATGATCCAAAATTCCTTCTGAACGTTGTGCAGGTCTAAACTGATGCAGGTTATTGTTGCCATTGGAGGATCGACCAATTATTAAATCCAAGGCTTCACTTACTTTTTTTTTCACAGCACTGTGAATATTTAAGGGGATGTGTTAAATAAAGACATGAAATATTATTATTGTTTGTGTGTTGTTAGCTTAAACACGTTGTTTGTCTATACTTGTGACTTTGATAAAGAAGAGATCACATTTTATGAGCAATTCATGTAGAAAACCACCTAATTCCAAAGGGTTCACATAATTTTTCTTGCCACTGTAAGTAGCGTCAAGCTGTCCCTTAAATTAATCTGTACTTGTTAAGTAAATGTCAAGAAACCCATTATTGGTGTCTTTTTTTATATTTCTAATGATTTACAATGAAGTAAAAAAATTAAAGTGATTCAAAGTAGCTTTGCTGCACAATGCACTTTAAGGTGTCTGTTGAACTGACAGTTATTTTTATGCATTGTAAATTCTGATTAACTGATTATAGACAATAAAGACTAAATACGAGTATGAAGAGGGACATGAAAACACAAGAAGGGGAAAAAACTACCAATAAAGCTCACTGCGTTTTAATAAGAAGAGTTATATGAGTCAGCCACAACCAAATCAGTCTGGTTCAAGATAACAACACGACTAATGCTTACTGCTTCTTTCTCATCCCCAAAAACACATGAAAATTACCTAAAAGTACCTCTAACCCACTCCTCCAAAATCTGCATTTGAGACAATTCAGCTGAATAAGTGAGAACCAGCAGCACAGTTGCATAATATTGCTTGGTATCTATTTTTATTGAGACTAATTAATACTTTGTAGTCTGAGCACAAACTGACCTCAATATAAGCAATGTACTAGATGTTGTAGTAGACAAGAGGTCAAACATAACTACTGTCCAATCAGTTTTAACCTCCATTGCTGGCCACCCTGCTGAAAATCATAATAAAAAAACAGCTTAAACCAGCCTACACTGGTTTTCAGGTCTAAGCTGGTCTTCCAGCCTGGTCAGGCTGGTATGTTGGCTGGATTCTAGAGGAGTTTGGGACACTTTTTTGTTTTATCCGACCAATGAACTATAGCATCAGATATTCTTACCGTTCTGCTCATTGTGTCCTTCGTTTGGCCCTCTGGGCTTGTGAGCCTCCACAGACATGCTTAAGCAGCCACTGCACTCAGCAAGAATCAGTGATAATGAGCTGCCTTTCTCCTCCATCATTACTGATGCATAAGCTGTCCAACTCTCACCCCTCATTTGATAGAGAGGTATTTCCAGCAGATTTTGATTATGTGTGACACTTTTTTTCTCACCTCCACACGTTTACACACACACACACACACACACACACACACACACACACACACATACACACAATCTCTGAACTTATAAAGCACCACCATGCATCACCTCTTGCACTGAGCAGAGATGTTCTCTGAAGTGTGAACACCTTCTGATAAATATTTATCAAACAGGTTAGCTGTCACCAGCAATATAGGACAGTGTGTGGCAAAAGTGGGTGTCTATTTGTGATAAGACATTGTTAGTGTGTCGTTTTCTTTAATATAATTCATTTTTTTAATTAAAGGAAAAATATACAGCCCTTTAAGTATGAGCAAGTGCTTTTGTCAAGCAAGCTGTGGAACTGTTAAGTAGAAAAAAAAAAGTATGAGTGGGAGGATGTGTGTGTATGTGTATTTGTGTGCTTTTATGTGAATATTGATGACCCAGTGTGTGTGTGTGTGTGTGTGTGTGTGTGTGTGTGTGTGTGGGAGGGATAGGTATGTGGGCTGATTGAGCGATGTCTGACCTTTGCTCTGAAACTAGAATGTATATTTGTCTTCTTCATGTCAACAAATGTTGGCTATGAGGCAGCACAAATTTATCCTAGATTTTCAAACAAAAATAAAATCCTCAAAACACTTAATCAGCATAGCCCACACTGCACATTAGACATTTTGCATAATTATAAACAAATGATTACTATACCACAGGGAGCATTATTACACATTATTGCATAAAACATCTTTCACATCCATCTGAATCAACAGGCTTAAAGAAAATAATATTATTTAAAGGTGCAGTGTGTAATTTCTGCACCACTAGCATCACCAAACTGAATTGCAAAAACATTTTCAAAGAGGTTCCCCGAACATTCCCCCCGAACATTTACAGTTGTCTCTGTATACTAAACTGGGATAGAAGGCATAAAAAATAACACACATCATCTTAAAGTATGGTATCAGATATCCAATCAAATGACTTGTGAATGAAGTCAGCAAATTCATGCTTGTTATGTTTAAAACATAATCTTGTTCAAATGTTTTTCTTTCATGTCAAAACTTCGGTAAAGGGCTTACTGTGCTTAGCAATAAGTAAACAGAGTACAAACCTTTAATTATGGGATAATGTTTCCATATATACACTGTTAGCAAGTGTACCCATTGCCTCTGTCTTACTGCTTATAGACCCCAAGGCTCAGTGAAGTGACTCTTCACTCTCAGGTTTATGGCTGACATGTCTTTATCACACACACACACACACACACACACACACACACATGCGCGCACATGTGACACACTGAGTCATGTGACAAAACAACATGGCGCCAATCACAGCAGAGTTTGTCTTTGGGAGAAATGCCAAAAAAAAAAAAAAAAAAACTACATTTGGTAAGAAACCTAATTAATTTTTTCACATTGAAACCTGTTTGAGTCAAAAGAGTCAAAAGAGAGTCTCTAGTTTCATCCGATATGCCATTTAAAAAATTTGAGTGATTTATCACAAAACGCCATGCTGATAAACACAATGTACACTAATGTGTACTTTAGCAAATTTATTCCTTAGAAATCCTATATTTACTGTGAATTATCACATTGAGATTCAATTGGTTAATCCAAAAGCTGGCTTTATATGGAGTTATGATGAAAATAAGGGGCATTTCAAACTTTTCTGAGACCAGGAGTTTAAGTCATTCACTACATAGGGAGCAAGGGAGCATCCTATAGCTTTCGTGTGCAGCTAAGTGCATTCACTCCTAAAATCCAACCAAAAGGTTAGTTTCAGGCTGCAGATGATGTTTGGACCACTCAACATGTTTGGCAGACATGGGACAATGGTAATCAGTAAATAGATTCAGAATTTATAATGTATAATTTTATTTTAACATGGTTGGCAGTGATTGGATGATGCTAGCCATTACTTTGAATCAGAATTATTTATGCTAATCTCTGGTGTAATGTTGGCAACATCTTAAAAAACATGAATAACCAACACTCCTGGAAACATCATAAACAATTTGATAAACAAATCTGACATTCTATAGTTTGGTATTATTTAAAATTTCACAACTTAGTCCCACTGTCCACATATGTTGACATATATTTTTAGGAAATCTATTTGGTCTAGAATTGTATTTATTTTTCATGTTTATTAGGTTTTATTAGTTACAAATCCAAAAGGGAAATGGAAAATGCACACAGCAGTCATGCTCTGGTCTCAGCAGGTTAAAAAGTTGCCAACTTAGAGAAAACAGCTAAAATAGCATATGCAATCCATGTTGAGTTTACATACATGTTACAATTATTTTCAGGGGTTATTCAATTGGCTTGCAGCAGCAATATAGTATTTAGGTGACAATAGGTCAAAGATTTAAAAAACACAGAGTGATGCTGGAAATTTTGATTAGCAACTGGACGATCATAATGTAACATGCTTGTTTGGGTTACCTGACTAATAATACCAAAATTTAAATTTATTTGATCAGTGCATTGTTTCCTGAGGAAAACTATATACATTACAAATCTATAGGGAAAAATTAGGGATGCCTGTTTCAATCTAAAGACAATTGACAATTTTGGAAATAATGAGTCAAATAGGAGGTTTTATTCATTTCTCAATTTCTTTTTAGAATCTATGGCTATGAAAACAAAAACAAATTTATTTTTTTCTTCTAATAAACCCATCATAAGAAAAAAAGACATTTGAGTAACTGCACGTATGTTTTGGGCCATTTTCTGTTAAATCACGACTTTTACAAGAACCAACAATTCAGACAGAGAGGGGGAGTAGAGTGTGAAACCGTGAGGTGCAAAGAGACGTAGGAATTACTGTGACCTACCTTTCCAAGACTCCCAATTTCGCTTATACACAGGCAACTTTCAGTTTAGTTGTATTCTTTTCATTGTCATTTACATCTCAGACCACTTCTGTGAAACTGTGGAAGTGGTTTGGAGGCTTGCCAATAGTTATACTGCCATCTACTGGCTACTATCCTGCTCATATCACTGACCAAATAAAACTAACAATGTTCTTGCTGCAAACATCCAAATATCAAATGATGGTGAGGATGAAAAAAATCTAATCTAATCTAATCTAATCTAATCTAATCTAATCTAATCTAATCTAATCTAGTATAATATAATATAATATAATCATCTAATATAATCTTCAAATCTAAATCTAAACTGGAAATATTATGGTCAGTATTTACAAAGGCATTAACTTTTAATTCTAGTTGGCACAGCTATTGTTTTGTAAATTTGTGGTCTTTGAATTAAGGAGGTAGACACTTACTGTTCATCTCCAACTTTCTTTATCCACTCCACATCACACTGTCCACATGTGGAGCTGACCTCCTGTGCAAAAGAGAAACATGTCAAGCTCTACACCTGCTGTATATTATCCAGGCCCAAAACCACAGTAGACACTGAGGAGGCAGTACATGTCACCCCCATGGTAGATTGTTATACTTTTAGATTTGATCCCTCCAATCTTGTACATTTGGTTAAATGATTGATATAAGCCACATGCAATTTGAACAGTGATAAATAAATAAATAAATAAATAAACAGTATTTGGCTGCTGCCATTTCAAATACTAAATCAGTTGTCGGTGACATGATGTGAGCCTGAAGTCAGATTTTATGAAACCAAGGTCTGATCTATGATCTCAGGGACATTTTCTGGAAAATGGTTCTAACTGTAAACATGTAAGTATGGTATGCACATGTTTGTCACTGACCCGTTGTCTCTGGTTGCTTTGCAGTTCTCTGAGCTCTTCCCGTAACCTCTCACATTCAGCCTTCAGCTCCTCCTCTCTCTGACACGCCCCCTGAGCCTCATTCCGCACCCCCTCTAGCTCTGCCTCTAGACGCTGCAATTTGAGGTCGGAGAGGGTGTCCAGACTTCGGGAGCTCTGTAGGGTCATGGGGCAGTCAAGCACTGGAGATGGACAGATGAAGTTATTATTATCAGACTAACCAAACAAACAATCAACACATCCATCATGTGTCATTAAATGCTGACACAGCAGAATATGTGTCATCAAAGAAATAATCTCAGCAGAATATTTTTTTGAAAACAACATGGTCAACACAGTGTTTGCAATATAAAATCTGTTTTAGAGAACAAAATAAACAAGATTTGAATTTACTGAAGGCAGTTTCTTGTAAGATAAAGTTTTAGACTTGGGTTCTGTGTAAATTAAATGTGGTTGCAGTGTAAAGGCAGCTATAGATACTTAAAAATATGTAAAAACAACTCACAATTCAGTATGCAAATAACGCAAGAACGCTATGACATATCACAATGCAGTATGCACATAATGCAAGAAATAGGACCAACATTCTAATAATGTAAGACAAAACATTTTCAAACTTGAATCTTAAATTTCTTTAAAAAGTATAAAGTTGAAAAAAATTAAAAAATATATAGCAGTAGCACAATAAAGAATGACATGAACTTGAAAAAATATTTGGTACAGTACATTGAGTGGTTTGAACTAAATAAATTAAGAGAAAGAAAATGCTTAGTAATACTTATTCTACTGTAATATCTATACAGTTCATTGCAAGCAAAAAATAAATACAATTAAATAAAATTAAAAACGCTTTGGAATAGTGCTTTAGCTTTAGGCCTAGAGCTGTCAGATGGAATCAAACACACAGACCAATTTCAGACCACATGCACCTGGCAGACAGCTGCCCTTTTTCACTCTTCCAACATAAAAATACACAGTTCCTCAAAAGGGCCACTGCATGTCATCTGAAAATATCCTGTCTGATCTGAGGCTGAGGACAAATTGTCCAGCAACATGTCTTTGAAGAAACAGACTTTGATCTTTCTCTGACCTCATCTGCCACTCAAAACAGGCTTTAGCTTGCCAATAAGAAAGACAAACAAACACCTCTTTTCGGTTCCCTTTCGTAGGAACTCGAGCTGCATAATTGCACTGGGACACGCCCTGAGTCTCACATGGTCTGAATCCCTTATACTGTACATTCACATCAATTTACTGGCTGATGGCACTAAAGCGATGCCCCTAGGGAGCTATGTCACAGGCTTCATAAAGGTGCTTGCTTTCGCGCCATCGAGTCAGATTTTCTGTTCTTCAGTGTGCAAATTTGTCTAAGCCCGTGTTTGTTCCAGTGACTCAAGTCAAAGCAAGGATTATTAATCCTCCCTTTTGAGTGGCGAACACGTAAGGACGTTGTTTATACAGCGTAAATTTCAGAGCAATTTTAATGTGTTTTTTCCAAACTTTACAAGGGTCTGACGGGAACAGCTGTGCTTATCGAGGCTCGCAATTTCTCACCAAGAGCTGTTATCCCCACTTGTTCCAGTTCCATGGCCTCCAGATTTGGAGCTCTGTGTGTGGGAGCCGTTTGGGATTTCGGCTTTGTGTCTGAGAAGTTTGGAGTGCGAATGCGCAAGTCTCGTCGGACATGCTCTGAGGCCTAGCTCGGTGGCCATTTTCTGTCATAGCATGCGGAAAAGTTACCATGCACGTCTTGAATTGTCGCCATTAAAAAACGCTGTATGAGAGAATTTGTCATTGGAAGGAAGGAACAATTGGCCCATTTGTCCCTATTGTTTTTTTCTGTGTCGTTTTGGGAGAATGCACATGAATAAGGCAATGGAGGAGCGGCCTCTGCCTTTCTCTCTCTCCCTTCCCCGTTAGAAGCGAACTGCTCGCGGCGGAGGGGATCATGCACGGGCTGGTGAGCCCGGCTGCAGAACGAGGGGGCTGGAATAAGAGAATATTCCCCAAAGGAGTGATGGCGAACCAACGCGCCGAGTGCTTCGTCGGCCATTATTCTTTCGGGATTCTATCAGGAGATGCAAGGTATTTTAACTCGTTTCTTTTATCTTTCGCTAGTTCGTAGACCATGCGGGCATTTTGGCGAGACAAGAGACACGCACTGCTATCTCTGCTCGATTTTTCGGTGGCGGCATGAATGTCGCTCTTTAGGTGTTGGATCTACACATGATGGTTTTGCAGTCCAACCAAGCTCATCACATTAAGGAATGAATTTGAGCTAATATCGGCTCTGTTTGGAATTTCCCTCATGTTTTCCACCGTGTCTCACGCTGGGGAACGAGTTGGTCGAGGCGATGCTTTTGTTTGCGAGGGTGTTTCGCGATATCCGGGTACTACAAGTTGTTCCCCCATTATATGCTGGGATAGGTTTAGTGTCTAACCTGTTTTTTAGTACACCAATTAAGCTCAGTTTCCCCCGTAATTTACGCTGGCGAACGAGCATTGAATATTTTCAGCTTGAGTTTGGCCTCTGCCTCCATGACCAAGAGTCTCGGGGCATGCGTATTATAACTCAGTGTACGATAAAAATAGGTCTACACACGAGCCTGACGGGCTTGCTGTGTAATGAAGGATGAGCCCCCATTCAGTGAATGAAATTGGACCACATAAACGTATCCGTTTCTCTCCTGTTTGCCTTTCGGTCAATATCAGAATGAGTTTGACATTGTATGTGCCTCGAACATCCGACAACCAAAATGTGGTTCAGTTTTCCCCGCAGCTTGCTGGGAAGCGAACATACATTTTTTTTTTAATCACTTCCCGAATTCAGCCTCTGTCTCCATGACCAAGGGTCTCGAGATACGCATAACATAATTCGATGTTCTTCAAGCACAAGTGTACACAAAAAAAAACAGTGTTAACATAACACCACACGTTGTCCCCCCATAAGAATGCTGGGGCCGTTGTGGCAAGCCTGCTTTCTCTCAATTCCCCTCCATGTTTGCACATTCTTCCCCGTTCTATGCTAGGGAAGATGGGTTATCTGGCATCCTCTTCTATAAATACATTCAGTGACCATTTTTTTTATAATTGTCTGATCGAATTCGGCCTCTGTCTTCATGACCAAAGGTTTCGAGACATGCATAACAGAATTCGATGTTCATCGGGCACCAGTGTACACAAAACACACAGTGAACATAAGCACCACACTTTGTCCCCCCATATAGAATGCTGGGACCATTGTGGTGAACCATTTTTCTCAAATAAACATTCCCCCAATGTTCATACACTTTTCCCTGTTCAAATACCAGGGAAAAGGTTTTTTCTATCAGTGTCCCTGCTCTAGATATATTTCAGGGTGCTCATGATTTGTGCCTAAATACAATAAAGGCAAAAACATGATCAAATTCCCTTCAACCAGCCACAGTATTGGAGAAGCAAAGGTTTCCTTCCGCTGTGCTGCTGGTTCTGGGGCAGTCGCCAAAAGTAAGCCATGTGCGCCATCTAGTGGTTACAGGTTGTGCAGCAGGCAAGAGCCATGCATTAATGGTCACCGCAAAGATATAATGACAGACGCTTCCTCTACGGGTTGGGGCGCTGTATACGGGGGTCGCCCAGCCTATGGGGTTTGGATGGGCCAGCAGCAATATTGGCAATGGAGATGTTCACAGTTCTGCTGCCATTAAAGATTTTCCACCCGGAGATTCAGGGCAGCCATGTCCTACAACAGGACAGTGATGTCCTACATCAATCACCAGGGAGGAGTGCGTTCTCATGCCATACTGAGACTGGCACGTCACATTCTTCTGTGGGCAAGGGAGAATGTGCTGTCTCTATGAGCCATGCATGTCCTGGGCTGGTTTAATTTGTGGGCGGATCTCCTGTCCAGACAGGTCTTGATCCCCGGAGAGTGAACATTACATCCTCAGATTATGGAATAAATCTGGATAAGGTTCGACAGAGCAGAAGTGTACCTGTTTGCTTCAAGCGAGACGTATCACTGTCCCCTCTGGTTTTCCCTCTCACCCCTGGCAATGCTTAGCATCGATTCGTTGGCGCATCAGTGGCAGACAACGCATCTTTACACATTTCCACTGATTAGTCTGCTGCACGCAGTTCTGCAGAGAGTTTGGGAGGATCGGGTTCAGCTTCTGTTAGTGGCGCCATTTTGGCCATCTCAAGTATGTTTTTCAACTCTGGTCTCTCTCCCGGAGAAAGTGCCTTGGGAGATTCCAGTCAGAACAGACTTGTTGTCTCATTTGGCACCCCCCGGCCAGACATGTGGAAGTTATGGGTATGGCCCCTCAACGGGGCGCTCTTTTGAATGATGGGTTATCCCCCACTGTGGATGATAGCATTCTGAATGGTAGAGCTCCATCAGCTAGGAAGCTTTATACGTTCAAGTGGCATATTTTTGCTTCTTGGTGTACAGTGCGAGCTGAAAATCCAGTTTACTGCCCTGTCGGTACAGTGCTGGATTTTTTTGCAAGAGCATTCTGGGGCCGGTGTTGCCCCGGCAACGCTTAAAGTCTATGTTGCCACTATAGCAGCTGAGTATGTGCTTATCAATGGAGTCTCTGTAAGTAGACATTCTCTTGTCTCTCGTTTTATGCATGGGGTATGCAGGCTTAGACCTTTTCGTCCCTTCCACATTCCTTTATGGGATTAATCTGTTGTTTTAAAGGTGCTCTCGGTGAGCCCTTGGCAACAGTAGCTGATTTGTTTCTGACTCTTAAAATGGCCCTGCTAGTAGCACTGGCATCGTTTAAAAGGGTTGGTGATTTGCATACCCTGTCGATCAATCCCTTTTGTATGGATTTTGTGCCAGGGTGTTCAAGAGTGGTGTTAAGACCTCGTTTGGGCTATCTGCCCATGGTCTTTTCTACATCATTTTGCTGGCAGATTATTAATTTTCAAGCTTTCTATCCTCCCCCATTTGAGTCGGAGGAGCATAAAAGATTGCATATGCTTTGCCCAGTTCGGCACTACAGGTTTATGTTGACCGTATTAGCCAGTGGCGTAAGGCAGAGCAGTTGTTTGTGTGCTTTGGTGGCCACAACAGGGGTGTTTCGGTGTCCAAGCAAAGACTGTCTCATTGGTTTATTGATGCAATTTCAAGTGCTTATGAAGCGCGCGGTTTACCTTCGCCTTTGGGTATTCTAATCCATATTACGAGGAGCATGGCATCCTCATGGGCTTTGGCTAGAGGTGCGTCCTTGGAGGACATTTGTATGGCGGCAGGGTGGTCCTCTCCACCTACATTTGTTAGATTTTATAATCTGGGTGAGGGTTTGACTCCTGCATCCGAGGTTCCCTCTGTTGGAACAGGAGTAAACTCATAATTCCCTCTGTTTTATTCAGATGCTTTAGCTCGCTTGTGCACCGCTATATGCTTGCCACATGGGTGTAGAAAGTTGGCAGCTACTGTTCACATGGCATGAATGTATATCGTTCCCAATTCAATTATGCAGCTTGAGTTCCTACAAGTTCCTTACGTAAAGCGTAATCCTGGTTCCCTGAGGGTGAACGAGACACTGTGTAAGCTGGCCATACTCTCTAACAGTTGCATAGGCTCATGCCTTCCTGCAGAAAATCTGACTCAATGGTGCAAAAGCGAGCACCTTTATGTAGCCCGTGACGTAGCTCCCTAGGGGTGTCGCTTGATTTGTCCATGCTTTGTATAAGGGCTTCAGACCACGTGACACTCAGGGTGTGTTCCAATGCAATTACACAGCGTCTCGATCCCACTCAGGGAACCAGGGTTATGCTTCACATAACCGAGACATTTTTTCTATGCAATGTACTCAAAAATGCTGTCCTCCATCAGCCAACAGGCCATAGTAAGTGTATTTTCAATGTTGCCTCAGCTGAATAATCGACACCAATGCGTATGATAGGGATAGGTTATGATGGTCGACTATACCAACAACTGATTGGCTGACTAGTGAGGTCGACTAGTTTAAAATGTTGTCATATATTTTTATGTATTTTTAGTTTTCATAAATTTAATTGCCTTTGCTTTAATTAGCATGCTGACAGTGTGCTGTGCTTAAGCTGTTAGACAGTTTGCATAGTAAAACCCTATTGGAAAAGTTGCTTCTTTAAATTCATCCACATTAAAACACAGCCGCTACAGCTATACACAATAAGTCAACTAGACATACAGGCAATCCACCAACTAGTCAACTATAAAAATGTAGTTTTGCAAATCCCTAGTCAGGGGCGTATTTATGTACAGGCTTACATGGCCTAGTGGGTCCATTTCACAGTGTTCGCCACCTTGTTCTCCCCCATCGACGTTTGTGGAGGGAGCACATTTAAAGGCGTTCAGCGGGAAACGGTGTGCAACAGCGAAAACCATCTGTTTAGCGTGTATATAGAACAACATTCTCCCGCTTTTGGACGACTGGCAGGGGAGCGGATACATGGAATGGTAAGCCACAGGGCCCGGTGGAACCTCAATGTTCCCCTGTCCCTAGTAAATGACAGGTTATCTATTCTTCACATCATAGTTTTCATTAGCATAAAATTTAAGGATCAGTACAAGTTAAGCTCAATTGACCAACCTAGTCTCATAGATTGAACGTTGCTATAACTACATTTTTGCAAAATGAGTTTCACGTCCCTGTGGCAGGGAGGAGGGCGGGGCCGGGTCGTGATGCTGCACACCCGGCCCCTAATCAGGCTAATCAAGCCCTCGAGAGGGATAAAGGTGACCGGAGGCAGCAGCTCCAGGGAGAGAGAGTTACGGGCAGCTGCCTGGCATGTGTTTGTGTTTGTCTTTTTGCTTAAATTTATTATTAAAATATTATTTATATTGTTAAGCCGGTTCTCGCCTCCTCCTTTCCATTGAACCGTGTTACAGTCCCACTTCCTACTTCAGTTTCACTAGAGACGCTAAAACAACTGTGCGTTTTATTCACTTTCACACAAATCATGGATACTATGGCTGACTTTATAAACACTTAGTTTTCGCTCTGTAATTCACACACAGGTATGATATTATATAAAAAAAACTTTCACTCTAATGCGTCATTTGAAAAATTATACATTTTAACAATTGTATTACAGACCCACCTACATTTACTCACTTATTCCAACATGATTAGCTTGCGCGGTAGCTTGCCTAATGGAGTGTTGACTCGGAGACTGAGCCTCGAGCCCAGCCAAGGACATTTAAAACTAAAGTGAAAGTGAAGTGACATAGTGCCACAGAAGCAACATAGAATGACATGGTTGCTTCAGTAAATGTGCTTTTCGTGTCAAATTTGCTTTTAAAAAAACTATTGGTTAGGCTTAGGCGTTGATTAAAGGTAAGGATGTCAGTTTTGTTCACCTCTTATTTATCTTTTTGAACACAATTGGTTAGGTTTAGGCTAAAGTTTTAGGTTAGGGTTTATGGTTAGGTTATGTTTTACACATTAAAACATACATCTAATATTCACCTGATTACGACATAATTTCACTTGCTTTTGGTGCGCCCCGCTGGACATTTCACTGGGAAACTGCAGTGAAATATGTAATGAAGTACGTAGTTTTGGTTTGCAAAAATGTTCTTTATCACGTAAATTTCATGAGATCAGGCTGCAGTCGAAATCATAATGTGGATTACCACAGAAAATATGTCCCTTGTTTATTTCAAAATCACGGGTACAGAGAAGCAGTCAATAATACTGAATTAAAATACACACTCTTTCAGCAGTATAGTCACAAGACGTAAAAATTATATTCTTAACATGACTAGTGTGATAAAATCTATAACTTTACACAGATAAGGCAAGTAAGCGGTTTTATCACACTAAAATCATGTTAACACGTATAATGTTGACATCTTTTGGCTATACACATGGTTTCAAAAGTATTTTAAAGTTTATGGACTGGCCCCATATACTTCCATAGTAAGTGCCTTCCTCTAACCGGGATTTTTTCTTTCTTTCTTTCTTTTCTTTTTTTTTTTATAAATGAGGGATGAGTGATATGGTAGTCAATACTATGCCACAAATGTTGTCGATTGAGTTTAACTTGAATTGAACCTGAAAGATTTTTTTTTAATGTGGAGTCTTCCCTGAGTCTTCTTTTTGGGCATAACAGTTGCCAAGTTAGAGGTCTGGATGAGAGTAGAGGCTCCAGGGCGAACAGAGCTAAGATCCAGCTAAAAGGCTTTCCCTTCCTCAAAAATCCCAATTTAAACCCTGCCTACACACCATCATTAATCCATGCACATCTGAAACCTTGAAGATGGAGAATGCAAGACTATTTCTTGTCAGAGCATCCTGCTCCTCACCCCCAGCGTGGGCACTATGATTCAGCAGCTCATAGAAAAGCAGTCCTTGAGCCAGCAGCTATTGTGACGGTTCAGCAATAAGCAAGCAGAATGTAACACACACCCCTGTACGCCTACATCTCACACCACGCCACAGTGAAATTGATTTGTACTCTCTGTCCCGCATTTGCATTTAATATGTGTATTCATGAGCTTGCAGACAAATCTGACATCACTCCTGTGTTATTATTTTACAGGGTAACAGATCATCTTTTGCATAATTTACATAAATACATAATTTGCTTGAATTCTCTGACTCAATTGCATGCCTTGGAGCAAAACAATTCAGCATGACTTGGGTTTGACTGAAATGTTTTGGATCCAAGAAGGGGTCTCAGGTGAAAGTTACAACTTTCTCACAAATATACTTTCCATTAAATCTATTTATCACTAAGTTGAAAAACAAAGGAGAGGACCAATGCCTGTTTGAAGTCTTCTGTAAGAGAGGTGATCTTTGAAAAAAGTTAGGCTAGACTGAAAACTGATAAGAAAATCTGAGGCATATATAATGCAAAAAGATGCTTCAAAGACCCCAACACACAATCTGTTGTTGTAGTGGAATACAAATGAAGGAGGAACATTAAGTGACAAATAATGACTGAGATCTAACACTATGTCCTATTCAGGCACGATGTGACAAGTTTCCAGCAACAGAAAATGTGTCTGTCTACACTGAACAGACAACTGCTTCCCAATGTCACACAATCACAACCAATCAGTACTAATAATGTACAGTTATGTACAGTGGCATTTTGGACCAGTGAGATTTAACAGTAGGTGTGAACAGCCCCTAAGGCTGACAAACTATATTAAAGGAACAGTTCACGCAAAAATGAAAATTCTCTCATGATTTACTCACCCTCATGCCATCCCAGTTGTGATAGCATTAGGGTGAGTAAATAAATAAAGAATTTTCATTTTCGAGTGAACTATCCCTTTAACTAGAATTAAAAGTCAAAAGTGTAATCATTTCTATAAAACTATTGATATTATTAACATAATTTATAGACCAAAATACAAAGAAACCCTGCATGCAAACACACAAAACATGACTTACTATGTGAGTCAGGACTGTGTAGTTGCAAATACTGCATGTCTTTGTTGTGTAGCTGTGTGTTGAGTTTGTGAAGAGAGCTCTCCCTCTGTCTAAGAGCTGACTCTAAACTGTGGATCCGCTCAACATGTTTCTCCACCAGAGATGTCTGATAGAGGGAAATAGTGAGAGTCAAAGAAGAGATGGAAAGGAACAGAGCAAGTGAGTGTGAGAGGCACAAAGAGAAATAGATTATAAAAGATTAAAAAATTTAAAAAAACACCAGAAGAAAACTGTACAGAGAGTTAGACAGGCTGATCAAAAGATAGTTGGCAAGGGCAGAAAGGCCTTTACTTTCACCATGCAGATTCCTCTGACATTCATATCCACGAGGAATTTTTGTCAGCAATAAAAGATGAGAGCGTGTACATGTAACAGCTGATGGTAGGCTGAGTATTTCAGAGAGGTGGAAGCCACATATGCTCAAATGCTTGCATCATGTAGTTTTCAAAATCCCTTTGGTCATATCCAAATCCAAAACCATTTGAGACCTGCTAAATCTGATTTGTGTAAATTTTTTAATGTTACGTTCTCCTATCCTAGCTTAATATGCAGGGACAAGTATAAGTAAACCATTAGGTTGATTCCCCTGAAAACTGTAAACTCTCAGAACATTATTCTGCTTGTTTGAGCATCCAGAACAGTTGACTCAATCAATGGCATGAGTTTGGGGTGGAACTATGTTTGTTTGACCAATGGCAGATGGGATAGTATTCTGGAAAGCTGTTTGACAACAATGTTTATTTATGCAATTTCATTTGGTTGCACAGAAATTACACACATCAGCCTTAAAACTGAGAATGCCAATGTGCATATACGATTATGTTGTTTTGTATCTCAAGCAACGTCTATTAATAAGAGGGTTTGGCAGGGTAATAAGAGTCAAATGAAATTCACACAGCCCTGTAGCCCCGTATGTGTAGTACAAGATTAATCAAATGGACACCTGGTTGGATTAAAGCCTGAAGCACACGGAAAGGCTAATTATCACAACTGCCTATCCGCCCTGTAGCCAAAATTAGCACGGATGTCAGAGGAGGGTCTGCAGCATGGAATTAATGTTTTAGGAGGCAGTTTTAGAAAACGTCTCACCATCTTGTCCAGGTCTCGCTGAAGGCTGGTCTTTTCCATGTGGATCTTCTCGTATGCCTGAATGACATCTTCCAGCTGTTCCTCACGTTCTTTGCTCTGCTGAAGCTGGAGAACACACACACAAACTGTATATGCATACATAAGCAAACATTGTAAATGCACTGATGTCTCACCACACAGTGGTGTACCACCAATCTAATAGTATGAGGCCCCACCCACAAATAGTGATCATGTATTAATGAGGCCCTATTATGATTTTGGGGATTTTACCTTTCCTTTAGTGTGTAATATAGCTGTCTGTGCATGTAAAAGGTCTGCAAAGTTACAAAGCATAAAGTCGATACCAAAGGGAGTCCAGCCATTACTTCCATGACTTAGCTATGTCACTATGTAACACATTTGAATAATGCCCGCCTAAGGGCTCCTTCGGTTATGGTAAGGGGCGTTACATTTCTGACATATGCTCTAAGCGGTTGACCAATCACAACAGACTGGGCCAGCTGACCAATCAGAGCAGACTGGGCTTTTCAGAAAGGGGGGCTTTAAAGAGACAGGAGCTAAAACAGAGCATTTCAGACAGAGGGTGAAAAGAGGTGCTGTAGCAATGTACAGTATGAGAAAAAATAATGTGTTTTTTGAACATTAAAGCATGTAAACCTATTCTAGTAGACCCCCAAAATAAAATTATGAACCTGTAAATGAGCATAATATGGGCTCTTTAAAGTTTGTAATGGCAGTGAAATAGTGGCACTGATGGAAATGGTGATGTTGTTTTAGTTAATTTTGCCCATCCTTCTATGGCATTCTTGATATAGCCATTCCTGTGATTCGCAGAGTTGTTTATTTATCTTTATGGATTTCTGTCATTTAGACAGTTTAAATATGTTAGCAGGTCTGCAGCAAGCTAGCCTGTTATAAATCAATCAGTAAACATTCAACAGTGATGTAAATGACAGGGAATGGACAATCAAGCAGTTGACTTAGCATTGGCTATAGTCCTAGATAGTCAATTGTAACCAGAATTTCCAGCCTGATCTCATGAAAGTTCCATGACTGTGATGACATTTTTGCAAAATGTTATTACATTGTTCCTTTCATGTATTTTGGCAGGTCTAACATGAAATTCACACTGTGTGGCACTAAAAGCAAGTAAAAAAAAATTCTAAACAGATGAGGTTTTTAAGGTTAATGCTCAATCGAGTTTTAAATGAACAAAATCTACCTCCCTACCCTAAATCTAACCGATAGTGTCATTAAAAGCATATGACATAAAAAACAGATGAGGTTTTTAAGGTTAATTCTCTGTCGAGTTTTAAATCAAAACCTAACTCCCTACCCTAAACCTTAAACCTAAACCTAACCGATAATGTCATAAAAAGCATATGTGAAATAGAGAAACAGATTAGGTTTTTAAGGTTAATTCTCAATCAAATTTTATATCAACAAAACCTAACTCCCTACCCTAAACCTAACTTAAACCTAACCAATAGTTTCATAAAAAGTAAATGGGACATGAAAAACAAATTGGGGAAGCAACCACATAATTTTGTGGAGCTTCTATTACACTTTTGGCTCATGTACAGACTCTTCTGGACTGAGGTACTTTTATTACAAGTGCATTGCTGTTGAGCAACCATGCAGTTTGATTGCACTTGAAAAAGCTTGCAAATGTAGTTGGTTATGTGATGCAAATATTAAAATGTTAATATAGTCATACACTATAGTAAAAGTGTTTAGATGTCATAAGACAGCATTGTGAGGAACAGGGCGAAAAGTATTTATGAAATCTTAATCTGGAGTTTTACTTGTAATTTGTATGAAAGGCAATACAATTAATTGTTTTTGTAAAGTTCATTTCACAAAAAAGTGCTGTGATATTTAGAACAAGTCATGTAAAAATCATCTTGCAAACATTTTGATATTGTAAAGTGATTCTATGAAACCAGGTTGAGAATTTCATTGTGCCAGTGCTACAGTACCACTCACAGGCTTTTAAACTGTAAACAACAGTACACATTGGTGCCTTTTATCATATTGCTCTTGCTGCCATTTTTAGAAGCAATATGCTATCTGAGGTTTCACAGTGATTTTGTATAGCATTTGATGTGAATAGACATTTACAGTGATTTTACCACGGTTAAAGTGTCATGCCTAAAAACACCCCTTATCCATGTTAAAATCACTGTAACGCACAGCCTACTAATAGCTTATTGCATTAAAATAGACCCAGAGGTTGTTCTGCCTGATTAAACCCATTAAAAAAATGAAACAAACACACTCATGTTGTTGCCTGCACTTTCATTTAAATACAGACATAAACATCTGCTCCAATTATCACAAACTGAAACACACCCCTTTGCATGGATACTTTGGCTTTATGGATAATAGTAGCTTATTTTTAAAAAGAAAAGTAACAGAACATGGTATTTACTTTCAATTGTGCTACATCAGATCTCAGCAACAGCTCATGACAGCAAAGCTCTGGGTTTTGAAAAGAAGGAAAAAAATGTGTGAAAGAAGAGAAAGTGAGGAATGAAACAAAACAAGACAAAAATCAAGGAGGAAGGCCACAGTCATTCAGGCAAGGGAGTAGGGCGGGAAAGAGCCAAACATCAGCGAAAGCGAGGGAGGTGTGGGAGAGAGAGAAGAACAGATGACAAAGAGAAATCTGGCTCTTCATGCAATGGAGGGAAGGCTGCTGGGTGGCTATGGAAACACATAGCAAGCATCATTAATTAATGAGAAGCTTCACTGGGCGATGTGCCGAGAGATGCAGAGAGAGAGAGAGAGCATGATCAGCCCATTTACACTCCACATCATAGCCAGTTGGGAGAAACGGATAAGAGCAGAGTTAAGGCATGCAAAATGCTTTGTGGTCTACGTTATTAAGGATTTTGTTATGAATGACTGGGCATCTGAAGTAGTCAAGTTCTCCATCATTATCCTTCTACTGTAATCTTGTTTCCTCTCTAATCTTTCCATTCTGTGATGTGCAATCAAGATTTACAATGTAATAAAGGCAAATCACAATATAAAAAGAGATATTTCAAACTAGAATGATAACAGATAGAACAAACTCCACAAAGAGGTGGATGTCTATAATTGTGTGTGTTTCTTTTCACCAGAGTTGGGCAAAATTAAGGATTGAAGAATTGGCACGTTCAATTCATAAGTTGGAATTTGAATTGAACTTGCCACTCCACATGATGTTGAATTGGATTCTGAATAAAAATGCAATGGGTTTACTGAATTGCAGTCCAAGAAATGCAACACAGTCACACTCAACATCAAAAGGCTTTCATTAGTCCATAAAAAACACAAAATGGGCAAGAACAGAAAACTTCTTATGTTTCCATCTTGTTAGACTGACTGATGTTGTTTGGTTCCATGTGGAAGACTTTGGGGTAAATTAAAGCATTTTGGGATGTGCTCTTCCACCATAGTCCATATATATATATATATATATATATATATATATATATATATATATATATATATATATATATATACTGATGGCCAAAAGTTTGGAGTAATGTACAGATTTTGCTCTTATGGAAAGAAATTGGTACTTTTATTCACCAAAGTGGCATTCAACTGATCACAATGTATAGTCAGGACATTAATAACGTGAAGAATTACTATTACAATATGAAAAAAATTTTTTAGAACTTCTTAAACTACTTCATAGAGTTCTCATAAAAAAATCCTCCACATGCAGCAATGACAGCTTTGCAGATCCTTGGCATTCTAGCTGTCAGTTTGTCCAGATACTCAGGTGACATTTCACCCCACGCATCCTGTAGCGCTTGCCATAGATGTGGCTGTCTTGTCGGGCACTTCTCACGCACCTTACAGTCTAGCTGTTCCCACAAAATCTCAATGCGGTTAAGATCCATAACACTCTTTTCCAATTATCTGTTGTCCAACGTCTGTTTCTTTGCCCAATCTAACCTTTTATTTTTGTTTTTCGGTTTCAAAAGTGGCTTTTTATTTGCAATTCTTCCCATAAGGCCTGCACCCCTGAGTCTTCTCTTTACTGTTGTACATGAAAATGGTGTTGAGTGGGTAGAATTCAATGAAGCTGTCAGCTAAGGACATGTGAGGCATTTATTCCTCAAACTAGAGACTCTGATGTACTTATCCTCTTGTTTAGGTGTACATCTGGCCTTCCACATCTCTTTCTGTCCTAATTAGAGCCAGTTGTCCTTTGTCTTTGAAGACTGTAGTGTACAACTTCAGTTTTTTGGCAATTTCAAGCATTGTATAGCCTTCATTCCTCAAAACAATGATTGACTGACGAGTTTCTAGAGAAAGCTGTTTCTTTTTTGCCATTTTTGACCTAATAATGACCTTAACACATGCCAGTCTATTGCATATGGTGGCAACTCAAAAACAAACACAAAGACAATGTTAAGCTTCATTTAATGAACCAAATAGCTTTCAACTGTGTTTGATATAATGGCAAGTGATTTTCTAGTACCAAATTAGTAATTTAGCATGATTACTCTAGGATAAGGTGTTGGAGTGATAGCTGCTGGAAATGGGGCCTGTCTAGATTTGATAGAAAATGACTTTTTTTAAATAGTGATGGTGCTGTTTTTTACATCAGAAATGTCCTGATTATACTTTGTGATCAGTTGAATGCCACTTTTGGTGAATTAAAGTATTTTTACTTTAATTTCCTTCTGAAATAGCAAAATCTGTACATTATTCCAAACTTTTGGCCACCAGTGTGTATATGTGTGTGTATTGGAACAAATTAAGAGACCACTGAAAAATTATCCGTTTCTCTGTATTTACTATTTATAGGTATGTGTTTGAGTAAAATTAACATTTTTTTTTTTATTCTATAAAGTACTGACAACATTTCTCTGAAATTCCAAATAAAAATATTGTCATTTAGAGCATTTATTTGCAGAAAATAAAAAATGCTCAAAATAACAAAAAAAGTTATGCAGTATTTTTTTAGACCTCGAATAATGCAAAGAAAACAAGTTCATATTCATTTTTAAACAACACAATACTAATGTTTTAACTTAGGATTGGTGATGATCTGGGGGTGCTTCAGCAAGGCTGGAATCAGGCAGATTCGTCTTTGTAAAGGATGCATGAATCAAGCTACGTACAAGGTTATCCTGGAAGAAAACTTTCTTCCTTCTGCTCTGACAATGTTCTCCAACTCTGAGGATTGGTTTTCTAGCTCCATGCCACACAACCAGGTCAATCGAGGTGTGGATGGAGGACCACCGGATCAAGACCTTGTCATGGCCAGCCCAATCTCCAGACCTGAACCCCAATGAAAACCTCTGGAATGTGATCAAGAGGAAGACAGATGGCCACAAGCCATCAAACAAAGCCGCGCTGCTTGAATTTTTGTGCCAGGAGTGGCATGAATTCACCCAACTCTTCCAAAGTTAAAACATTAGTATTTTGTTGTTTAAAAATTAATATGAACTTGTTTTCTTTGCTTTATTCGAGGTCAGAAATTTGGGAGAAATGTTGTCAGTACTTATAAACACAATATATATATATATATATATATATATATATATATATATATACACTATATTGCCAAAAGTATTCGCTCATCTGCCTTTAGACTCATCTGCCTTTAGACGCATATGAAATTAAGTGACATCCCATTCTTAATCCATAGGGATTAATATGATGTCGGCCCACCCTTTGCAGCTATAACAGCTTCAACTCTTCTGGGAAGGCTTTCCACAAGGTTTAGGAGTGTGTTTATGGGAATGTTTGACCATTCTTCCAGAAGCGCATTTGTGAGGTCAGACACTGATGTTGGACAAGAAGGCCTGGCTCGCAGTCTTCGCTCTAATTCATCCCAAAGGCGCTCTATCGGGTTGAGGTCAGGACTCTGTGCAGGACAGTCAAGTTCTTCCACACCAAACTCACTCATCCATGTCTTTATGGACCTTGCTTTGTGCACTGGTGCGCAGTCATGTTGGAACAGGAAGGGGCCATCCCCAAACTGTTCCCACAAAGTTGGGAGCATGGAATTGTCCAAAATCTCTTGGTATGCTGAAGCATTCAGAGTTCCTTTCACTGGAACTAAGGGGCCAAGCCCAGCTCCTGAAAAACAACCCCACACCATAATTCCCCCTCCACCAAACTTCACAGTTGGCACAATGCAGTCAGACAAGTACCGTTCTCCTGGCAACCGCCAAACCCAGACTCGTCCATCAGATTGCCAGATGGAGAAGCGTGATTCGTCACTCCAGAGAACGCGTCTCCACTGCTCTAGAGTCCAGTGGCGGCGTGCTTTACACCACTGCATCCGACGCTTTGCATTGCACTTGGTGATGTATGGCTTGGATGCAGCTGCTTGGCCATGGAAACCCATTCCATGAAGCTCTCTACGCACTGTTCTTGAGCTAATCTGAAGGCCACATGAACTTTGGAGGTCTGTAGCGATTGACTCTGCAGAAAGTTGGCACCTCGCGCATGCGCCTCAGCATCCGCTAACCCCGCTCTGTCATTTTACGTGGCCTACCACTTCGTGGCTGAGTTGCTGTCATTCCCAATCGCTTCCACTTTGTTATAATACCACTGACAGTTGACTGTGGAATATTTAGTAGTGAGGAAATTTCACGACTGGACTTGTTGCACAGGTGGCATCCTATCACAGTACCATGCTGGAATTCACTGAGCTCCTGAGAGCAGCCCATTCTTTCACAAATGTTTGTAGAAGCAGTCTGCATGCCTAGGTGCTTCATTTTATACACCTGTGGCCATGGAAGTGATTGGAACACCTGAATTCAATTATTTGGATGGGTGAGCGAATACTTTTGGCAATATAGTGTATATATATATATATATATATATATATATATAAATATATACTGGTGCAAGAAATCCCTTAAACTAAGACAAGGAACCCTAACCCTTAGTGTCACTAGATTTACAATTATAACTAAGGAATTTCTTATCTTCAGGCGTTTCTTGAAACCAGGCCAAAGTACTTAGGTGAGACAGAGGAGAGTGTGTGTTTGAGTAAACATGAAAGTGTGTGTTTGAGTTTCTCACCTCGAGGGTAAGCATGCTGACTCTCTGTTGCAGGCTGCCATTCTCTGACTGCAGCAGGGCAGTGTCTTTGGGCTCAAAGGAGCAGTAGGAGTTTCTGTCCTCTCCAAACTCGCTTATCATGGGGAACTGAACACACACACACACACACACACACACACACACACACACACAAACATGAATCACAAAACAGGGGTCATCACATACAATCATTATAGAGAATCATTCAAAATGTAATATCTTGAAACACTCTAGAACAGTTTTTCTCAACCGGTGGGTCACTAATCAAAAGTGGGTCGCAGGTCTGTTCGGATAGGGTCACGGACAGCAGGGAATGAACAATGACAGGGTTCTTCCTCCATTGAAAACTTAATGATTATCTTGAGTTCAGCACTTTGAACATGCAAAATATATACTTCATCTGCAACATGATATTTTCGCTGTGCGATTGAACCCTGGTTTTACTACAGCTGTAGCAGTTGTAGTTAAATGTTTCTAAATGTGTTTATGCTACTATTTTTTTCAAAACAAATACTATAATTTACTATTGTTATTATTATAATTTTTAAGTATTCCGTACATTGACCTAACCACAGTAATGAGAAGCCATCCTTGGTCTTACCTTTGCTTATGGCATTGCACTGTAAATACACTATAAGGGAAAGTACATAAGGGCTTTAAAGTCGGGACCTTCAAGACTTATGAACAAATTATGGACAAAGTTTTTCTCCTGTGTAATATATTTTCTGTTTGAATGATGTTTGATATTAGAAAATAATCTGAATAATAAGTATAATAGGCTCATATAAATAAATAGGCTCATCAACGTTTGGGAGAAAATTATCAACAACAAAAATAATGGCACTTAATACATGCCCTTATACATGAAAACCATGAACGAAACTATGCAAGAGTTTGTTTTTTTCATTTAGTCTATTAGCTTTGAAGTCATCTATATGCTAGTGTACTCCTAGAAGTTGACAAAATTAACTTATAGCCATACTGATGTCATGTTTAAATGTGTTTTTGTTCATGTTTTGTTTTCATGCCTTTTATTTTGAAATTATTTTACTTCCTGTCACTGTTTCTGGTCATGTGTCCTTCTCATGTGATTTCCTGTTCCCCTCATTTGTTCCTTTCATGTGAGTATCTGGTTTCATGTGTCTTGTTATCTTGTTCATTAGTTTAGTCTCATCATTGGTTGTCTATGTCATGTGGTTACCCATGTTCATGTATTCAAGCCCTCATGTTTGCCATTGTCCTTTGTCAAGTATTGTGGTTGTGTAACATCCTGTTTCAATAGGAAATACGTCAACACAGGACAAAAAAACTGCACTCTTCAAGAGATTTCATGGGGTCTTTAAGGCTACATTTGTTGCTAGATAGATCCAGTTTAAAAGCAGATCATCTCTGATGAAAAACTATGAAATATAACTGCCCTCCAATGCCCTCCTGATAGGATAGATTTGCTAGTCAGTAATTCAGGAATTAGTCATACAAAAAACATTTGTAAAACCAGTTTCAGTTATTTTTTTATAAGGTAATTGCCAAGACATCCACAAAGAACACAGCACCCATTATATAAATGCGAGTGGGCGACTCACTCAGTCACTTTGTATCAAACAGTCCTTTTCCATTTAGAGAGGTTGTCTCGTATAGGCTTCAGGTTCAGCTCCTACATCATCTTCAACCTCTCTACTGGCATCAGCAGATGCTATATGCGCTGACATGCTGCATCGTATATATTTTTTTCCTCCTACGACATGCAGTTGGAGCTTTGAAATGAGTGCTGTGTGAATTTGTTCTCCACATTTAGCCGTTTACTAGGCAGTGAGCCATACTGAATGCAAAACCCTGGAGGCATTCTCTCTCGCCTTCTGCAAAAACAGCTGCTCTTCAGAGGATAGTCGCCGTTGGTGCATATACATGCATTTGTTTGGGCAGGGCTAAACCAAAGAGCTTTAAAGATGCCCAATCTGGTTCATCTTCTACCTGCAGCTCTCCCCAGAGGCCCGACAGCTGCCTAACCTGCCTAGTCATACCCAAAGATCACAACAAATGAACCAGCTGCTCACTCTATTGAGTAGGTTACAGCACAGCATAAATATTGAGCTCCTGTTGTGTACTACTATATAAAGAAAAATAAACACTTTCTTTTAAGGAATAGTTCACTCAAAAAAAATGTCATTATTTATTCACCTTCAAGTTGCTCCAAACCCATATGACTTTCTTGCTTATGTGGAACACATGGAGATTTTTTAATGAATATCATGGGCCGTCTTTTCAATGCAATGGCTAGATAGTAACTCAATTTACAGCGTATAAAGTATTTCATGTGACTCCTGCGTCATATTCCAAGTCTCCTGAAGGCTTACGAAAAACCTCTTTTTAACCTGAATTTAAGTAGTTTTTCAGTGAAAATCTTGATTGCGCGCTGACGAATGCTATGAGACAAGCTTGTTCACAGTGGTTTGTGTGTTCTTGCAAGAACTTGCATTGTTTTTGGCACTAAACAATGGAAGTTCTCGCGTTGAGTAAATTATGACAGAATTTTCATTTTTGGGTGAACTATTCCTTTAACGCAATGAAGCAAGTGCTGTCTGTCCTATTATTTCATTGTTGGTCTATGTACATATGCATCAGATGGATCAGATCATTTGCATCTTGCACCAAATACCACATTTTTATGATTTTGTGGAGGGCTGTTAACAATGTTAAATATTTTAATAAATTTTTATGACTCAGATGATTGTCTCAAAAAATAAAATAAAAGGTGCCTATGAAGCAAAGATGGTAGCTTTTAAGTTTCATACCGTTGAGGCTGTATCTGCCAGCTGAGCAACAGCCATTGAGATCAATTTCAGTACTAAAAACTCTCTCTGTATTTAGGACCTACTCGGTACTCAATATGCAAGATGTTTTGTTGTTGAAAAAGTTGTTTGAGATTTAAGCAGTGCTCTGTGTATATTAATAATCACGGCAGTGTAAATGAATGCACGCAGTAAAATTTGCAGTAAAGTGTTTTAATAGAAGGATAAAAGATAGAAAAGGCTGTTCCGGTCTAATAGTTTTACTTCCTTTAAGTTTTCTTAGAGCAGCAGATGAATTTTCTTAAAAGAGATAACCCACAGTGTTCCTGTCTGCCCAAAGAACAGTTTTAAGTAAAACTCCTATGTGAATGAATATGTTCTGTGTACATATCTAAAGATTAATGAAGCAATATCTACTTTCATAACAATTGAGCATTCTAAACAGAATCTTGTATTGTGTGTTTGAGGAATTAGTGTGTTTTATGTGCGAGTCTACATGTCCCCTGCCTGACTTCCTAATTACAGACAGGATGCACTTGTTTATGTATTGCTTGGCTCACTTGCCAGCCGGGTTAAAAATAAACCTCTTTCATACATGAAGGCCTAGGCTCAGCTCTTAATAAGGGCTGTCACACTGTCACACTGTCACCCAGACTCCCGGTAGTTATGCCACTGACCAGAATCTAAGGTGACTTCCGCTGATATCTGTTATCTGAGGCTAAAGGATCTTTCGGGTGTATTGTACCTTTATCTCGTAAATCTTGAGTTTTCTTTTGATGTCTGCATTTTCTCTCTCAAGGCCAGCCAGTCGGGTTTTAATATCCTGGTAGGCACTGATGAGGGCGAAGTGGGAGGCGGAGTACATATCCTCTGATAATGGGGAGCTTGACCAGCCCACACCACAACCATCTTCTTTTAGCCCCTCGTTACCCCCCAGCAAACCCAACTGTCCTCCAAAGAGAGACTCCATGGCTCCTTCTCCTTAACCTGTGCGACAGAGAAAGAGAGGAAAGGAGACAGAATGTCAAAGTTGTTTATGTGAATCAAAATATGTAAGCTAGTCAGCCTTGGGAGGCAAAATCTTTCATATTTAACATAATTGTCAGTGCTTTGGTTGAGGTGCAGGTCCTTCCCTTTATACCATACTCTTCACCCATACTAAGGATTTTCTTTCCCAGCTATGCTTCTTACTAGTATTGACATTAATGCCACGACCCATGAAAAGGATGCACAGTATATGTGGGGACCATATTGGTTATCGGCCAACATTGGTGATTTTATTAAAAAACATTTATTGGTATGGGTTAATTCAAAGTGTTATTCAAATATCGATTGTCATTTCTGCCTATTTTTAGATTTAGATTACTTTTGCCGTCAACTAAAAGGGATAGGGATAATTTACAGCACAGATATACGTCTTTAAGGGTGCTATTTTTTTGAAGGGCCCTTTCCCTTTAAGAGCGCTTACAAATTAGTTGCTGTGCACACGGGATGGTAACAGAGCTGTGTATGTTTGTGCATAAAAAGTAGCTGTTTTTTACTTAGAAAGTTTACTTAACTTTTACTAATGTTAGGCTGCATTAAAATAAGCAATAAACTTATTACAGCTCTGAATTATTCATATTAATTTATCCATCTCTTTAACATACAAATGTGCTTTCAAATCTACTGACTTTATTAAATATTTTCAGACAAAATAGTATAGATTTTTAACATCTGCTTTTCATCGGTTTATCAATTATAACTTTAAAAATAATTATCATCTTATCCGTACCAGCCAGAATTTTAATATTGGGGCACCCCTACTGCAAACAGTATCAAATAAAAACATCTTCACAGGGCAGAGAGCTTCCTGTTCCTCAAACATTTGCCCTTGGATCTCTCTCTGGACATGTTTGGTCTTTTGGGGGACAATAATATTATTATACTCTCTGTCAATGAGACTTCATAAATTATTCAGGAAGACAAAGGCCAGAGACCCTTAAAAGAGCTGAGCGGCGTGACCTAACTCCAGTACATGCTGTGCTGCTAAGAGGATGACATCATCACCTAGCAACAGTCACTACAGCTGAAAGCACTTGTATAGTTGCTATTTAAAAGCACTTACATGCTCAGCAAATTTTAGTGTGGTGATGACATTTAACCTTGCTGGAGAAAATATGCATTTCAAAAGCCTGTTATATGTTATCATTTAAACTATTATTGGTAGGATACATTAAATCTAAGGTATATTACAAAACCAAAATTTGAAAAACAGGGGGAACATTTTATTTTCAAACCGGTTTCCTTAACTTTCTCCAATCTGTCATTGGTCAACAAACAGATAATCCAACCCCAAACCCCTTGGTTGGGGTTGGATTATATTACGTTTGAACGCTGCTTTCTGCAAAACCCCAGAATAAGCAGTTTTCTTAAGTGCATGTAAACATTGTCAAAATTTGACAGAATGCAATATATATATATATATATATATATATGGAATAAAAGATATGGAAGCCTCAGCAAAGTCAAAAGATTTCCACATAGCAAACTAACAAGGAACTATACTTCTAACCACAGATGGAGCGCTGTAGTTCCAACCACACAACTTTGTGATGTTGTGTGCGAATGTATGGTGGAACTGCTTATCAGGAAAAAACAAATCACTATGTTGGTAACGATGGAACTTGCAACCATAGTTGGCTAACAATGCTTTTGGGAAACACACCCCTGGTCAGGAGGCTAAAAAACAAAAAAACAGAGCACTGTTTTAAAAGCACTACAGAGCCACAGTTTTACACTTTGGGGGGAGATCAACCTGTTTTAACTGTTCTTAAATAGTGCTTTGACTTGACTAATGTTGTGAGATCTCATTGTTATGTGAGAAGTGAAATACAGCAGAATCAGACAGCCATGTCTGTAGATGTTTAACTCTGTTGGTACCCTGTGTGTTGACTTCATACTCTTCAGTCCCCGGGGCCCACTCTCTGCAGCATTATGAATTGCCCCAATGATATCACCAACACTCATTCACTGGAAACAGCTCTACATCAGCGTGGCAGGGCACACACGCATGTTGGTACTCATATCATTATGAAGACTTTCCTTTGGCATAATGGTTTTTATTAATGGTTTTACATCATGGGTTTAAGTTAATGATATTTTCTCTCTTAACCCTACCCCAAAGGCTAGGGCAGGGGTACTCAACTTTGGAAAGCCAGGGGGCCGGAAAGCAGGATTCCTTTAGCCTCAAGGGCAGCACTCTTTTTTTAAATGTATTTCTTAAAATATATTTGAATACATTTTATGTGAATGAGGCAAGCAGACTATGCTATATGCTATTCAATACATTATGGACACATGTAATTAACACAAGTAAAATAAAACATTATATATAGATATAGCAAAGTGTGGTTGTTTAAAAAAAATAAAAACTGTGATATACTATTATTATAATAATCATATATAGGCCAATATGTTTTTTTGTTTGTTTATTTTAAAAGATTAACACTTTTAAATGTATGCCGTATACTGCTGTGGAATGCACCACTCTAAAAAATGACAATGTTCAATTAAAATGTACATTTATGAAAATGTCAATAATTTTTTTTTTTTTTTTTTTTTTTGCCATATATAGAAAGATGATGATCTGTTCTGTTGTTGTCACTGTCAAAGACTGTCATGACACACTGGCCACCTAGAGAACACATGCACGCACACACACACACGGAGTTAATTAACAGAGGTTCGGGAGGAGCATGTTAATTTTAACCTGACAAATCACAGCCAACAAGCAGGAGTGTATAAGCCACTGCTTACCTGCTTCCTGTGACAACTCTCCTGACATGAGAGTCTTTCCGGCATTCAGCCCCGCCCATTTGCCCACAAACAGACCCAGGCTGTGTCTCGTTTGGAAGGCTGCAGGAAAACCGAGTGTCCTCCTTTAAACAAGCCTCGTTTAAACAAGACGGCCTTCATAGGACAAGCGGAAACTGAATGTAACATGGTTGCTATGACCGCACGCAAAGCCACTCTTTAACAAGCATGAGCGCTTTGAGTGAGAAGGTAACAAAGTCCCTTTAGAAGGGAATGTATGAGGTGCATTTTAGGAGAGTTATAATGATGTGAAGAGAAAAGAGATTTTACCGTTTTACTTTTAGTCTAATACTTTTAATTATATATTAATATAATTATACATATTATATGCTCTGCATCCATCTACTGAGGTACTTCAGTTTGGGAATTAACATTACTTGCGTTTGAACATCATATTTACGGGCAAATTGGCGTCATTTTATTTTTTTTAGACATTTCCGTTGAAGCAAAGAATTGTGGGTTGTGAGTGCCCACGAAGGATACACCTCATGTATCCTCCGAATTCCCATGAAAGGAGGTTGCATTCGAAGTGTCCTACTCGCTTTGACAGCCTCGATGACGTATGCGGCCGACAAATGCGACCTCTGGAGTACGCATCCTTCCAAACGAGACCCCGCCCCAGGCAGAGGGATCATGGATGCAACTTACCTGCAAAGCATTCGGCTCCACCAGAAAAGCTCTTCCATCCAGTCTCATTCAACAGAAGCTGCCATAGCAGCTCTTTGTTTTTAGCAGTATTGAGGGCTTGTGTGTGTGTGTGTGTGTGTGGGGGGGGGGGGGGTATTTTTTTACCCTGTCTTTCTATGCTCCATTCCACAAAGCAGTTTATAGCGTGAAGTTGCTGCCGCAAACTGGCTGCTCCTGCACTTTGAAAATGTGAAACGGCTCTCTACAACTGCTTATGTTCTTTTATCTAAACTTTCCACCTGGAAAGCAGTGCCAGTTGCCTCCGTGAACGGGCACCGTTCCGGTTTCATGCCAATAGCGAGAGAAACTAAGATGAACTATTCAGTCCAACCATCATTTCGATCCCCAGCATTTTTAATCAGGTTCTGCCACACAGGTGATGCCCGTCAGCCTCACTACTTCACCGCAGCTTGTTCAGGGCGTGCTCTATCCAGTGATTGTTCGTCATCTTTTAACATTTAATATAACCATTGTTTCTCCCTCCAAAGTGCCCTTCGGAGTGTGATTTATTTCATTCTGAACACAGGGGCATCATGCATCGCAGAACTCCTTTCAATCGACGGATAATCTAATGACAAATTCTTTTCAAACCAACGCAGACATTTTAACGCAAGTTTGCTGCCGCGCAACACTCTCTCTGACCATTCCACAGCACACTGCAGTTCTACACACTGTCTGAACAGACAATTCGAATTCGGCTCCGCAAGAGGCTGATCATGCGCCGCACCCCAACTCATTCATAAAAATCCTGCAACACACTTGCTCTCAGCATTATTGACGTATATTGTACAGCAGGGGGCAGTCATACTCCTAAGGAGCGAATGACCACAAGTGTATCCTTCAGTAATGATTGCAAGTCCATTTCTCCTGCATACCTGCATGCAGTACAGAGCCAAAGCTCTTATTTCTCAGATCATTTTATGCCGTTTTTCACATTGTTTATTAAGACGTACTGTATTTCCCAGCAAATTTCTCCTGCATTTCTGTATGCAGTGCAGAGCTGCAACTCAATGCATTCCTAGATAATTAACACCTATCTCTATGCGACGCATTTCCTATGCAAGATGTATATTGTACTACAGGTGACCGTTATACTACTAAGGAGCGACTGGCCTAAATTGAATTCTTCAATTATGATTGCAAGTCCATGCATATCTGTAGGCAGTACAGAGCCAAAGCTCTTATTTCTCAGCTCATCTTATGCAGTTTTTTTCCCCACATTGTTTATTAAGATGTACTGTATTCCCAAGCACTTTTTTTTTTTCTCTAAAGTTTCACCTAAATATGATTATTTTGTCTTTTCTACAGCAACGCCTGAAATTGCGCCTTCCGCAGGGGTCTCGCCAATATTACTTCCTGTCACTGGATTGTACGCAGGTTTACCTCTCGCTTTCTCTATCTAGGTGTCTTTCCAAGACTTCACCATTACCTTCCGAGGAGCCAAAGATGGCAACCATTTTAGTTAAAGCACAACTGCAGTGCTTCTGCCTTCGGCTCAAAACATCCCTAAGCAGCACAAATGTGCTGTTCACGTGCCACAACTGCAGCATCTTTTGGGTCATGCAACAAACTCCCACGACACCACAAAGCAGCGCAAATGTGTTTTCCAGGTGCCACAACTGCGGAACCTTTAAGGCCGTGCCATTTAAATCTCCCACAACACTGCAATCATGTTTCCTGTTTCCTCTTATTAAAACTCTAGGGGCATAGCTCATAAATATATACCCATCACAAACCGCAGTTCGGCAAGGTTCTTTACTCTGCACCACCCGCCATTCGAATGCAGTGTGGGCTCTTGCGTTCGGACACCGTGTAAGCCTATGCAATTTGGCCACAGGTTCTCATGTTTGAATCGCAGTGTGGGCCATCCCGTTCTAATGCTATGCAGGCTTTCCCATTGAATTGCAGTGTGGGCTCTCCCATTCTAATGCAGTGTGAGCCTCAGCACATTGGTCGCAGGCTCTCCCGTTCAAATCGCAGGGTGGGCTCGACTGCATCGTGAGATTTCACGTCATTCATTCTGTGGGCTCTCCCGTCCGAAACAGTATGAGCTCTCCTGTTCGAGTGCAGTGGAGGTGAAGTAATCATAAGAGCCTTTTAGCTTTTCCCATTAACCTTTGCATTGGCATTTCCTTTGCTCATGGTAGAAATGAGCCCGACACACAAGGTGTGCCTGAATGTGATAAACCATGTGTGTCCTATTTGATACTGCAGCCACAGTGCCCCACCAGATAATGTGCTGCAGTGCCTCGCCCACGCTCGATACTGCCGCAGCATTGCCCGCATACTCTTGATTATGCCACAGCATCACCCCTTTCGCATTTTGCTGCCGCAGCAACAGTGCCCTGCCATGACAAACATAATAAACTTGTATTCTTAAAATTTTTGCTTCCCTCAAAGCTGCATATGAACGTAATTGACACGTTTTCCATAACTAACCTTTTGTTTCCCTTACAGACGTATATAAATGTAATACATTTATGTATTCCTAACTAACCATTTGCTCCCCTACAGGTAAGTACAAACTAACATTTGCTTCCCTTACAGGTGTTAATAAATCTAAGTCTTTTGTGCCCTTCTCGATGCAACAGTGCCCCACCCATACCAAATGTGTGTACACGGTTGTTAATATTTTCTCCACAGGCGCTTTCAATGTCTAATGGCACTTTTCCACTCCACGTTACGGCTCGATTCGACTCTGCTCGCCTTTCTGAGCTTTCTTTTCCACTGCAGTTTAGTGCTGCCTCAACGTGGGTGAGATTATAGGCTGAGCGTCATAGTTGCGCCGCCTCTACTGCCATGACATCATCTTAAACGCGACACAAACACACAATGGAGCAATGGAGGATATCGAAGGAATGGTGTTCTTGATTCTCGGCATGTGGCTGTTTTTCCACAGCAAGATGACAAATTTGTTTCAAAAGAGGCTGATGGCAGCAAGTTAAAAAAAATAAAAATAAAATAAAAAAAAGAGTTTGGGAAATCGTACACCAAAGCACAGATGAGAACATCACGGTGTTAGCTCAAAGACGACGCACGAAGGTAAGGTGGTAAGCTAACCTGCCATCTAGCTTATAGCAATGACACTGGTAGTGATGATTTTCTCTGACCAATCGGTGATCTGCAGAGTTTTGATGTCACATTTAGGATCAGCTCTGCTCACCTGGAACCTCGACAGAGGTGGTACTAAAAGTACCGGGTACTATTCACGGTGGAAAACCCCCAAAAAGTGAGCAGAGTCGAGTCAAGTCGAGCTGTACTGTGCAGTGGAAAAGCCCCATAAGTTCACTACTTTAATAGAAGTGCATCTACAGCAACGGAAACACCGCAGCGTTCCCACAGGAGCTCCTTCACTATGCCCCAAATACTCAATCCACTGCCGCAGCAGTGGTTTAAACTCCACTCCCCCAGGAGCACCCCCCCTCCCCCTTCGAGTTGAGTCTCGAGCTCCAAGCCCTCCAGTATACGGACAGCAAGCCAAATATGTTTACTGCTTCAATGCAAGATACAAACTACTGAAACACAAACACAATTCATGTATGGATTGTTTTTTCTAAATGAGAACATCCCAAACAATTTCCAAAGGGAGGTGTGGCAGCGAGAGAAAGCGGTAAGGGGGCTTACACCTGAGCTAAATTATGTCTAACACCTGTCTCTAATTCCAGTGAGCATGGGGAGAGCAGCATATAAACAGCCATGCCACCGCCAGAAGGCAGAGAGAGAGCGACTCCGAACACAAGCTTGGTGTGTTTGCTGTTAAAGAGGACTGACTCACTGTGTGGACGTGAAGCCTGATCATTATTTTAGTTTGATTTACAGTGTGGCCGTGGAGCCCATATTTTGTTTAAATAACATATTAGAGAACCTATGTTCCGCGCCCTCCTTCCTGGAATGTTTCGCAGGAGGTTTTGTCAGATTTAGCTTACTTTAGGAGACAAATTTGTCCCCAAAAGTATGTACACATAGAATCTAATGCAGTTACCATACTGTAAGAATTTTTTTTTACATCTATATTGTAATCTGTTTAATAAGATGATATGGAGATGCATGCAGCATCAGGTTGTCCATCTGATACAGTATGGAGGTGTAGGGAGCTTTCACCACACACAAAATGAGTCACATGCTCCTTGCATAGTGTGCTATTTTCGACCACTTATATGCATACCAATGTTCAGAAACATATAATGAAATCTTGGACCTCTTCCTGGGTTTTCTCTCTATCCTGCTCACTCTCTTGATCCTTCAGGGTAATCCATAAAAACAACTACCCACACTGATACATTTGCGCAGGGGGGAAAATTGCTGTTCTGATAAAGGCGTGAATGTGTAGGTGGAAAAATATCACTTAAGAGACATTTCGACCCACTACATTAATACAAGTGTGTTCTCACACAGGGCTTCTCTCTGTGAAGATAGCAGGAGCTGCAATACAATGCACTTCTGTCATGTGATGTTAGAGCAAACATCTTTGCTATATTCACACAACAGGTGTGATTCGAATTGCCCTGTTCATACAACAGCATACAGGAGAGGTTTGAATACTGTCTGGATGAATTAAGTCAAGCCCTGTTTCTATTCTTGTGATAAATTTGAATAAGGCCTATAATCATGGTAACAGTTACTTAAGTAAATATCAAAGATGGCAAGTTCCATCACAAACAAAAGTCTTATCACATCGACACAACGTTATCTAGTAAACGAGGCCAAACGAGTCTAATCTGTCAAATCTTAATTTAACCAACAGAGCTTTAAAATAATTGTACTTTTTTATTTATTTATTTATTTTTATTTTTATTTTTTTTAAACTAGGTGTAGAGTATACAGCACTTTGGTCGTGCCCAACCACAAAACTGATGGAAGCAGCTCTGGATAGAGTATTTGGGGCATAGTGAAGGAGCTCCTGTGGGAACGCTGCTGTGTTTCCATTGCTGTAGATGCACTTCTATTAAAGTAGTGAACTTATGGGGCTTTTCCACTGCACAGTACGGCTCGACTCTGCTCGCTTTTTGGGGGTTTTCCACTGTGGATAGTACCTGGTACTTTTAGTACCACCTCTGTCGAGGTTCCAAGTGAGCCAAGCTGATACTAAATGTGACATCAAAACCCTGCAGATCACCGATTGGTCAGAGAAAATCATCACTGCTATAAGCTAGATGGCAGGTTAGCTTACCCTCGTGCGTCGTCTTTGAGCTAATACAGTGATATCCTCGTGTGTGCTTTGGTGTATGATTTCCCAAACTCTCCTGTTTTTTTCAGGGAGTCACTTTATAGAATGTAGTTGTCACTCTCATTCATAATGGAACAGTGTGTCAACATAACCCTATTTAGCACTTTAAAACAGGACTGACAACTGTGTTCTGCTGCTGTTTGAATGTAGCTCTTGATCTACTATGGACAGGAGTTCCGTTCTCACACAAACATCCAGCCATCCCAGCCTCAGTGAAAACAAGGGCTTAAGCACAGGAATTAATACAAATCTGACAATTTGTTAGGGCTCAAAACCCTGGCATGATGTGAGAAAATAGCAGAATGGGACACTCTCCCCATGGCTAGCTCACCAGGCATCCATCTCCAATCTCAATCTATGCTCCAGTTCCTCTTCTATTGTCTTTCTCTGCTTTGCACCTAATTTTGAGAACACATACTCTGCGCACACCTATTATGAATTCCACAGCTCACCTCCCTGCTTCATTAGGGCAATTATCACAGGAAGTCATTTGTTACCTGGGGCACAGAATAGATGGAACAGACATGGACCCATACACATACACACACACTCTCTCTCTCTCGCTCTCTCTCTCTCATACATACATACATTTCCTCAGAGATATTTTCAGCAGCTTAGCAAGTCATTATAAATGGCAACAGAGTGGCTACAAAAAAAGAAAGAAAATAGCTAGGCCTATTTTTAAAGAGTTGTTCTAGGTGTGACACAGTGCAGATATCTGCGAAACACATAAAATACATAATGTTTAGGGTTAAGATGTGCAAATTCTGTAATATAAAATGTGTTAGGTTTGTAACTGGACTTGTCTTATTATGGAATGGATAGGCATTCCTTTGTCAAACTTAAAACAAGTCTCACCTACGATTATGAATTTTGCAACAATGAGGTTCTATTAACATTAGTAAATGCATAACGTATTATAAACTAACAAATAATATCTTTTACTACACTTATTAATCTTAGTTAATGTATCCTTATGAAAATACAATTGTTCATTGTTAGTCAATGTTAGTTCATAATGTATTAACCAATGTTGTTAACATAGGCAATTTTTAATTTTTGTATTATAATGTATTAGTAAATGTTGTAATTAACATTAACCAAGATCAATAAGTTTTGTAAAATATTGTTTATTGTTAGTTCATGTTAAATAATGTAGTTAACTAATGTTAACAAATGAAACTTTATTGTCAAGTGTTTCCATTTAACTTACTTAATTTTTAGTCTGTTCTTCACACAAAGCTATCATATGACTGCCCAAGTCATAAGGACCACTTTTATGATTCTTTAATGGTGCCTTTTTGTTTATTTATTTATATATATATTTTTTCATTTTGGAGCTTGACAACCCCAGTACCCATTTACTCAAAAGTGGCTAGACTATCAAAATACATTTTCTGTGTTCTACAGAATAAGAACTTTCCATGACTGATGATACAATTTTCATTTTTGGGTGAACTATAAGTAAGGTATAATGTACAGTCAGTTGGTTGTTTTTGAAAAATAAACACCAATAGGGTTATCAGGACCCAGACGCGAAGCGGATTATGTAATAATTCTGCTTATTACAGGGCTTCTAACCAAATAAATAAATAAATGGACATAAAATATGGATTTGAATGGAAATTATGTAATTATGTGAAGAAAAAAAAATCGCTGAACAGCTGAATTTCACTTCCAGTGTTGGTATTTATTTTGTAAATAATGACTGTCTGACTGCTCAATATCCATCTTATTACAAGACTATTTGCTAAATAAATTAATAAATGGACATGAATAATTGATTTGAGTTGAAATTATTTTATTAGCTTACTTGTAGAGATCGCACAGTGATCCGAGAAGCAGGAAAGATGACTTGCAATAACAGGATGACCGGTCTGATACTATGTCTTAATCACCGGATATGCCATAGTTACTTAGAGATATCAGATTGCTAGATAGTGCCATTGACTAATCAGAATTGAGTATTCCAGAGTGCCATATAATAAATAATTGTATTTATTTGAATATGGTCAGCAGGGAAGGGATTTTGTAGGGTGGGTGGGGGTGAGAGGTTTTGCTGGTTGTTTTTGTGTGGTAGGCCTATATGTTAAAATCATTAAAAAACCTTTAAAAGAAGACATCCAAATGTGCACATTGAAAAGTCACACAAACCATTATCAGGTTGAGATGAAGACAGTTTGCATTAATGATGTGGTTGGCATCATATTTTGTTGAAATGTTGCTACTGTTCAAACCAGTACAAGAGAGATTAGCACGGATAGCCTCTGAATTATTTAATAATCTGTCAAACCATCAACAATTTTGGAATGCCAGCATCCAACTGTCCCTGCTGATCACAACTCTTCTGCAGACAGAGCTACTGCATAATTTCCTACAGTCACACTTGCTCATGAAATTGGCTCTCCTCCTAAACATTTACCAATGAGCCACATGCAGTTACAGACAGCAGGACACAGTCATATCGGACTCGAGCCCATTTTGGAACACAGGGATCTGGCTGCTGTAATGCAGACATCGTGGCACAGACACATAAACAAACAAGCACACACCTGTTATTTCATTGTGGTGTGTGTCTTTGTGCATATGTGTGTTCGTGTGTCCCTGGCATGGTTTGTGGCCCCTCACTTGGCAGGCTGTTAGCAGGGCAGCAGGGGAGATGTGACTTCACTGCTTGTGATAAAATGACCACTGCAGTTCCACAGGTGTGCAACATCCTTGCTGCCTTGCATTCACACACACACACACACACACATTGGTGCGGCTATCATGAGGACTCTCCATAGACATAATGATTTTTATACTGTACGAACTATAGATTCTATCCTCTAACCCTATCCCTAAACCTAACCCTCACAAAAAATGTTCTGCATTTTTTTATTTAAAAAAAAAACATTGTTTAGTATGTTTTTTAAGCGATTTGAATTATGGGGACACTAAAAAAGTCCTCATAAACCACATTTATAGCATAATACCCTTGTAATTACCAATCTGTAACCAAAAAAATGTCCTTGAAAACCATCCAAACCCAACACACACACACACTTATCTAGGCGACTCTTTACACTTTATTTGTAGAAACAGCTATCGTTAGGTCTTAGAAGCATGAAATGTAGTAGGAAACAAGAGGTGAGATGACAATAATACAGCATATGATGGGAATAGAACCAAAAGCACAGTATTTACAGTATGACCAAAATTCTAGGCCAAACAAGGCACCCTTTATTGTTTGGAATAGATTTTTGTTTTCTTTTGCCATGGAGCAATAAAACATAACTGTTAATAAGATTATTTACATTTTCCAAATTTAGAGGCTTTACTTCAGAGAATACTTTGTCATAATTTTGCTTTTGCCCTTTATAATTTAGCAATTTTAGAATGGCTAAAACAAAAGCGGAGTCCTGTAGCTCAACTGTTAAAGGTTATGGGTATAATTTCCAGGAAACCAACATACTGATAACATGTAAATCTTTAATTCACTATTTAAAAAAAAAAAAATTTTTTATTCAGTTTAGATTTACAGGGACAGTGCACATCAATATACATTTCTGTAAATGTGCCAGTTTAGCTAATACATCTAATTTTCAACTTTAGTCCCTGGGCAGGTATTCTATTAAAAAGCAGGTATAAAAAGGGATATAATTCTCAGAACCCAAGTGAAAATAGACATCATAAAACAATATCATACATACGTACACAAACAAAATGACAATATCTTAAAAGCATATTTGATTCACAATTGATGACAATTATGGAGTATGATCACACTGTTGATTTTCCTTTAACCATGATTTTAAAGTGCATATGAATGAGCGATAGGTTTTACAAGCCCTGGTCTGAATTGCTCTCACAGCAAAACTGGACTGTCCAAAAGCTGATCTTCGCATAGGTACTTCCAGTCCCCTCTAACAATGGATCTGGTGGATTTACCCGTTATCCGTTGTTTAATAAAATCTGTGAGAGGAGGAGGAGCTAACCCATGCAAGATTTTATATACAAGACAAGAATCTGTTAATATAATTAAATTAACCCAGCTCAATAGATCTTGATTTTGAATAGATTGACAGTAATGATATCTATTTGGCTTCATGTCCAGCACCTTGAGAGACTGATGATATACTGATTGTACACATTTAAGAGTTACATACGTGGCTTGGGCCTAGCTAGTTAAGCAATATGTAAAATGTGGGATGATCATTGCATTAAAATACAATGTTGCTGCTTTGATTGAAAATAAACAGTTTCTGGTATATCGAAAATTTGATAAGTTCAACTTTTCCATGTTTATAACTTTCTTAACATGCATTTTGAATGTAAGGTTAGAATACACAGTGATACCGAGATACTAAAAATACTTTTTACCCAAGATATAAACGTCTGGTTCAGAATCATTGGTTTGTCTCTTAGTAAAAAAAACATACAAACTGTTTTCTTTACACTGAGGTTGAGACAGGAATCACTAAGCCATTGTGCAATACATGCCATCACAACAGTGAGTTAACGGGTGGCTTGTTGTTTAGTCTTTGCCTACACATAAACCACAGTATCGTCTGCATACATCTGCACCTCACATTCACTGCAAACAGTGGGCAAATCATTGACAAATAAATTAAACAAGAGAGGTCCAAAAATGGATCCCTGAGGTACACCAATATCATAATGAAGGGCCGGAGACAACTCTTATCTTTACTCTCTGGATCCTTCCGTCCAAGTATTACTCTGTCCATTTAATTGCCTTGGGTGTAAAATTGAACCTTGACAACTTTGTAAGAAGACTACTATGGTCAACTGTGTCAAAGGCCTTTCTTAGATCTAAAAATATGGCTCCCAACTACTCCACCCTCATCTAATTTCAATTTAACATTCTCTAGAAAAGAAATATTTGCCGTTTCTGTTGAATGATTGACTCTAAAGCCAAACTGCTTTGGATGTAATCTAAAAGGGCTGTTGTTAAGGTGGGTGGAAAGTTGTTCCGCTACATGCTTTTCAATGATCTTCGACGCAACAGGCAATATACTGATAGGTCTATAATTATTTGATGAATCACCATTTTTAAAAACAGGGGTTATTATTGATGTTGTCCATGCCTCTGGGAAAATTCCTGAATTTATAGACTCATTAATAATATTTGTTATTCGGCCAGATACTCCAAATAGTCCCAGACAGATATGTTTTGGTGGAAGGTTGATCATTCCTGGTGCCAAGATTGAATTTTTTGTAGCCTCCCAGCATGGCCGTATTGATACCATTAATAATATTGAGATGTAGCCCACAATAGTGATGGTAGACCAAGCATCTAGTGCTGCTGGATTTTCCCTTAGGACTTTGCTAAATTTCCTTGGCCGCAATAGACTCAAGAAGCCTTTTTTTATGGATGTAAACTTTGTAGGAGCAGCACCTGCCACACTGCACACCTCTCTGTCGCCCATCTTGTTACACCATGTTCATGGTTAGTTGCTTTGGATAAAGACATCTGACAAATGCTGACTTGTTAAGAATAACTCAATATAGACTGGGCCTCTGTGTGGACCATGGTGATAGCATACAGTAACTCCTCTGTTTGGAGAGAAGATGGGGCTGGCATGAGTTGGTATGAGCATCGACAAAACTGAGTGGGTGTTGCAGAGAGATTCTGATTGAGCCTGGTGGGAAAATCAGAGCTTTTATGCATGTATTTTTACAATGGAGTAGGAGTAGGAGTGTATCCAGGCAGATATCGATTCTACAGCAGTCACAACTGCAAACTGGAGAGTCATGTGCTAATATTTGGATATATCAATTCTGGTATCATGTGCCCTAATAGATAAGCAGCATATAATGTTTAAATAGGCAGCTCACTAGGGTTTGGAACAGAGCAAGGCCCTATAAACCCTAAGCCTGATTTCTAGTGTGAATGGAAGTTGATGTACTGATATATGTGTGGATCGCACATCTAATTCATCCAAAGAGAGTAGATGGGAAGAGAGACTAATGGCAGACAGTGGAGGGGCAGTTTGAGGACCGAATTATCAAAAACATTGGCTTGCTCTTCTGGAATTCACTCTCTTCATATATGTGTGTGTCAGTGTTTCAGCTATGTGTGTTGATATATTATTGCATATAAATATTGCATATATATTATTGATATAAAATGAAAGCTCTGAAATGTCCATCGCAAGGACATTTAGCATTTTCAGTTAATGTCTCCAAAACATTCACACTAGAAATCAGGCTTAGGGTTTATAGGGTCTTGCTCTGTTCCAAACCCTAGTGAGCTGCCTATGCAAGCAGTATTTTAAGGCATCATAGGTGTGCTCCCAACTTGAAGGCTGTTCCAGAAGTTAGGTATCTTAATTATAATTAGCCACATCCATATTAATCACTGGAGTGCAGCATCATAGTTTCCCTGGTACCGCGTTGCACTTCTGTCTTACTGGACAATTCGGATGAAGTATCATTATATGGGCAATGCCAGCACTAAAAGCAAAACAAAACGTACCCTGCAGCGCTTTCATGTAGAGTTTAAAATGGCGTGAATTATGTGAATGCGGCTTCACTATTGCTGTAGCAAAGTGGATGGCCACAGCCTACCATTTTATTACTGTAATATTGTGGAGGATGAGGGTTTTACAGAGTTAATGCCCATTGCAATAAATACTGAACAAATAGGGACTACCCTTAGAAAAAAAGCTAGAGTTCTGACAAACTTGCTGCAATTTCCCAACCCATAATTTTCACATGCAAATGAGCATGTGATTCGCTGCAAATGTTTGCCAGAAGTGTTCAGCTCTTCACCGCTAGTGGTGAACCTGCATTAAGCCTTTGATGACAATGAAATATTTGCTGCAAAGCTCATTTGCATGTGAAAATAAGTTTGCATCAAGTTTGCCAGAACTCAAAATTTTTGTAAGGGTAATTCTTTTAATTAGTTAACCTTTCAATTAGACTTTGGGAAATGTAACTTAAATGTGTGCTATTTTAGTGCATTTCTATCTTTATACACTGGAATGCTTTGTTTGGAAAAATTAAATAAAGCATTATTTGTACATATTGTTTAGTTTTCTTTTCTATGAAGGAACTAAATGCATTTTGACAAAAAAAAAAAAAAAAAAAAAAAGTATACTGTATATCGTCTCGGTTATGTACATAACCTCGGTTCCCTGAGACAAAGGGAAAGAGACATTGCGTTTGCTAACGCATATGGGGAGTGTCCTTCCACGCGACCTAGTTGAATCCTCTCTACAATAACGGCAATATTCTATTATTGGCTATGGTGTTTGAGTCCCACCCTTTTAGGCGCAAAGCTGTTTGCTATAAAAGCAGGCGCGCAAACACCATTCCTCAGAATTTTCTGACTGAGGGACAAGGAGTGCATCGCTCGCACCTCAAAAGAACTCTGAGTCTTGTAGTGCAGCCAGTGTTCACAATGTCTTGTTCCCTTCGTCTCAGGGAACCAAGGTTACGTAGGTAACCGAGACGTTCCCTTATGACTCAGTACACTTGACATTGTGTTTGCTAACGCATATGGGGAACAGGATCCCATCACGCCGCACTACACACCATAACCTTCCAGAGAGGAAACATGACACCGCAGTCCCGCGGGACGGCAAACGACATAAGTATGCTGCCAAATGAGTGACCCTCATGTTGGGCCAGGAGGGGAGCACTCAGAATGAATATATGAACTACAGTCATATAGTATTAATTAACCCCTTCACGAACCCAGTCGGGAAGAGAGTTTATTTATAATGAAAGTGCTTGTGACTTTATGGTAAATTACAATGGCCTGAATGCAGGTGGTTGTGTAAAATGATGGGCAGCCCATACTTAAAGGGATGGGCATAAGTATAGGTTTGGCAAACGAAATAGCAAGCACTCTAAACAGAGAGGACTTGTGAAGAGAGAGACATTATGTCTAGGTTGTAAAACCTTGCAAATGTGTTTTGAGAATACCATCCTGCTGCAAAACATATGTCTTGTAAAGACACACCGTTCGACCATGCCCATGAGGAGGCCATGCCTCTAGCTGAGCGTGCTTTAACACCAATTGGGCAAATCTTACCCTGCGACTCGTAAGCCAGGGCAGTCGCATCAATGATCCAGTGAGAAAGTCTATGCTTGATGATGTACATTCCTTTCATGCATCCTCCATTGCACACAAAGAACTGATCAGACAGTCTGAAATGCCGGGTGCGCTCAACGTATGCATATAGTGCCCACACAGGGCATAACAAATGCAAGGATTGTTCCTTATCTGAATTAAATGGAGGAGGGAAAAGACCGGGGCCAAACTCCAGAAATGAATTGTCATTTGATAGTGCATATAAGTCACCGACCAGTTTTACTGAGGCCAGAGCCAGCAGGAACACTGCAGGGAAGAGGACAGTCTCTTCTTGTAGTGCCGATACTTCACAGAGTCGAGATGACCATTTTGTGTTCCAGTGTGTAGATGTCATGAAGCGATGGTGCGAGGTTAGTTACGTCGACTGCACAAGTAGAACCTGAAATTCATTTTTGGTCCAAATAACACTTAAATGGTTGTTAATATCTGTCTAGATCACTGGTTTCTGTTAGTTTTATATTGTGTCACAAGACCAGAAGCAGAAAACAGGCAATTAGAGTCTTGATGGCGTGGCCCTGTGGTTGCTCAGGAAAACTGTGGATAGAGGCAAATTTAAACTTTCAACTTGCAGCTTTCAAAATCTGCAATTAATCAACTGACAGCACACATTTTTATGCTACATAGAATATTGCACCATTAGCTTAGCAACTTGCTAACGTCAAACTCTGTTGAAATCAATTGCAAGTCAATGAGTTGCAGCCTATGTAGAGCATTCTAAATCACTAAGTCACTTCTGAGTTTCCATGAGGTTAGGATGCTGCCTTAGAGAGCAGCTCTGCCCTGCAAAGGCCAATAGGCCAACACTGAAACTGAGAAATATGGCTTCAGAATTACTTGCTTTCACACTTGGTTCGATTGCTTGGACTGAACCCGAGTTCATTTTCTCCCGTTGCCCCTGCTGGTCTCTGTTCACATTATATTATTTGGGTCTGAACCGTGGTCCGATTACATCATCAACATGAGTACAAGCAACAGCTGTTTACCAATGTAACTAGGTAACAACTCGAGAAGACATCACTGTGTTAAGTGAAGTGTTAAAATTTGTCTCTTTGGATTTATTACGAAAATCTGCCACGCACAGAAGAACTCTTGAGTTTGTCTGCTGCGGATGCATTAAATGTGCAATGATGTAATGAATATTAGTGTTTGTCTGCCACGAGCCCGCGAATGCGTTGTAAGAGATATGAAGAATTTGAGCTGCTCTCTGAAGTGGATTTATTTGGAGACAAGCAGTGATGAGAAATGCATTATACCACAATAATTGCGATCTCAAGCCAGTAAAGTCGCGTATTATACGTCATCACAAGTGGTTCACTTGTGAACCGTACCAGATTTCACATGAACTGCACCCCAGACCACCCTTTCAAGCATATCTGGGTGCTGTTCGTGGGTACACACCCGAGTTCGGAAATAAGCATCCATATTATCACAACGAACCAAACTTTGATGTCATACGACCCCAGGTGTGCACCAAAAGTGCTAATATGAAAGCACCCATAGTTTAGTGTGGACTTTTTAGTTTATAGTTTTTGCCCTCTGTTTTCTCTGAATCTAAGCATAGTGAGCACAACCTGTCTGTCACAGGACAGATCATATTCAAACAGACCTGATTTCGGTAAAAAAAAAATTTCATAACTAAATTTTGAATAAATGTGTAGTTACTGCATTTTGCCTTTGCATCGCAGGGCTGCCTATGTAGGCAGCAGATAGCAAATTAGTTGTAATATAGCTTCTATAAATATAGTGAGATACAGAGAGACAGACATAGAGAAAGAGGAACGAAAGAGACTGAGACATGAAAGAGAGAGTAGTGAGGTAAGAAATAAACACTTGTCTCTGATTAAACAGCCATAAACTGGGTGTTACAAAAAGGATGGGTAACGCTTTAGATTACAGCCCGCAATTTACAGTGTAAGTACACCAAATTTACAGCGTACCTTTTTTGTATTAATAGTGTAACTACACAGTATGTACTTGTAGGTATAAGGGAACAATAAGCAAAGTTTGGGGAATAGAGGGGTAACAACCTGGAAAATTACAAATAATTTATACTGTAAGTATTTTATAACTAAGGGGTAACTATTCTAATATTACGTGGTATATGACCTTATACTATGCTCAACAACAGTCTTTGAGAGCAATTAAGCAAGAACATACACAGCGTACCTTTTTGTAATAATAGTGTACCTACACATATAGGCTACTGTAGGTATTTTTTAACTACGGGGTACATACTCTATTATTACAGGATACATGAGTTACCTGTAACTGCATGGAACAAGAGGGTAACAAGCATCACTTCAATTTACAGCCCGCAAATGTTGCATTTACCCTTAACTACATGGAAAAAGGGGGTAACAAGTTGGACTTACACTGTAACAACACGGAACAATGGTATATTTACACAGTAACTAAATAAAAATGTTTTGCAATAGTTCTAATTTTGCTTGCCTTGTTTTCCCTAGTTGCCTTGCCTAGTTTTAATTTTGCTTGACGATCCAACTAAATCCTCTTCATAGAAAGTGCCATAAGCAATTAGCAATTGCCCCATAATATGATGAAAAGGATGGGATGTGCCTAGCGACTAATGTCAAGCACAGTTCCTTTCAAAGTCAGTGTAATGGATGAAGCTGAGGAAAAAAAAACAGCTTGAGTGTTGAAAAAAGGATGCTATCTGTGTAGCAATCATTACTGTGGTATTAGAGCAAGTGCAGAGAACAGGAAAAACTGATTCTGTAGACCAGTGCAGAAAAGGGTATTACTGAGAAACACAACAACAACAAAACAAATGCAAGCAAAACTGAAAAATGTTAAGAGAGACTGAAGCGCTGCCACACAGTCTTTTTGGAACTGAAGCTCAAGTGAATTGTTTCAATGTAGAGATGTGTACATGTGTTACAGGAAGAAATATGTTGTTGGTTGCATGTGACAGCTTTTTTCTGTTGTATGCTTTATGTCTGTATTGTGCTGTTGCAAAAATATGAGGTCTCAGTCAGTTTATTCTTCGATAGTTGAGTGTCCATAGGCATTATTTTTTATTATTCTTTTTTTATCAACATCAAGATTTTAGGTTAAACTTTGTATAAATATATAAGGGAAAGTGTATCTCTTAGGTCCTGTGACTAGTCACCATTTAGTTTTCACAATTTTTTATCGTTTGCATTCAATTCTCCTGCTGTGTGACAACTTAATTTTTAATAGTGCAACTATTGTTTGTAGTCTGTAGTGTCTATGAGGTCATTAAAGGTACATGCATAATGATTTAAAAGAATTAGTCAAATAATTTTATATGTAGTAGCATGTCACACTGCAGGACATGTAAGCTTTCCAAAAGCGTTTCATGACAACTATCCGCATATTGAAAATTGCATCATAGCAACATAATAATTTTGTCTAAAAAAACTTGTTTTATTCGCCAAAGTTATTCTGCCATTTTCTAAAGACAAAACATTATCTAGAATGTGCATGCTATTATATGTGTTTGTGCTAACATGTGCACACTACTAAATATATGTTTGTGTGAATGTATGTATGGGTGTTTGTTTGTTTGCATGCGCACATGTGTACATTGTGAAATGCTTGAGTCATGCTTGTTTTTTTTACATACAGAATGTGTCATATCAGCGAGCTAACATCATGATACTGCCTCTCTCACTTATCCAATCATCAACCAAAAATTCTGTTCTTCTTGTTTCTTGGAGTGTTGCGTGATCAACCATCCCTAGAGCCACTCCTTCAGATCCTTCCTTTTTTTTTTTTTTGTCGAGAAAGAAAGACAGAGCAGATGCTGATCACCCTGTGCGTGCATGTGACGTCAGAGCCCACCTGCCTGTCTCTGATTGTGTCTGAGGCATTCACTGGAAAATGCTCATTGTTCATCTCTGCAGGGTTCACTGGCATGGGTGTGAGACTATAACATCCTTTGGTAATGCTTTAGATTACAGCCCGCAATTTACAGCGTAAGTACACCGAATTTACAGCATACTTTTTTGTAATAATAGTGTACCTATAAATTACTTACGTGTAGGTATAAGGGAACAATATGCAAAGTTTGGGGAATAAAGGGGTAGCAACCTGAAATATTACCTGAAAATAATTTATACTGTAAGTATTTTATAACTAAGGTATAACTATTCTAATATTACGTGGTATGTATGACCTACTATGCTACACAACAATCTTACGTTTGCGAGCAATTTAGCAAGAACATACACTGCGTACCTTTTTGTAATAATACATAGGTATTATATTATAATATATTATAATATATATTATTAAAATCTATCTATCTATCAATCTATCAATCTATCTATCTATCTATCTATCTATCTATCTATCTATATATATATATATATATATATATATATATATATATATATAAAGTGTATTGCATACAGTCCATCTCAGCTGTGAGATGGGTGCGGTCCCCCACATCCCAAAAGAGTATAGGGTACAAATTAGGGCCTGAAACTCTTAAACAAAATTACGTTTTTTGTTTTTTTTTTAAAAATGGTTAGTAAAAGGAGGTGTTTGACATTCACAAAATGTTGATCTAAAAACTTAGGAGGTCAAACTTAATATTATTTGAGCTGTTTTATTGTCTATTGATATTAAACTGTATTTGATATTTATTGCAATTTCCCCCATCAAAATAACATTACAATGAATAATAATAATAACAACGCAAGAATGGTAAACAAATTTTGCCTAAATTTACTCACTAAGGGCTATCTAGTTTGGGACCAAATGTTGGTTATATTTTGATGAATTAAAGAAAAATATTAGTTTGATCTTTTTTCTTACAACTTGAGATAACAGGGTTAAATTTTTGTGCTTGTTGAATGCAGTCAACATTATTTGTATTTCTTTTATTATTTTTTACTTTAATACTTTAAAATGTACTTTATTACTGTTATTTATTATTATTTATTTCAACATTATTATTTACTTCCAAATGTGATGTAACTTTTTGGGTGTCACAATTATATGGAATGTTACTTTTTTGTAATGGGGGAACTAATACAGCAACAGGGATTCATGCAAAATGTATGGCACAGCTATTACGTTTTTGGTAATTAAAATTAGTTCATTAAAACAGTTTTTACTACAATGAATTAAATATCAATTCAACAGATTAGTATGTAAAGTAAAATGATGAAATTGATGAATGATTGTAATTGTTGTAAACAGTCGAGAATGTCAAGACCTCTGAGGTGGGACAGGCCAAAATCACTTTTTTTTAAGGATACAGACATTTTATGTGTTAAAAACTAGCTATTTTTTATGCTAAGTTAATTTATGTTAGATTATAGTTTTTCTAACCTATCTAATAATTCTCAACACAAAAACATGGGATTTGCACCTCAAATGCTTTAAAAGGCAAGCTTGGGAAACCAATGTGTACAGTATTCTTGGAATTTGCCTAATAACTCTACTAGTTTATTAGTGACAATGCTATGCTTCTGTTTGCAATATCCTTCATTCCCCTAATAGCATCTCTGTCAACAATGTGCACTGCCAGAGGGAGGGAAAGACAGGATGAGTGAGAAAGAAAGAAAGTGAGAGGAACACTGCAGAAAGAGCACTATAGAATGAGTGGACTATTTTTAGGGCCACCTGGGGGAATCTTAGCAGTACAGCACCGATTGCAATGCAAGTGGGTAACCTTGTTTTCCTTGAGAGAGAAACGAAAATATTTCCAGCCAGGGGTAAAGAGCCATGTCTAGCAAACACACACTGTCTGTGTTCTTTTTCTACTGTCATCTGTTTCTCCTCCTCTGTCTTTCGCATCATCCTACTTCTGTCAATTTTCTCTCTCCTCTCATCTTGTTACGTCCTCGCTAGATTCATTTTTCAACCTAATGTGTGTCTCATAAACCCGCCCTCCCCCTCGCTCTCCCCCACCTCCCCTTTCTCCACTAATTGCGCTTTCTCGTTTATAGATACACAGATATATTACATTACGCCTCCACGGAAAGGCCTTGTACTTTGTGTGGGCCACTGAAGCCATCATTTTACAGAACAATTACATCACTTTCACACAGTCGACCCATTAGCTAGGTGGTCTTCTTTGATAATTGGAAAATTACAAAGCTCGGATTTGTACGGCATATTGCAAGCGCTACAAGACATTATTGAGGGCAACAATGCTACGCAACTCAGTAACACTTACTGTAGCAAATGCTTCCAAAGAGACGGTTGTAACTTAAAAGCATTGGGTAAAAACATGTCTGAAAACATTGTAACGGTCATGCAAGCAACACCACAATCCATATCTCCTGCAATGCAGCACAAAATTGCACATAAAGGCCTGCGGTGTGTCATTCATAACTGTTCCAAGTCAGATTCAAATGAGGAATCAAACAGGAGACTGCAGCTCATTTGGCTTGCTTATGGCCAGCCATCTCTTAGAGAGTGACTTTACTGCATAGAAGAGTGTGAAGGTCATCATCTCTGATTTCAGTTATCTAAGATAAATGGCAATACATAAAGGGGGCTTGGATGGAAAACGACCCAACAAATAGTACTCACTGCTCACAGTCTGTTCTGCATTCGTAGACCACCTGATGCTTTTCATGGACTGTGATGATGCGTTTCCACCTTATTTTGCAGTGTAGATCAAGCAAACTTTATATATATATATATATATATATATATATATATATATATATATATATATATATATATATTTTGTAAATTTATAACATTATTCTTTGTGTTAGTTTACCCTAAATTAGTAAAAAAAAAAAAAAAAATATTTACCACAGCTGCAATGAGGTTTCAAATTCAACTGCTGAGGGAATGACAATTTGGCATCTTCTCTCTTCTAACTGCTGTAATCCACCGCTCTCTTAATTTTCCTCTTATGGAAACGGAAAGTTCCGAAAATGTAATAGTGGCACTACAGTGCCAAAGCAAGTTAAACTAGATACTGTATCTACAAGCAGAATTGTATATTACACTTTTATTTTTTCTGTTTTCTGTAGAACTATTTAGGAAGACTACAGCACCATTATTTAAATTACTTTTACCACATCTGCCTAATATGTGTCACGAGCACACTCTGCTCTCTCTCCCTCACTCCATCAGTCACCCACTCTCACTCGCCTGAGTGTTAATCATGCACACCTGCAGCTCATCATCACCCTGTTTGGACTTGCACTTAAACCCCACACTCACACTCAGTCAGTGCCTGGCCTTGTTGAAGGTACCTTGGACTCCCTTTTTTCTCTGCTGCAGTGGAATACTGCTTTTCTCTTTATTACTTACCTGATTGTCAACGATACAAGATAAGTGACTCTGAGGATTCTGAGAATATGGCATACCTACTCACCTGTGTTAACCTCAGCTGTTTGTCAACGATCTGCTCCAGACGTGCAAGATAAGTGACTTTGTGAAACCTGAGTTTACTGCTTATCTACTCACCTGTTTGAAACTTGCCTGTTATACAATGGATCTCTCTGAATGTGCTTGAAATGTGACTTTGACAACTCTGAATGTACTTTGTCTTGATATACAAACCTGCTCCTCAGTTTATGAAAGTGACATGTTGGTTTGGAATTAACCATTTGTGGATCTGTGCCTTCTGCCTTCATTCACTGTATGACCAAAGACTGCATTCAAAGACTTTGTACCTTACCTGAATATTCACCTCACTTTGCTTACCTGCGTTTCCTGTGTTCAGTGCAATAAACTCCCACATCTGTGTTCATCTCAGCTCCTGTGCCACTAAACAGCATGTAAACACTTTACATGTTGTTCAGACAGTCTCTTTCTGACTAAGTATGTGCAGGGCTGCAGTTAGGAATTCTTGAAACTGGTACAAAATGTGTACAGAAACCCCCCCCCTCCCATTCGGTTGTCCAACTCCTTGTATTTTATGTTAAAATGGTACAAGATTATCCTACTGAAATGCAAGTGATATCAAAAGCATTAGGTTGGAAGTAATCCGAAAATAATTGGATTGGATTACTGCAAGATTACGTTACTGATTGCAATTTTTGTCATGTAATTTGTAACCAGTACCTGATCAAAATTTAGAAGTAATCTACCAGCATTGTGCAAGACTAAAAACAAGAGGCAAAGTTGGATAAGAAAACGATTTGAAGAAAATGGAAAGATGGGGGGAGGTAATATGCTGCTAGCAGCATCAGCATTTTGAAAGGGAAAATACAAAGGGCATCCTTCTGTCTTCCAAACCATATCCAGAGTTCATTCTAAAGGAAGCTCAGACTGTAAATCTGCCTTGACTGTGCCTGGATGATAAATTACTACCTATAAAATGACAAGATGCTGGAGTGTTTGGTTGGGCTTCAATCAGATGACCGTAACATTGATATTGACCCGCATTCACCATGTGTTGACGCAGCAGTATGGTGACACGGTGATGAATGCAAACCGCAGAAACAGCATAAGGACGGGGGCAGGATGGAGATGTCATCTCTGAAAAATCACTCCATGTGCTTGACTCTATGTTGAAGTATTCAAAAATGAGAAACTGCTTCCTGCCAAACAGCCGGGACTCTGCGATCCAGCAATCAATCAGCTTTGTCAAAACGGCTTCAAACTGCAAATCTCAAAGCTCATATGCTGCATGTCTCTGTTTGCTGGGAATATCACAAGCTGTATTTTTTGTTATGCAACAGATTTAATTGTCTGATTTTAATTAAATGTTTCTTTTTAGTAGCTAACAACCTGTCTTGCCATGGTTTAGATGCTTGCACAGTGCCAAACCACCACATACAGTACATGATTAATCTGTTCCAAAACATATCACTCAACTTTTTTTTTTTTTTTTTGGCCCTCTAGCGGTTAAATAAAACTTCAAATGTGTCTTGCGGAAGAACATTTGTTTTGGTAATGACGCAAGTTGTGCTTCGGTTCCGCTCCTCTGCGCGGATGAATATGGTTCGAGGCACCGGTGTACACATGGATAACAGGATATCAGAGTGAAATGGACAAATAAATATCGAAAGAAAGGAAAAGACGGATATCCGAAAACATGTTATCTGAGCAGGTAAGTGCCATATCTTAAGTTGTTGTTTTGACTCATTGGAAACATTGATGTTTTGAAATAAATGACGTTACAAAAGTTAGGTAACGTTCGTTAACATTAGACATAATGATTGCTAGTCTGATAAGGTCAAATGTTGTGACGGTTTTTATAACTGCAGGATATTCTGTCCAAATAGACCACAGTAGTAACTAATTTATAGATTGTCATTGTTACCAACCAGTGGTCAACATCATTTCAAGACTCACATCCTTGGCAAGCCTAGAACTAAAGGAGTTATTTAAATTATTGCCGTTATAAAGAAAAATACATGCGTGTGCTAGCAAGTGAAAAGTTCTGCACCGACTGCAGTATAATTATTGTATTTCACTAAATTCACACAGACGTGTGTGTGTGTGTGTGTGTGTTATTACACAACTATACATAAACCATATCAATAAAATATCTTGCCTGTTGAGGAAGAAAGCCATCTCTGGGTCGCTTTTAAATCCTTTCAGTTGTCGCCACCTCTGAAAAGCCAAGCTGATGTTGATTCGGATTTCATTATGGACTGTCACTTTCCCTTTTTGCTTGTAGACTCTGCTCTGTTTGGGATTTCTTTGTTTTTACAACCGGTGATTCCCCGGAGGTTTGGTGTTTTGAATGTCACAACGAACGAGAAAAATTTACCAAACTTTCAGCTTCACGCTACTCCCACAGCATACACGCGCTACAGTAGCCGGAGCTTATTTTCTCTGTGTACGGATATGACATGAACATGCATGGGCAAATGACGTATGTAGGCAATTTCCTGTGAAATCTGTCCCGACAGCTCTAAAATATAAATCATTATTATAGGTTTATCGAAGTGGTGGTGTTTGGGTTTTTTTTTTTTTTTTTTTTTGTTTTGTTACATAGTCTAGCTTTAATTTAAATTCTCAAGCAACACAATTCTAGAACATTTTATCACAACTTTCTATCCATTTAAATTTGTAAAATTAAAGTTTACTTAATCAATTTGAGTTGGGATGACATTAATACTACTTGTGGCGTTTAATGTAACATTAGTGAAACTGGGCAGGGGATTTCAATTTCACAGCATGATTTTCATGGGACTGGATAGGGAGTAAATGTTCAAATTAACTGTTTTGTTTTTGTGCAAGATTACTATACTGCAAAGGGGAATACTTGCTAGTGTTTAATGTTTTGTTGAGATTTAGAGTATGTTATGTTTGAGTTTTAGGGGTTAACATTATGGTGAAGAGTGGAGCTTGAGCTTACAATGAGGACAGGTACTGTAGATGTCGCACATGGAATCGATTGCTCGTTTCATTAAGTGAATGCTGTGCTAACCATACCATAATTATTAAACTACACTATGTAGTGCTTCCAACAGCACGTATTTAACATGCTAACATTCACTTTCACTAGTTAGTGCAAAAATAAATAAAAGAAATGTATTTAAGTTACACTGACATGTCTAATTTTGTAGGGTTTACCCAATTCTGCTAGTTTGCTACAACATTTGTATTGAGATTACATAGTAATTTTAAGTTAAGAAAACTAATTTCAAACATGTGGAACCACTGCCCACGATTGAATAAATTTCACCAAAAGCCTTTTTTTTTTTTTTTTTTTTTTTTTTTTTTTTTTTTGTGTGTATAGTGAGCTGACTCGCTGCCTACTGTATTCTGTACATAGGCAACTACCTTCTAAAGGTAACGTCCTAACAGAGAAAAAAAATTAATAAGTGACTGACTTGGAACACTACATAAACAGCAGCTCATGTAGAGCAAATCTGCATGGGAGACTCCTCTCACAATTGTTTCCAATAGAGTTTGACATTATGCTGCTAAGAAAACATTCAACATGTCATGCACAATGTGGGGCACCTTCTTAGAATTTTTCAGCATTGTATTGTATGAGTACATTTATAATGGACATTTCTCTCACTTCGCCTGTCTTCTTGAAACTATTTTTAACTGACCTCATCGCTATGAATTCTGGAGCTTCTTTTTCCATGTTGCCTTTGAATTTGGCCAAAAAGCATAAGTAAGATGACTTACATTTTGGAACAACTTCCCATCTGGAGCGCACCTATGAATCATGATTATCAGAATCGAATGGCCATGAATCATGATTATCAGTTCACGGGGTACTATTAAGTGTATTACAAGTGTGCATAATGAAGTGCTTATCTCTGTATTATTCATAGTTCAGTGCACTGAATCCCACTGGGAAAGATCTTTACAGTGAAATGTTCCACTTTAATGAAATCTATTTTAATTTGCTATACAGCTTTAGGAACAACTCATTGCCACCGTTGAGTTACAAAACATAATTAATGTGATCACTTCAATGCGTATGTAAGAAAATACTCCAATCAAATGCATATATAAGAGGCAACGGTTCGTTTTAGACAAGCGGTCTACTGATGAATGTTAAACTCAACAATTTATGCATTTGAAAACTAAGAAAAATGAGAAGATAATCAAGGCCAGATGAGGACTTTAATTGAGACTAAGGTCTTTGATTACTCTTCACCACTGGGTCACACGAATAAGCCATTTCACTTCTGCTGCACGATTAGGCATTTTAATAAATGTATTCAAGGTGAAAGTCAAATGTCCTAAATTATCTAAACTATGCATAGCTTTTTCATATGTTTAGCCCAATACTAAATTGGGCCATCTAACCATATGCGTGTGCTGAGGTCACAACCTCCCAACTTCAGATTTGAAAAGGCTCTAGTCCTTCTGGAGGAGACACAGGTGGCAAGGCTTTTCTACATTCACTTATGAACGACCCTCTTCTGATTTACAGCCTTCTGATCTGTTTCTTCAGTGCACCAATAAACTGGTATGAACTTACTGATTAACGGGTGGCCATTATTTTTTTTATAGATGGATAGCAAAACAAAGAGAATTCTGAGCATACATGGGAAAAAAAAACTATTAATGGAGACTGGATTTGATATATTTTTATAGGTTTAATTAGTCATGCCTTTTTGTTGTTAAAGGCAAAAAACCATGAATCATAATTACATGTTGCAACAAAGCTATGTGACTGGGAATAGTCGAGAGGCTAACGTGATTCACCTCCCAACGTCAGAGCCTTAAATTAGCTCCTGCAGACAGTCTCCCACCAGGAAAAATAAGTGGTGCTGCTAATTAAGTGCACAATAATCAAGTCAAGAGTCTAAACAGAGAGAAGACAGGGGCAGTGTCTGTGATATTACAAAGTCTGTCAATATTTATTTTCAAAGAATTTTTAAACAAAGTGATTATCTGCACTACATTGTAGGTGTAAACAGCACCTGCCACAAAGCACGGATATTTGCACTCCAATAGTCTGGTGAAAACAGAAATTGAAGACAAACTGCGCCATTAGTGCTGCTGCAGTGATGTGAGGCGTAATATGGACATGGTTGTGCTTTTTTTCATGTGGACGACCCATGTTCGATTCCATCTTTTTCCCATCCTTTTTCCTGTCTCCACAATTAATCTGTAATACTACTTATATTAATATTTTATTATTATTATTATAAAGGTTCATTCCCTTGCAGGGATTTGGTCATGGTAAATGTAATTGCATTAAAATCTTGTTTTTATATAATTAACCATGGTGTTACTACAGTAATGCGGTGTTAATACAGTAACCATGTTTAATTCTGTGGTTACTATTTTAAAAACATGACAGGGTTTTCCATCCTACATCGCTTTTCAATATTCTACCCAACTGTGAAAGCATAATGCCTGGCAGGAGCACAAATCAAGTAAACCAATGCTTGTCCAAAAGCATTATTTTGAGACTATTGCAGATTGCAAATAGCAGTTTTGAACTGAGACCTATGCTGACTTCACAGAAAACTGATGACGCCTTGAAAAAAAAAAATGCAATCTATTATTACAGAAGTCATTAAGTGCTTACAAAATGACAAATTATCAGGCAGCATCTATTGGATGTAGTAGCCTCACTCCACACTAATACATTGCCTTACTCAAAAGCTGGCACTCTTACAATACTTAATGGAAAACGTGTACTCTATTTCTATTCTGATACAAAAATCTATTTGTGATGGTTTTCAAAATATAAAGCTCTACCATTTCTGGGCATGCCATTCCTTTTCATCAAAATTCATTCTTTCTAAAGCCACATAACCTATTACAGACCGTGCGCATGGTTCAGCACCTGGAGCTGTCCAGTCCATCATTACAAATGACTGCATGCTAAAACCATCGAGACGATCTGGGCAAAATTTGTAGAACTTGAACCCTGTTTATAGCATCTAACTGGATTTAGCACTTTAAACAGGCGGTTTAAGAGTCGGTTGTTATGAACTAATGGGTGCCAGTGTTGAACAATGCAACGCTTTGAAGCAATTGTTAATTGGGATTTCCTATTCACTTGACACATCTGTTCACTTGAATGCGGCTGTGCAGGTAATGTTTTTGTCTCATTACACAACACAGCGAACCTGCTAATAATGTCAATGTTAGACCCCTATATTCTTTCAAATTTACCGGTGAAGTTTAGCTGTTTTCCAACATAACAGATTTTAATTTTAACGTCATATGGTAAACCGAGTTCCTCTCTGTGATAAATGGCAAAACTAAGCAATGGAATGTCATCTTTAACGAGGCTCCACAGTAAGGAAAAAAGTTATTTATATGTTGTACAGGACAAACCATTCGTTGCGTTATTTTTCGTCATTGACGGGTTAATCATTCTAATAAATCAGATACTGACTGCTTGAAATAATTCTAAAAATATATTTAGCATGGTTGTATAATCTGGATCCTTGGTGATTTCATATAATTTCGATTCGATGAAGTGTGGTTTTATTAGTTCAATTTGACGATCTACTTGCAGCAGCTGAGCAAATGCTGACGTCTCAACCACACGCGTCTCCTTTAAGACAGCCTTTTGTTTCAAAACTGCTCGTTGTATTTACACTAACGAAGAACTGCAAAAGGGAGCTATACGAAAATATGTAAATGTACTGTCAAGGCATATTTTAGATGTAACGCTTCTTGTGTCGCTTTGCCTTGCATTTACACGGACATTTGTAGAGCACTCTGTAAAACATGGCTGTGCGCTGTTTGCCACTGTATAGCCCATAATGATGTAGATGTAGCTCACACTGCAATACTCCAACCATGCATACCAAAATATACATTCCATCAAAAATAAAGGTAAGAACACTCACGGTGTTTCGTCAATCGGTCCTTGGTTGTCATGTCTTGAGTTAAGGGCCAGGCACAGCAGAAGTGCTTGTTAATTGTGTAAGCCGGATCCCCGCTGTTCTCCGCTGCTGTTGTTGCTTCAGTTCTTCTCAGCTGCGCTCAGTAAGAGAGATCAGAGTGTTTGCGCGCCACTGCTGAAGATTCGTCTCTTGCTGCTACAAGCGTCACAGTTAGGAGGTCAACATAAAACATCACCAACAAAGACTGCGCAGGAATACCTAGCCCTCATTTTCTGCTGAGACTGACTTGACTTCCTGGTTATTTGGGGTCCCAGAGACTCTAAGTTATATATAGAGATAAAATAGTAATTTAGAAATTAACCTATTGCTGTCCCATCAAAAACAGTAAATAATGTAATCTGACCCAATTGAAAGAAGACATACTGTATTATTGAATCTCTAACCGTTTTACCATAAAGTATAGCACCTTTCAGAAAGGTGACTGTTATTCAGTAAAGTATTCTGTTTGGGATCAGTTGGACTTGAACCAACAAGAACACTGTGCTGAAAAATATATAAAAACAAATCCAAATGGCCTAGATAGATAGACAGAAACAATGCTACATTGTGTGCACACTTCACAGAATCACAACATAAGATATGTTTTGGCATTTATTCATGTTTTATAATTGGGGCCTCAGAAAGGCAGTACTATTGTAACTTTGTCCATGGAAAACTTTTGAAACATTAAAAAAAAAATAAAGGGTAACACTTTACAGTAAGGTTCCCTTTGTTAACATTAGTTAACAACATTAGTTAACATGAACTAACAATGAACAATACTTTTACAGCATTTATTAATCTTAGTTGATGTTAATTTCAACACATACTAATACATTTTTAAAATCAAAAGTTGTTTGTTAACATTAGTTAATGCACTATGAACCTACATGAACTAACAATGAACAGTTGTATTTTTATTAACTAACATTAACAAAGATCAATAAATGCTGTAAAAAATGCATTGTTAATTGTTTGTTCATGATATGTAATGCATTAACTAATGTTAATGAATGGAACTTATTAAAGTATTAGAGGTATGTCAGACCTCACACAAAACATAAGAGGAACAAGATTATTCTCCAAGAGTCATCTGTTTTATCTAAATCTTCTGTCACATAAAATGGTACTGAAATGTATAACTTCAAATGTTTATCAGATGTTTATTTTTGCATATAGTGTGAATGGTTTTGGAATAAAAATCTGGATTTAAAAGTAAATTTCATATGGATATGGCAATACATTGCAAATTCTGTTTTCAGATAATACTTGGTATGAAAACAGCTACTAAAGAGGACTGACCTAAGAGTGAACATGACATTTGGCCTTTATATTGAGCCGAATCGATCTGTATTCATAAAAGCTGTTCCATTCGGAAAGAGTGCAAACAGGACAACAATGGCCCGTGTCTGACCACAGAGGAAATTTCCACTGGGCATGTTTTCTTCTCCCCATGCCTCTAGGTCTTAATGGCTAAACAATCACTAATGCACAGACAGAATGCTTTGGGGTTCACTTAATGGAGTTTATGGCAGTATGCTATAAGTTTTAAAACATTAAAATCACAAATATATATATATATATATATAGGTTATTGCATAAGGACTGATGTAAAATAACATTTAGCCTTACATCAATTGTGATTTTTCTCCCCAATTTGGCATGCCCAATTCCCAATGCGCTCTAAGTCCTTGTAGTGGCATAGTGACTCACCTCAATCCAGGTAGCGGAGGACGAATCTCAGTTGCCTCCGTGTCTGAGTTGGTCAATCTGCGTATTTTATCACGTGGCTTGTTTAGCGCATTACCGTAGAGACCTAGCGCATGTGGAGGCTTCATGCTACTCTCCGTGGCATCCACAACTCACCACACACCCCACCGAGAGCGAACCACATTATGGCGACCACGTGGAGGTTACCCCATGTGACTCTACCCTCCCTAGCAACTGGGCCAATTTGGTTGCTTAGGAGACCTGGCTGGAGTCAGCACGCCCTGGATTCCAATTCCCGACTCCAGGGGTGGTAGTCAGTGTCTTTACTTGCTGAGCTACCAAGGCCCCGCCAATTATGGTGGAAGGTTAAAAAATATATATATATTCCTACAGTGACCACAAAGTGGTGCAGTTGAGCTCTGGGTGAGCATGGATCTGTATGTTTTGAACATATGGGGAACCTTCTTTGCAATTATTTAATCATGGAATGAGCTACTACATTTTGACTTATCTAGGCATCTATTGAAAGAAAATAATCTTATGAGATTCAACCCCACTGTCCATAATTATACTAAATGCATATGGGAATCTGCTGTGTAATTTCTGAGGATTTATTAATTTCTAAAAATAGACATTTATCAAACATCTATGCTCACAAAAGTGCCCATAAATATATCATAAAACATATCTCTGACTTGCTTAGCTAACTGCTGGCTGGAAGGAGAGAGTGAAATATGCATGACTGACTTGCTTTTTATCGAGACTGTCCTGATTATGCAAAAATGGTTTTGGCCTTTTACTTTTGAATGAGACATAATATCCTCAACCATGCATACAAGACAAAGGTAAAAAAAATGTTTTACTGAATTCCTGTCAACCCACACATATATGTGATATATGGCCATATATAGGATTAGTTTATATATTTGGGCATTTATGAATCTATTTAAATTTCACTATGATTTCAGAAAATATGCTACATATAAGAAAACTGACATTTTTGTAGCATTTTGAAATATATGGTGTAAATATCATATTTACAAGTAGGCCCTGTAACTTTTTTTATATCAGTGAAACCATATGCACATTCATGTTTTACATTTCTTGCCATATGCCTATATACATTTCTGCAAAGAAAAAATTGTGTGCCTTGCTAAATTGATGGAAATCAAATAAACAATTTATTAAAGTTAGAGAAAAGATTAAAACTGAATGGTCCACAGGTTGTAATTATGACAGTGTCAAATTTAATATAGCTTTTAAAAACAGTACCATGTCTACCATTTTTATCTTCCTTTAGCTTTCATGATTCACATAACAGTCATAGATCACAATCAATAGTCATAATCACAGTTTGTGATGTAAAGAACATATTTATTCTCGTGAACGCAACCCACACCGTATTCAAGGGTTAGACACGTGTTTATGTCCAGAAAATGAATTATTATATAGGCTCCTGAGCAGCACGTTGCTCTGCCTCCACATGCTATTGGACGAATCTGGATTAGTAATATAAAACCCGGGTTCTGATTGGTTGTTGAGTGTACTCGGGAACAGACGGTCCTTACACCACCATATGCGTCGCATTCATGCATTATAAACAACATAGCTATTGAAGAACTGGATCTCTGCATCTTTAGTTTTGCTATATCTGTTATATCTCAGTGTTAACCCAGTCATCGAAATGAAGTCTGTGAGGTTTATTATGAAGAATGCTTCTTTGGCCAATGCGCCTCAATACATCGAACGCTTTTCCAAATTTTCTCCTTCTCCACTATCAATGAAACAATTTCTCGATTTTGGTAAGTCCTTTTTCTTATATGTTATTTGTTCGTATATAGATAGTATGCATTTCAATTATATAGCCCGAGCGTGTTGTTAATATATGGTCGTGTTTTGTGCATTCAGTTGAAATGCAGAACAGACAGTTTTATTATGGCTCTCCAGTCCATGTTATAATTATTATGCACTCTAGTATGTGAATTCTATACATGGATACAGAGTTGCATTGCTTGTGCTAAAATCATGTCTGCCTGTGTTCAGACTCGTGCAGACATGATTTTACTGGTGGTTCTGCTGGTCAGCTCATACTGGCTGAGTGTTGCATCATAGTCTAGGCGTCTTTGTTTTGGGACACTGCGATGTTTATGTATCTATATGGACTATTTAATTGCATTAAGCATTAAGAATGTGCATGCATTTCAGTCGCGAGCCTATCGTTCATTTTTATTTTTAACACCTGTCGTATGTTTTGACAGCATGGCATACGTAGATATTCTTCCTTAAAAACAAACCTGAGAATAATTTTTAATGCCATCTCTGTCCAGGTTCTACCAACGCATGTGAGAAAACTTCATTTGTTTTCTTGAGACAAGAGTTGCCTGTACGTTTGTCAAACATCATGAAAGAAATCAACGTTCTCCCCAAAAGACTGCTTACCACTTCTTCTGTGCAAATGGTTCAAAGCTGGTGAGTTATACAACATTATTAGGCTACTGCATGTATAAACTAATCTATCTTGGCTAGCATTGTTGCAGCAACAAGAGATTTTTGTATTTAATAATTAAAAGGCGATTAGATGGTGTGTTGACAAGCTGGATATTTATAGCTTACTCCGTAAACACTCCGGTCTACTTGAGACAGGGCCAAACTTTTAATTGTGAAGAGCATGTGAACTTTGTCCTACATTCAGTCAGCGTCAGGGTGGGTGCTATACTTCTTCCTGGAGGGTCTCTGATGTGAACTATGTCCTACTTTCACTACCTCTGCCCTCAAGTGTCACATTTATCTTTGTTTGTGTGCCTTTTAAGAAAAGTGGAAACTTGGAAACTTAGGCATAATCAAAACAAAACAGTCTGCCATTAATATGCAGAGTATGCAAAATGGCACATCCGTTTTACTGTTGTTTTTCATGGATTTAAATCGATGTTTTCTTTTTCTTTTCTGTTCTTTTCAAACACCCTTTTACTAGTTTAATTTATTTGTCCCCAACATAACTTATATTTTATTAATATGTAATTTATAAGGATATATTTTGTGCTTTTCAGAAAAAAATTGCTTTCATGACATTACAAAGAGTTGTCAAGAAGAGAGCTTAAAGGGATAGTTCAGCCAAAAATGAAAATTAACTCGTCATTTACTCACCCTCATGCCATCCCAGATGTGTATGACTTTGAACACAAATGAATATTTTTAGAAGAATATTTCAGCTCTGTAGGTCCATACAATGCAAGTGAATGGTGATCAGACCTTTGAAGCTCCAAAAATCAAATAAAGGCAGCATAAAAGTTATCTGTATGACTCCAGTGGTTTAATCGATGTCTTAAGCGATCCATTTGGTTTGGGGGTAAGAAGAGACAAAAATGTAACTTCTTTTTCCCTGTACATCTTGACAGCAGTCTCCTTGGTGATCATGATTTCAATCTCGATTACACTTCCTATAGCACCATCAAGTGCTCTGCACATGCATCAGGAAGTGTAATCGAGCTTGAAATCATGATCGTGCCTAGAGAATGCAATGGGAAGATATACAATAAAAAATGAGTTATAGTTTGGTATGTTCTCACCCAAAACCAACTGGAGCACTTAAGAAGACACTGATTAAACCACTGGAGTTGTATGGATTACTTTTATGATGACTTTATCTCAGTTTTGGAGCTTCAAAGTTTTGGTCACTGTAACAGCTCACAAACAGAAGGGAAGGAGAACACAGGGAAGCAGGTTTTTCCAGGCTCAGGTAGGACTTTTAATCGGCCACTTCAATGCTTTACAACTTTACAAACTCGTCAGCTTCACCGGCACATAGTAACTTAAACACATCAGCTTCACTAACATAACAGATTAAACGTAGCAACTTCAGGAGCACCGTGGCCTGCCTTGTGCCAGACTCTCTCTCTCTCTCTCTCTCTCTGCTGGTGGCGTGGCTGCTTATATGCCACTCTCCCCATGCTCACTGGAATTAGAGAAAGGTGTTACACATAATCTAGCTCAGGTGCAAGCGCCCTTACCACTTTCTCTCTCTCCGGACGGATGCTTGACCACGCCCCCGCTGCCACAGTCACCATTCACTTGCATTCTATGGACCTACAGAGATGAGATATTCTTCTAAAAATCTTTATTTGTGTTCAGCAGAAGAAAGTAAGTCATGCACATCTTAGATGGCATGAGTGTTGGTAAATGATGAGATCATTTTTATTTTGGGTGAACTATCCCTTTAAGAGATTCTGCTGTTTTAAAAACTACAGACCAACTTGCCTCCCCTGATGAATACAGTGCTCACACACCATTTTATTTTGCCCTTATGAAATTCTAAATATACTGTAAATCCAAACCATCATGTTTGTTTATTTGCTTAGGTATATTCAGAGTTTGATGGAGATCTTGGAATTCTTGGAGAAAAGTCCAGATGACCACAGAGTATTAGAAGAGTAAGTTGAAAAGAATTAAACAGGAGTATGTTTTGTCATTGCATAGTCTAACCATCTTGACTCTCTACACAGGTTTGTGGATACTCTGGTCAACATCCGAAACAGACACAATGATGTCGTACCCACTATGGCTCAAGGTGTGATTGAATATAAAGAAGTCTTTGGTCAAGATCCAGTCACAAATCAAAATATTCAGTATTTCCTGGACCGGTTCTACATGAGCCGGATATCCATCAGAATGCTTATCAACCAACACAGTAAGCAACATTAAACCCAAATAATACCTAGAGTATTGTGCTTTTAAATTAGTTTTACTGACCTTGTTTTCACTGTTTTTAGCTCTGGTCTTTGATGGTGCCACAAATCCAGTCCACCCTAATACCATTGGCAGTATAGACTCTCGTTGTCAGGTGGCAGAAGTTGTTAAAGGTATAGTATGCAAATAGATGTACTTTCGATCTGGTGAAACCTTAAACCAATCTAGCTGTATAGTGGGTGTTTCTAGCAAACTTTCAGCTCAAAATCAGTGACCCATTTGTTTAGTCATTTCATTGTACTCTGGTATGTTTCTTAAAATATTGTGTCATTACATTTTTCATGCAGATGCATATGAAAGTGCCAAGATGCTGTGTGATCAATATTACCTCAGCTCTCCTGAGCTTTTACTTCAGGAACTCAACAGTAAGAACAATGTTCATGTGAAATACCTGAGTGTAAAATCACAATATATAGGCTGAGTAAGTTTATTTCATATATTGATTTTGTTTGTTTCATGCATAATTGTTCAGAGCTCAGCACTAGATAATATGTTTAGTAGCCAGACTTCCTTAAAGGTGAAGTGTGTAATTTCTGCACCACCAGTGTCACCAAAGAGAACTGCAAAAATAACGACTACATTTCCCAAACACTCCCCCTATCCTCCATTGTTTGACATGACTCCTTTTGTATTCTGTATTGTTTTACAGCTAATAACAGGAACCAGCCTATTAATATAGTGTACGTCCCTTCCCATCTCTACCATATGCTGCTTGAACTGTTCAAGGTGAGATGGAGCCCATCTTATATTCTGTTCTGAAACAATGCTTTGCATAAGGGAAGCTGAATTTTTGTCATGACGATATGCCTCCTTTCTCAGAATGCTATGAGGGCAACCATTGAAAATCATAAAGAAGGCAGCTATCTTCCACCTATCCAAGTTATGGTGGCCATAGGAGGAGAGGACCTTACTATAAAGGTGATTTAAACTTGAGCAATTGCATTGTAAACACACTTATTTTACATTATTCTTCTCTTTTGACATTTTCTAGCTCAGGTTTTTAAACTCAGAAAAGGATAATGTGATTTAACAATGTATTTTTTGTCACTGTAGATGAGTGACAGAGGTGGTGGTGTTCCATTCAGGAAGATGGAGAATCTTTTCAGTTACATGTACTCCACAGCACCAACTCCCCAGATGGATGAGAAGCAAAGGGCTCCCCTTGTGAGACAATCTTTCATATTTAAATCCTTAATGATTTGTTAATTCGATTAATTGCAAATTAAATACAAATAGGATAACCAGATTCATAGTTCCACTTTATAAAATTTTCCACCTTTTGTCTCTGCAGGCTGGGTTCGGTTATGGGTTACCCATCTCCCGTCTCTATGCCAAATACTTCCAGGGTGATCTCCAGCTCTACTCTATGGAGGGCCATGGCACTGATGCAGTCATTCACCTGAAGGTATGTTCAAAACCGGATCTTTGAAACACATTTTTACAGTGCATACAAGGCAGTACTGAATTAGTTTTACTCCAGGGTTCCTACAGTCATGGAAGACCTGGCATAATTATATCAAGGAATTTGGAAAATTGTGATTTGCAGGCCTGGAAAAGACAGAGACATCATAGAAAATGTATGGAAATAATGAATATATGCTCACTTAGCACTTTATTAGGAACACCGTGGTCCTAATAATGTGCCCAACATGGTCTTCTGCTGTTGTAGCCCATCCGCCTCAAGGTTCGACGTGTTGTGCATTCTGAGATGCTATACTGCTCACTACAATTGTACAGAGTGGTTATCTGAGTTACCGTAGCCTTTCTGTCTGGCTCTCTTATCAACAAGGCATTTCCATCTGCAGAATTGCTGCTCACTGGATGTTTTTTGTTTTTGGCACCATTCTGAGTAAACTCTAGAAACTGTTGTGTGTGAAAATCCCAGGAGATCAGCAGTTACGGAAATACTCAAACAAGCCCGTCTGGCACCAACAATCATGCCACGGTCGAAATCACTGAGATCAACTTTTTTCCCCATTCTGATGGTATCTGCTTGATTTTATGCACTGCACTTCTGCCACACGATTGGCTGATAAGATAATCGCATGAATAAGTAGGTGTACAGGTGTTTCTAATAAAGTGTTAAGTGAGTGTATATAGAGTCCATTCTATATGAAATAATTTTTTTTAAAATCCTTATCCAGTAATCACGAATAGCTGGAAAACTCAAGTAAATTGGGAACTGTGGGAGCCCTGTTAAACCCCTAACTATACATATTTAACCTCTTCAATTAATTCAGTAAAAACTGCTTAATGTACAGACTCGATTTAAACTCTAATGTAACATTTCCTTTACACAAACCAAGGAATTCCTAAAACTTTAACACAGATTTTTTGCTGCCTTGCAAATACTGCCATTTCCTTCAGGAAATCATAAAAAATATTTTGCCTTGTGCCCTGAAAGATTACATCATGTGCTTTGTTTTTCAGGCATTATCAACTGATTCAGTGGAGAGGCTTCCAGTGTTTAATAAGACTGCTCGGCGGAACTATAAAGTCAGCCAGGGGGCAGATGATTGGTGTGTCCCCAGTCGAGAGCCACTGGACCTGGCTGTATTCCGGCTGGCAAAGTGAAAAGAACACACCAGTGTGAAGCGTCTAGGAGGGATATTGGACAATTCCATGACCGACATTAGTGAAGTGGGATCGACATGGTGGGATCAAAGTGTCCACATGGCCCGGACCCAACTCTTCACTCACTGTGAAGCAACATAGTCTCTTTGCAATACCGTAGTAGTCATATGCAGTGGTTTTCCTCTGCACCATGTCTATATCATCTGCTTTTTTGTTTTAAGAAATTAGGCATTGGCAGTGTTACCTGCAGACCATAGCAATTGATATAAAGTGTGACTGCTAAAGTGCCAAATTAATCTGCATTGAACCACTCTTCCTTCTATGGAAATACTGTGATGAAGAATCTCCAGATGTGGAGTAGTGGGCCAGAGCGACAGTCTATGGCAGTTCTGCACACTGTTTTGGAGTAAAGGGGCTTGATCCTCTTAGCTAGATATTGGAACCAGCATGCAACAACAGGCTTGTGCTTAGGAACTAAAGAGTACTTCTAGATCAGAAGGGCCAAGAAAGGACGATAAACATCAATATGCAACCCATGATGGATCATAATGTACATTAGTATAACACTGAAGTCAGTATCTATCATAATTATATACCTACAGCACCTTGAATGGTAATGTAGAAGTATTCTTACTTAGAATAGCCAAAAGCTGAGAAAAAGGCCATAATTGTGATGCCATTGTACTTGGTATTTCAGTCTGTGGCCAAACAATTTAATATCATCTTTGGTTTTGTACTCATACTTTACATTCAATGTGTAAGGCGTTAGAAAGGGTTCACAGATTTAAACGTGTTTATAGCCAGTAAGAATGGACTGTAACAATAATCTCTTTTTTGAAACTTGAGAAAAGCATAACCCTTATGTGCTGAGCATTGTTTTGCGCATGTTTACTGTAAAACATGCTAAAGCATTTTAGATACCTCATTAAGTATAATTAGTTTGCTCAGATACCTTTTTCAGCAGTTGCCTTCAGTTTTGTGGGCTTTTGTCCACTTTGTGGTAGTTTTTGCTCTCTGCAAATACTGTACAAAGTGTAGGTGCAATAAATTAAAGCTATTGATATAGTCTGTTCTAAGTCATTTTAAGTCTTCTCTTTTGGGAGCTTGCCTGCTGTAGTACATCAACTATCTGCTTTGCAATAGCACCATTCAGCCTTATATGTATGGACCATCTTTTATGTATTATTGTCTGTTTTGTTTTTGTCTGATGCTAGCCCTGAAAATAAAAACATATATTTTTTGTATGTTTTCCATATGAAGCAAGTTATGTATACAGAATGGAAATAAACACTTTTTTGTGTAAATTCTCACTGTGGAGTGTAATCAATTATGAGTCAACAAGCACTCTGAACTCAACCTGGACCTTTATGTTTGGCTAATGGTGGTTATTTATTAGATAACTGTATTGTAGAGGTTTATCTAGAAGAAGATGAAGATAAAGATGATTGACAAGTGTGGACATAGGCGGTATTTATGGGTGGGACATGTCCCTACCACTTTTTGCCTTTGCCAATTTTGTCCCCACCACTTTTTGAAATCAGAAAAAATAAGAAATATCTCCAGTTCTTTTGCAGGAGTTTACATTTTGATTGTGTGAGTTATAATAAATGGTGGTCCAGCATTGGAGTTTGTTATTTTTTATGTTATAATGAGTGCTCTTTGAGGCTTTTATCAGTGGCGTTGAGCAACAACTGATGTACAGATGCAATCTTCATTTATTAAATTATAAAGTTATATAAGGGTGGATTCGAATTATTACCCCATGTGTGGCGTAAAAGACTCCATCTCCATCCTTTTTTTTTTTTTTAAATAATCAAAACTTCTGTTATTGTAATTTCTTTTCATGAAAATTATGTTGCTCCATCAATTTTATATAAATAGAAATTTATTATTTATTAAAATATATATTATCTTAATACACTTTGTGACCAGAAAAAAAGCACATTTTCTTTAAGGTGTGCTTTTAACCCTGTTGTACCATATTTTTTAGCTACATATATATATATATTTGAGCCATAATTTGGTCATGGAGAATTATCATTTATCAAAACAGTAAAAGATTATTTGACATTATCTGCATTAATATTCATTATAATTCATATGCACGAGTTTTGTGACGTCACCCCACCCCCCCTCCCCCCAACTGTCCCCACCACTTGTGGGGCACAAAGTGACATGAGTTACTACGGTACATGTTGATCCTCGCCAAGTAAGACAAAGGTTACATTTCATAGTAAGTAACACCCTGTTTAAGGTTACAGGTTGCATGGAAAGTGACATCTCACTGGGCAACAATGAGAGGCATGAATGGAAAAATATGCCTGGGAAGAAAAAATAGAGCAAATATACTTCTAACAAATCTGAATCTAATGAAACATAAACATATCAAATCTGTCCTTCAGCACCTGGAGTTTGATGGAACAAAATGATGATGATGATTATTATTTAGCTAAATATGTGGATAAAATCAGTATCACCCTATACCTCTAGAGACTGTTATGTTCCTTCTGGTTCAACTTTGAAAAGGGCTTCTCAAGTACTGCTTGATAAACAAGTGCTTGTTTTGAAAGACAGCTCCCCTTACATACATCACATTACATGAAACACATGCTGCTTGGTACTCCATATAAGGTTAGATGTATTGCTTGTTTATGTCCATACTCTCCAGTGTGAATCTGGCTGCTGAAGTAAACATGCGGTGCACAAATCAATGTGATAACCTTTTCATTATCTAATTATTTGTTGCTTTTTAAACAATCATGGGATAAAATTTTTAGTCATTTCTGAAATTCCTTCTAACCACACGGTCCCAAGCTAATATTTAGTGGATGAATGAACTTCAAGTATATCTACAGTACTTGAAGTACTGTATATTATACCTAAAGTATATGCATTGTTTTTATAATTTCAAACCAAACACATGATTTATTAAATATTTGACTTGAAAAGTGTGCTTGTGCTCCTATTCTTTAAAATAAATGACACTTAGCTTTATAACATATATTTTTAAGTGATTCTAAAGTGTCCAAACACTTTATTGGGGGCCACTTTATTTGTGCCTGCTGATACTGTAGGGGCCTCTTCGTTCTCAGTATAAACACAGGTGTATATTGAAGACTGAATATTTACCCAAGCATTAAAAAGAGACTCAAGCAGTACTGTGCAGATGGCTTCCATCCATTAGAGTGCAATGCTACGCAGCTGTTAAAGGGCCCTTTGTGCAGAGCCGCTCATGTGCTAGAATCTACAGAGATGTGCGAGTATAGCAATGACAAACCATATGTAGCCAGTTCCCGGAACTATGATAGGAAAAGTACAGCCCTCATAGCAGGCCATAAATGATGGCGTGTACATGTTTGTCTGCAGGTGAGTGGAGATGAGGGGGGGTCATTGGGTGGGGGGTGAGCACGCGGTTTGTAATGTATGCAAACATCTAATCTGATTGTCAGGGCTGCTGTTCTCTTTCTGGGATGCCTGTCATTCCCAAGGGCTGTTTACTGAACTCTCCTGCTTATGTAATAAGGCTGGTGCCTGTGTTGCATATCAAAACAAGAACATAGTTTTCCTGGGTGGACTTTTGTCCTGATTGTACTGGTCTTATCTTATCATGCAATCGACTGCTCTTTGTTTTTTTGACAGTGAAAGCCTAGGTTGCTGCCAAATGCCTTAATACTGTACCAAACCATGTGTGGCATTAGAATGTTTTGACTTTCTTCTTTAAACAGAACACAAAAGGAGATATAGTTAGGCAGTGTGTTTGTCTCAGTCACCATTCACGTTCACCGCATATTTTTCTCTTACAATGAAAGTGAATAGTGACTGAGGCTGTCATTCTGCCTAACTATATCTCCTTTTGTGTTCTGTTTAAGGAAGAAAGTCAGTCAAACATCCCATGCCACACAAGGTTTTGTAATGTTTGGCAGTGTGTTTGTCTCAGTCACCATTCACATTCATTGCATATTTTTCTCATACAATGAAAGTGTATAGTGACAGAGGCTGTAATTCTCCCTAACATCTTTTGTGTTCCATGGACGAAAGAAATTCATACAGGTTTGGAACAATATGTGGGTGAGAAAATAATGACAGAATTCCATTCATTTTTGGATGAACTATCCCTTTTAGTAATGTGAGTTAAGCAAAAACACAATGTCCTACTGACTACTATTCCATTCTTATACCAAGATCAGACAAAGGTGGATTAAATTTAATCAGGGAGGTTTGAAGCTAATTAATGAGGTGTCAGTAAGGCTGTTAACTCATATTACTCATTATTCATACAGATTAGGCTACACATTAAACCAGTTTTATTCCATTACTGTACATAACCAGTGTTTCATCAGAATGTTTTTAGAACTACATCAAAATGTATATGGGCATTATTTCTTTCCAGATTTGTAATGTATGTTCTTTAGTTCCTGTCCAGCAAATTTATTCTAGCCCAATTTTGTGAAATATGTTAGAGGTCACCACCTTGTGGTTATGATTTGTTACTGCAAATACTTTTTTGAGGGCCATACATTAAGAAATTTACTGCACTATTTTTTTTTTTTTTTTACTATTTCCTACCATTTTTACCATAATGTATGCTTTATTATGACCCTTTAGATCTCCCTGAATGTCCAGAAATGTCTTCCACCAGGTAATTTTGAACCAATTTTTGGCCTTGTTTTCAAATTTCATTGCTTCTCTCTATGTGAAAATAATCCCATTCATTCTGTTCTAATATTCATTTACACTTACAAATCAGACACCAACAGTGGACCATATTTAATTAGCTATTTAAGATATTTTGAGTTCAACTTCTACTATGTGCCTCTGCACAGTCTTTGTCACTACTCTGCTGATAATGCAAAAATGTTTTTGGCTCCAACCATTGACTTGTCATGTGGTTTCTGAATGATGCTTGCAAAGGCAAAATCTATAACAGTCAAGTTATGTGTTATATTACAATTTGAGAGTATCTTACCGTTGGATCTTTAACTAAATACTGGTCAATCAGTAAAAGCAAATAAACTTGTCTTAATCTTCAATAAAAACTCAGATTAGTGTGAAATATTGGCCTTTAAATTTGACCTTGATCCTGTTTCAACCTTATTTCAATATAAATTTTTTGACAATTTGCATATTTTATAGCTCTGGCTAATTCTTGACTGAGTATTTAGCAATGCATGATACCACGGATCTTTAATCAACAATAAGCTGCTTGTAAATATGAAAAAGTTTTTTATACATATTTTTTTTTTGCTGACCTCATGAGCTCAAAAACTGCCTGTGGCAAATTTTCATGTGTATGTTAGCACCTTATTTGTGAACAGAGTCACCAGAATCTCATGTAAGGGAATATTGGTGTGAAAGTCAAAACAGTAACTTCCTTTTGCACGGCAATACCGTCCACCCATAGTGTGAAGCTGTATATAAACTCTATCCTAGTTGACTTGCATAACGTATAGAGATCTGCTCTCTGTGAAAAGGTAAGTTTCAACTGCCTATAATTTTTGATGAGAAAAATAAAAATAAATTATAATAATAATAAAAAAGATTGTACACATCAAATCAATTGCACATTAGAAACTTAATTAGCTGTAAACCTCAAGAGCATAACTTTAAATTTGCTTAGGCACCTAATAGCAAATCCAACTATTTTAAAATTAGAAACACATACTTAAGAATTATTTATTTAACTTTATATAATTATGTAGATGGATAATGCAATGTCTAATGCATTTTTCTTTACTCTCACCTTTAGATGGTTGGCTTATGCATCCAGGTGTTGGCCGTGCTGGTTGCCTGTACAGCTGGCACAGAGAATAGAGATGTTTCAGTAAGAATGATCAACTTGCTTAATATCATAAAAGTTCTGAATTGTGCAAAAATAGCATAGAGCATGTTATTTCATGATAACATTATCTTCCAGTACACATTTAGAGCTTGGAATACGGATGACCAGCCTTTACCGGAGCAGCTTGCTTTTGTGTATAAGGTAATAGTACAATTAATCTGCTCCTGTATCTTTCTAAAAGTGATGTGAGCATTGTGTTTCTTTCTCTGTGTGTTTATTTAGGAGATGGAAAACTTAAAACATGAACAAACATTAATGAAACAAAAGCAAGAAGCCATTAGCCAGGTAACATTAGAGCTCTCTTAAAGTCTCTTTGCTTGTTGAATGAAAAAATTCTGAGCATAGTAACGATATTTTAATCAGACACACCTGACCTTGTTGGACACATGATAGGCTTTAAGCATACTATGTAAAACATAAGTAAACAATGCGGAATACTGTGTTTTAGTATATCATATGCTTGTTTTGTTATAGGCATTACTGCACTGTTCGCAGATGCCTGTTGATACAGATATGGAGATGAATTTGACATCACTACAAAGTGGTCAGTCAGTTGTTGTTTTTATGATTTCTTTATGGTGTAGAAAGAAAATATTTATGAATGGATCTACAGTGGCCACGTAAATGAAATTATGTCATTACATTAGATAACAAAATATCAAACCAAGTGGCATGCATTTAAAAAGAAGAGATAGCACAAGCAAAACATTTCACAAAAATAAGTTTGTTACATTTTAAATGATATACTGTTCAAAATCATATCTGGTTGTTAGACTTAGTGAAACATGTCCACAGTAAGTGGACTTCATACATCCACTAAAATTACCTTTAGACCACCTGGCTAAAAGTAATTCCAAAAATGGCTAAGAAAAGTAAGGTTGGTTCTGAAAAAAACAAAAACAAATCTAGCATAATTTGTTTGCAGATGCCAATTGATTTTATATTTTTTTATCCATGCAATGAAATTCATACATTTTAAGTGTGGTTTAAGTGTCCCAATACTTTTGGAGACATTTTAAAACTGACAAAGTAATGGATGCATTGATAAATGTATAAATGAATCAATGAGTGAATGATTAAGAATGTGAGGGCATGAATGGATGAATGATATCTGATACCTGAGTGAGGGTATTCTGCTTTTTGGCTTGGATAGGCAGCAGTCATCTGCTATATACTCTCACCCAGGATGGAGATGATGGCTCTGGTGAGGAAGACAGTGATGAGAGTTCTGACCCCTGCTATCACTATACCGTGCTGGACCAGAATTGGAGAGCCACTAACTATAGCACCAAGAATGTTGTTTGTGACCGTCATGTACAGTGGAAGGGCTGGTACCGTCTCTTCTACCATGGAAAAAGCATCCAGATGCCTGAGCTGTGTGTCAAGAAAGACATGTGTGGTACACACGCTCCACTGTGGCTTGTTGGTGGGCACCCACGGATACGAGATGGAGTGGTCACCCGCAAGGTGTGTGGAAGCTGGAAAAATGAATGCTGTTTGTTCAAATCTCCTCCCATTCAAGTAAAAGCATGCAGGGGAAATTACTACGTCTACAAGTTCGTTAAGCCAGTAACATGCCATTTGGCGTACTGTGCAGGTAAGATAAGGTGCACGCAAGTCTTTCAGAAATATTCAAGATATTTTGAAGTCATAATTTTTTGCTGGGTTCACATATCAACTGTTGCACACCCATCTTATGTTTTATTTATTTTTTTAGATATTAACACCCTTGTTTGTGGAAAATGCAAAAAACATGAGTCTTGTATCAGCAGAGACAAAATCACCTGGATGTGTAAGAAAAACAAAATAAGAGGTGAGTTGTTTATATAAATAATTAATTTCAGGAGCATTGTAAATTCAATCCTTAAAGAGATATTTCACTAAAAAAATGTAAATGATATACCAAACCCGTATGATTTTCTTTCTTCTGTGGAACACAAAAGGAGATGTTAGACAGACTGTTAAGGACTTACAGTTTCAGTCACCATTGACTTTAATTGTATGGGGAAAAAAAAGAGCAGCATCAACATTCTTTAATGTAGATTCTTCAGTCCTTAATCTACCTTTTAATGATAATTAATTGTGCATTTTCTCTTGCTGATTTGCAGTGAAAGCAAATGTCCATTTTTTCGCCTCCTACCCGGCCCACATCTCAGGAAAAGTGAACAAGATTGTGTTCAGAAAAGTCTATGTGAATCAAGGCGGGGCTTTCAACAGTCGCACCGGGATATTCAGAGCTCCAGTTTCAGGTGTCTACCAATTCTTCTTCTCCACACAGACTGGAGGTAGTGGGGTGACTGACCTGTGGCTTGTTGTAAACGGTTACTGGGTAGCTATGTGCCATAGCAATATTCAGGGCCCAAACTCTGTTGGGAATCTATCAACATACATGACGACTCTGCGCAAGGGTGCTATGGTTTATGTGACCCATAACAATGGTCGCTCTTGGGCCAACGCTTCATCCAACACCATCATTTTTGGAGGTTCATTACTTATGGTGAGAAAAATCTAAGAAAATGTTGGTTCAAAATAGAATGTAGTATGAACATTTATAGTTTAAGAGGCCACTTTAGTAGCACACCTAAATGTAGGTATGACTTTATATGTTACAACTGCAGTAAAACATGTTCTACTAAATCTACTATTCATTGTTTTGGTTGTTTTGATGGATGCGTACTGTATAAAGATTTATTTCTAAAGTTTATCTTCTCTTTGAAACCTCTGAGCTACTAAAATTCAACTTCAATTTTTCAGGTATTTTATTGTCTTTTTTTAAACATGATTTTCTATTAAATTATTATTATTGTTGTTATTATTATTATTATATAAAAAGAAACTATTAAACTGTAAAGAGAACTGTAATGGTAAATTAAATGGCTTTGGTAAAGGTGTCATATTATCAACTGCAACTTCTATTGTTTAAGTATTTTATTATTGTCATGTGTATATATAAAAAAAATGTGTGACATTATTATAATAATAATAATAATAATAATACGCTGAAATTAATGTAGTGGGTTTTACTTAAAAAATAAAATAAAATAGGAAACAACTTCCATGTAGAAATTGCTAGTAAATTTAACAGACCATATTTTCAAGCAAAGGCTACAAGCAATTCTTGATGGCTTCAATTAGAAATTTTCAAGAAAAGATTACTTTCCAATAGTTTGTTTCAAGTAAACTTTACTCACTCTTTGTTTGTACATTTGACTTTTTTTTTTTTAAGTATTTAATTGAGTTTTAAATACACTTAGTCATGAACCACATTACACATGGAAGCCATCCACAGGGAAGCTAAATGCACGCTATGTAGTCTATTAGACAACATAACCGTGATTTAATGGTGATAGAAACAAAATTCTGAGCTGCGCCGCAGGCCTCAACACTTGGTGCACAAAACACGATGATGGTAACAATCAACAGATAATTTTTTTGGTCATGAATGATGGGTAATTCTGAGTAAAAAATAAACTTCAGACTTTACAAAACAACAAAATCAACAATAAAAACGGTGTAAATCAACTTGCAAACAGCGAAACCATGCAAGCTCATTAATTATTCAAGTGCATACTGGGAAAACCAGCTTTGAAAAGTTAAGTAAAATGCCAATAAATATGTTTTTAAAGATTTCTACTTTAGGATTGGTACGTTGTGACACATTGTAATGATAACAAACAATCATAAATAATACTTATAAGCTAGAGCATACATTTTTGAATTAATGTCTGAATTATGTAAACATTTAGAATTTACTTAATATTTTCAAGTTCATGCTTAAACTAACTTACTCTGTTCAATGTAGAAAGTACTTAAAGCTACACTATGTAACTTTTGGCCCTCTAGCAGTTAAAAAATAAAACTGCATGCGTCTTGCGGAAGAACATTGTTTTGGTAATGATTCAAGTTGTATTTCGGCTCTGCTCCTCTGCGCGGATGAATGTGGTTTGAGGCATCGGTGTACACATGGATACAGGACATCTTATCAGAGTGAATGGACAAATAAAGAAAGAAAGAAAGAAAGAAAGAAAGGAAAAGAAGGATATCCGAAAACATGTTATCTGAGCAGGTAAGTGCCATATCTTAAGCTGTTGTTTTGACTTATTGGAAACATTGATGTTTTGAAATAAATGACGTTACAAAAGTTAGGCAATGTTCATTAACATTAGACATAATGATTGCTAGTCTGATAAGGTCAAACGTTGTAAAGTTTTTATAACTGCAGGATATTCTGGCCAATTAGACCACGGTAGTAACTAATTTATAGATTGTCATTATTACCAACCAGTGATCAACATAATTTCAAGACTCACATGTCCTTGGCAAGCCAAGAACTAAAGGAGTTATTTATATAAATTATTGCCGTTATAAAGAAAATACACGCGTGTGCTAGCAAGTGAAAAGTTCTGCACTGATTTCAGTATAATTATTGTATTTCACCACACACACACAGAAGTGTGTGTGATTACTATACATAAACCATATCAATAAAATATCTTACCTCTTGAGTAAGATAAAAGCCATCTCTGGGTCGCCACCTCTGAAAAGCCAAGCCGATGCAGATTTGGGTTTCATTATGGACTGTCACTTTCCCTTTTTGCTTGTAGACTCTGCTCTGTTCGGGGTTTCTTTGTTTTTACAACTGGTGATTCCCCAGAGGTTTGCCGTTTTGAATGATCCATGGTAAATTTTTCGCGTTCGTTATGACAACAAACTTTCAGCTTCGCTACTCCCACAGCATACACATGCTACAGTAGCCAGAGCTTATTTTCTCTATGAACGGATATGACGTGAACACGCACGGGCAAATGACGTATGTATGCAATTTCCCACGAAATCCGACAGCTCTAAAATATAAATAATTATTAAGTGTATTTGGAGAAGATGGATTTTTGTTGCACTCTCTCATTAATAAAATTGTGTTATTTTTTAACCAAAACTATTTTTTCTGCTATATTTACTTCACCACATTTTTTTCAGTGTATAAAATAAAGTATTAAATAATAAAGAAAACTTGTATAGTAAATGATATTGGCATATGACAGGTGGGGGCAGCAGCGTCATCCCATTGTGTTTAGTCAGAGAGGATGGCACTATGGCCACAGATAGCTGCACAGAGCAACCTGAAGCCACGTCTTCAGTCCTCATTAAACTTAAACGCGTCCCTTTGTCTTGAGGTTACTACAGAAACATTACCAGCACGTGCCCTTGCACGATGCACGTGCTTTACCGCAAGACAATTTGTTTCATTCATGTTTCAACAGACAAGATAATGGTTAAACCATCAATGTGCTCACCTTTGAGTACCACTAAATGTGATCTAGGGCTACTGTGAATACTGTTGTAAGATTTGTTGGAAGTTCTCTGAAGTGACGCGGAGGCAGTACTCAAATGTAGATTTTATCCATCGCCTTATATGGCCAAAAGACTGACAGACGGACATTCCAAGCATATTCTGCATTGATGATGATTATGATAGTTACAAATAATAGTCTTTGTGGATAATTTTAACTACTCACATGTGACTTTCCCGCTCATATTACTGCTTATTTAGACGTCGACGTCAAATTTATATACTTGTGAAACTTTTTCATTATTTTTAGAGCGCAAAGGTAACCGCTCGTGCCGAACGGTTTAGCTCGCGCCCCGAAGGAGGAGGGGCATCCGCGCGGCGGCCAAAATAGAAGATACCATTTGTCGTTAGTTACCGAAGCCGCCGTATGGTAGACGGGACGAGTGAAGTTCGCAGAAACAGGGATGAGAGGTACGACTGTCGATGTAGCGGGCTATCACTTCTCAAACACCGGGATCATCTAAAAGTTGCGTGGAGTTTCAAGGCGAACGAGCCGAGGAGCGTTTAGCTGTGAGAATATAAAGTGAAGGAAACAACTTACAGTCAACAGGCAGTGCGTGTCTATATTTCCTTTTAATAGGAACATGAACATAATTGTGGTCTAGGCAAACAGTAAACACATTAAGAACGATGATGCATTATTGTTTCAGTTTGACGCTCTCGAATTGACTATATTGGACATTCAAGTGTTAACTTTACGCAATTTTCGTAGAATTGTCGCACAGGTATTTTTTATATTTCTTACGCGTTATAATGGCAGAACACGAAAGTTTGGAATTCGGAAAGGCGGACTTTGTGCTTCTTGACAATGTGTCTTTGGAGGAGTTTATGGGCAACCTCAAGCTCAGGTAAGTGGTACACTCACTGGGATCCCTTTTGCCATCTAGAAAATTATTACTGCGCTTGGGATCCAGAATTAAAGGAGGGAAGGGGTTGTTGTGACAGTGAGGAAAGGCAGCTTTATACTGGATGAAATGTGGACGGATTTGTAAACTTTCAGTAATAAAGTTTAACAGAAATAAACAAGGAGTCTTAATTCATAATGATGAACAGAAAAAGGAAATATTGCATGTGAAATTATATCAAAGTATGAATTAAATTGTGCAATAAATATGCTTACACTAGCCTAAATCAATGATAAGATGTGCTGTCCCAATCACCCAAATGTAAAAAAAAAAGAAAAAGAAAAAAAAAAGGTTTTGGGTTAGTTTACATAAAAGGGTATGTCACGCCTCCTTTTAATATGATATAACCTTCTTTCCTCCTCAAATGGATAGGGAGCATCTTCAGTATTACAGAAATGTATCATGTGTTGGGCTAACGTTTTTAATATATGGCAAGAAAGCTTACACAAGGTGGAAATTCAAAAACTGTCCCAATCACTCTTAATTCACCCTATAAAAGCTGCAAATTGCTGTGAAAAAAAAGTGTGATGCTGACAATGACATTATGAGTCTATCATATTGTCTTGTTGTCATATCAATTGGTGATATAGCTGTTGAATAGGAACATTCTATCAGTGCAAGTTACTGAAAATGAAAAATGTAAAACAGGTTTTGGTTGTATTTGTAAAATGTAGCCTACTTATAGAAGAGAAAAAAAAATGTTACTTCACAGGTAACTAATAGTAGGTTACAAATCTGTAATCTGAATTACATTCACTGCATAATGTTTATCAACTGTAATCAAATGAGGGTGTTCCTCAAAACACTTGATCTGTTATCATAAATGAATTTATTCATATTTCAGATAATGTATAAATGCATCTGGAACAAGCTTATTCATAAGAGCATTTTGTATTACACACCTCACGTCTACATGACAGGAATGCATGGCATTGTTGTGTTTGTTGTTGGCTAGTTATTAGTTTCATACAGCTCACTGCACCGGCTGAGCTTGATGTGTGACAGCCTCATAGGTGTGTTGGCCCTGGTCACACCCCCTGCCCCCTAATTGGACTTATTGTTCAAGCAAGTTTGGAGTGGAAATCCTGTCATTGTGTTTTGTATTGCTGGTGATGTAGGTCACATTTCCCCATCAACACACTGTCACTAAATTACTAGATGGCTTTGTTAAGCTGGGGCATGTGGTTTGGGAGTGTAACGTATTTTTTGTTAATGTTTAATATAACAATGCTATAAAATCTGCATTTGATTTCTGTTTGCCTCCCTTTAATTTCGCTACCTAGTAACCTACGTATAGGAATCACACAGGGGTGCTACATTTGCTATAAAAATTATTATAGAAATTATTTTCTCTTTTGTTTTCATTAAAATGCTAGCTTGAAACATTTTTAAAGTAATAATGCACTTTTTATAATTTTGGTGATATCAAAGGTAGGACTTTTCTAGTGAATAAGGATATTTTGAATTTTGGATCAAATAGTTGTGTTGTGATCTTTTCACTCTTGTGAAGATTTTTTATTTTTTTTTCTGATTCTTTGATATTAAGGTAGTACTTCACTAATTTGTTATTTAGTCCCTATTTAAATTATATCTGATTTATACTGTAGATCATTATATATTCATTTTTTAAACACCATCCACATAATTGATAATGATGTAAATAAACGACTTGCCATTATTTAGCAGCAGAAGATGCTTTCCAACGAGTCATAGCATGGAATGTCTTGTTTTTCCCACCTCTCAGCCATGGCCTGATATTCTCCCTGGCTTGGAGATGGCATGTGGCCATGTGCAGTTTGTTATTTGCAGAGGGTGCGACCAGGCGAGCTTCCTGCTTCTTCAGACTCCACATCTGGGGCTTCAGCTGGAACAGCAGCAGCTATGTGATGCCAGATCACATCCTGTGCCCTCTGGAGTGATAAAGGGAGTGCTGTAAAACTGGAATTCATTTTTTATGTGATGCTTTTTGAAGGCAATTTACTTTGAATTTAAGAAGACCATATGTTATGACAAGTCGTAATGTCTGAAGATGGCTTTTTATCTGGATTTTTGAAATCCGCTGTGTTTACACTGTGGTTGATCAGTTAGTCTGGGACCACCAATAGGACGACCTTAAATATAACAAAGTTAGATTTTAGCTTTTTGAAGCTAAACTACATGACAACATTTTTGTAAAGAGATTTAAAGCAAATTTGTAAACCTGCTGCTTAGGTGTAAGTGACCATTTAAAGGGATAGTTCACCAGAAAATGAAAATTTTCTCATCATTTACTCACCCTCATGCCATCCCAGATGTGTATGACTTTGTTTCTTCAGCAGAACACAAAATAAGATTTTTAGAAGAAAATTTCTGCTCTGCAGGTCCATGCAATTTAAGTGAATGGTGACAAGAACTTTGAAGGTCCAAAAAGGAGATAAAGTCAGCATAAAAGTAGTCCATAAGACTGCAGTGGTTTAATCAATGTCTTCTGAAGCGATCCAGTTGGTGTTGGATGAGAACAGATAAAAAAATAACTCCTTTTTCACTTCACATCTTGTAGTCTCGAGGCATGATCATAATTTCCAGATCGATTACACTTGTTAGTGCTTGATGCATGTGCAGAGCGCTAAATGGTGCTATAGGAAGTGTAATTGAGCTTGAAATCATGATCGCCAAGGAGACTGCTGTCAAGATGTGCAGTGAAAAAGGAGTAATATTTTGGTCTGTTCGACCCCAAAACCAACTGGATCACTTCAGAAAACATTGATTAAACCACTGGAGTCTGATGGATTATGTTTATGCTGACTTTATCTGCTTTTTGGAACTTCAAAGGCCTGATCACCATTCACTTGTATTGTATGGACCTACAGAGCTGACATATTCTTCTAAAAATGTTTGTTTGAAAATGTTGAAAGAAAGTCATACACATCTGGGATGGCATGAGGGTGAGTAAATAATGAGAGAATTTTCCTTTTTTGGAGCACTAACCCTTTAAGCTTCTTACAGTGAGTTGTCGAAGTTAAACAAGTGTCAGAAGTGCTGATATATACTGTACATTGTAGCGTAATCTAAGATCAGCCCATGATTGTGTTTACACAACACCCCCATTTCAAACATGAGTTTGTAATGCCTCTCAGGAAATTAATTGGTGTGTGCTCAGGGCTTGACTTTATATGGCAGTGTTGTTTTGTCTGCCTCTTGTATTTTAGGGAATATTTTTGGCAGTCCTCTGTGCATTTCCAAAAACAATTACATGTGCTGCCCGAGACATGTTCCAAATTCTTCTAGACGCTGGCTCTGATACTGCAGATGAAACAGTTGATAACCACTTCACCATGGAGCCTTGCTCGTATTCTGCAAACAAACTGTTTTCTCTGTCTTAATCACATTCTGAGTCATTCAAAAAAAAAGTCAAGTCTTAAACATTTTTAACAACCTAATAATTTTAATCATTTAAGTTGTAGTACTGTGTACTTTTTTATGGTGTATACAGTGAGGTCCAAAATTTTGAGACCTCTAGTAAAAATGTTTTTTCAATGCAATACAAAATTTTTCATTGCAAAGTATTGCCTATTATCAGTATAACAAAAAATAAAATAAAATGAAAAATGAAAAATGTTCATGAATTACAGAATTTATAGTAGGCTATTTTGCATGCACCCGTTTTGCTGGCAGCATGCTCTTGGGCTGGCATGGACTCAACAAGTTTGTGCAAAACGTGAATAATGATGATCAATGTTTTTCCAGCATGATCTGAGACTGTTCCAATTCCAAATAGCATCTTGTGTGCTTCAATGGAGTCGAGCACAATCAAGCACGATTTGTTCAAAGGAGTTCATTATCACAAATGCGCTCCCATTTGATTAAAAACCTTAACTTAAAAGTAGTGCAGAATCTAAAATATTTCTTCTTCATTTCATATCAGAACTTTTCTTTGTCAAAATCTGAAATCAGCGTGGTCTTAGATTTTTTTAAACCCCACTGTATATCACTGAAACTTTCCTTGATTTGTGATATTTTCACTTTTCTTAGACATTGTGTTTAACCTTTGAACTCCTATAGTTGCACCGCAAGTCTGTTGGCTGGAAATCACAGGAAGAAAGGGCTTATGAAAAAATAATTGCAACCTGTAAGGCCTTGCTGGTCTTCCTATTGGCATTTTCCCTGGATGGAAACGTCTCCTTTGACCCTCAGCAGTCTTTTAGCTAGCGTATGAGCTTGATTGTTCCAATTATTTGTGTCAGGTGTGCTAAGAATTAAAAACTAAAGCAAACGAGAATTAACTTTTGTTTGAGTGTTGTATATTGTGCACACACTGGCTGCATCCGAAAGCTTAGGCAGCTGACTTGCTGCCTAATCAGTTAATGGCTTAACCGGCAGTGTTTTTGATTAAAATTAACTCTTAAGAAAGCTGGTCTCAGAACAGTTTCTAAAGGCACCATATTTTCATCCTAACTCCTGAATTTCATTGTTAATTATTCAGCATCATATCCCAAAGATGAGGAATTTATTTTGATGTAGTCATCTGTTTTTCAGTTTTAGTTACAGAAGTCTTTCTTTCCTTCTAAAAATAATTACACATCAGTTACAGACTTTTATTGCTTAAAAATGACATGCTGTTCTGTGTGGTGTTAAAGGAAAGTTTTAAAAACAGAGGGTTGTAAATCTGTGCTGTTTCCGCACAGCTTTTTATCTGGGTCTGTGACTCTGTGTTGCGCAAAATCAGCCAGAAAGTGGGGGTCTAAGGTTAGGTTTAAAGAGCGCTAAAGGAAACAGAACAAAACTGAGCCCATACAGTATGCCTATTATTTTCCCTATATTTATGGTGGCACTGGACAAAAAAATGGGACACAATACAAATGCAAGCAAACCAATTTATTTAGATGTCTGTGTGCATTTGTATCAAAGAAATGGAATCACTGCGCTCTACCAGTTCAGGCCACGGTGCTTAGATCCACAAAAAATGTTTTCACTGTCAAGAAGATCCACATTCCTTTTTTTCTCAATTTCTTATATTTTATTCATATCTCACAGTACAGGAGAACACTGACTTTTTGGCCCTGGAATGTTTATGTTCTCCTGTACTATGAGATATGAATAAAATATAAGAAATTGAGAAAAAGGAGTGCGCATCATCTTGTGTGTATTTGTATGAAATTAACTTTTCATAAGTCCTCACGGAACAGATCACACATTAACAAATTATTTCAATAATTACGACTTGAATTGTATATTCTCACCATAGCTACATTATATCTTAATGATTTCAGTGCTTCGAAACCTTTGAATGAAGTCACGTGAAGTTCTCCCATATCAAGGATGTAAATTCTCACTTGTTCCTTTAACAGCAGGGCCTTGTAGAGTCCAGCTGTGACAAAGGCAACATGATTCCCATCCTGCAAAGCAAACAGAGGGATCAAAGTCTTCTCAGAGCTCATGTGTACTGCGCAGAGCCAGACATAAGGTCAAAGGTTTTATTACCCTATCCTGTAAGGATAGGTAGAGCAACAGAACTGCATGTTTTAGGCCTAGAGCAATTATGAATTTACTTTCTGTGATCAGAGCATTTCATATATTAAGATAACCTGACTGGCATTGATTATTTTTAAAGGCCCTCAGTGTTGACTGATTTCCTGTAGAAATATTTTTCATAAGATGTTAGAAGCTTAGGATTTATCATATGATGCTATATGTAAATAAACAGGCTCCGACCACAGACAAAATACCTCTATTCCATTTCCATTCCATTAAGGCCATTGAGTGCATAACACTGACATGCTTGCTCACAGCTATGGATTCTTGTGTGGTCAAATCTTCCAAAGTTCCTGTCTTTTTTCTGCAAATAAAAATACACTGAGAGAATACTGCCAGTGCTCCTCTCTAGACAAAGATCAGGGTATTTTACCTACTCCCTTTCAAAGTCCCATGAAAGGTCATATGTGTAATTGTTTTTTTAATGTAAACTCTTATCCCAACTTAATATAAAGAGACAACAATAATTTTTATGGCCATCCCAACCAGCCAGACACAACAATATTGGCTAAGACAATAATATAATTATAATTTTATTATCTTCCCTGAGGTCCACTGATAATGTTAGTAAAGGTTATTTATTTATTTTTTTTTGCACCAAAACAGTCATCATTTAGTAATATGTAATAATTTTCCACCCTGTAAACATCAATGTAGAGGCCAACTGTTCTGATTGGCTAACATCGTGCAGTCTCTCAAATACAGCCATATTTGAAACTCAGTCGGAAGAGAATGAACAAACTCCACAATATTATAAAACTAAATTTCAGGGCTCACTCAACGCACATTCAACAAATTGCATCCGAATATATTAAACTGAATGAAACTGAGTTGTAATTTGACACTGCGTCTTTTCAAATCAAATCAAATCCCTTTTATTGTCACTCAACCATATACACAAGTGCAACAGTGGGTGAAAGTCTTGGGTGCGGTTCCAAGCAACATAGCAGTATGACAATTACAATAAACATGTAACATGAAAGCAGCACCAGATACATGACAGTGGTCAAAGACGTCTGTCTAGTGCATGTTTATATACAAAAACTATTCAAAATAGTCCAGATGGGTCCCCATTGGTGTTCAGGAATAATGAGGCCACACTAGACCTCACTGTCTTGCTCTCTCTCTCCGTTTACGAACTGAAGCACCAGTGGGCGGGGCCAAGAATGTGATGACGTAAAGTAGGCGATTGTTGTTTTTTCACTGTAGAGGGAGTTATGAATTAATGGGCCCTCAAATAAAGGGAACTCGTGGAAGAAGAGAATGAGGTGTTTTTGCAGCTTGGTTTCAATAAATGCTTTTATTGCATTGGGGTTTAGTTTTGAGTTCTGAAATTTAAAGTGTTTTTATAGTAGAATGACCTCTTATATGTCAAAATATCAAGAGAAATTTGATTCTTCATGACATGACCCCTTTAAATGTTGACTTCTCCATTCTTTAAAATACTCAGTTGGTAAAAACTGGTTGCCATCATGTAGAGACTGTTTCCATTTAATTCCTGTATAACTTTGTCTTTCAGTAGATTTGAAATGAGCTCACAATTACAAGAAAATATCAGAATGAAAATACTTGTTTGATTTTGCTCTTTTTAATTTACTTCAGAGTCCATCTTTATCCCTGTTGTTGTGGATGACTATTTTTGCTGTTCTTTACAGAGCATCTTAGATCTTATCCCATCTTTTTATTTGAATTCCCTCTCTGCATTGCTCCTTGCTAACAGGCTCTGCATACCCCAGATTAAAAAAACAATAATAATCCCTAATGGTGAAATATATCTTCCCCTCAAAAGGCTGCAGTCTAATTTGATTGTCTCAAAAACAGCCTCTTTTTCTCTTTCTTTCCAGCAAAGAAAAGGGCCTGTCTGCCCTCAAGAATTTCCATACAACCCCCTGTAATCTGAAACATATCACCGGCCTTACATAAACAACGCAGTGCTTTTTTGGCCTTTTTTTCCCCCAGAATAAGCTTCGAGCTCCACAGACATCTCATTTGTGGACTGTGTGCCTTGGCAGGCGGGCACTGAGACCACTAAGCATGTCAGTTTCCCTTTGTTTATGGTCTGGATATATTTTACAGTCCTAGCTGACCCCTCACCCTCTTTGTAACCCCTTTCTCTCTCATGTACAGTTGAAGTCAGAAGTTTACATACACTTAGGTTGAAGTCATTAAAACTAATTTTTTAACCACTTCACAGATTTAATATTAGCAAACTTTAGTTTTGGCAAGTTGTTTAGGACATCTACTTTGTGCATGACACAAGTAATTTTTCCAACAATTGTTTACAGACAGATTGTTTAACTTTTAATTGACTAAATCACAATTGCAGTGGGTCAGAAGTTTACATACACTAAGTTAACTGTGCCTTTAAGCAGCTTGGAAAATTCCAGAAAATGATGTCAAGCCTTTAGACAATTAGCCAATTAACTTCTGATAGGAGGTATACTGAATTGTAGGTGTACCTGTGGATGTATTTTAAGTGCCTACCTTCAATCTCAGTGCCTCTTTGCTTGACATCAAGGGAAAATCAAAAGAAATCAGCCAAAACCTCAGAAAAAAATTGTGGATCTCCACAAGTCTGGTTCAATTTCCTGAAGGTACCACATTCATCTGTACAAACAATAGTATGCAAGTATAAACACCATGGGACCGTGCAGCCATCATACCGCTCAGGAAGGAGACACATTCTGTCTCCTAGAGATGAATGTAGTTTGGTGCAAAAAAGTGCAAATCAATCCCAGAACAACAGCAAAGGACCTTGTGAAGATGCTAGAGGAAACAGATAGACGTGTATGTATATCCACAGTAAAACAAGTCCTATATTGACATAACCTGAAAGGCTGCTTAGCAAGGAAGAAGCCAATGCTACAAACTGCCATAAAAAAGCCAGATTACAGTTTGCAAGTACACATGGGGACAAAGATCTTACTTTTTGGAGAAATTTCCTCTGGTCTGATGAAAAAAAAATGGAAATTTTTGGCCATAATGACCATCGTTATGTTTGGAGGAGAAAGGGTGAGGCTTGCAAGCCAAAGAGCACCATCCCAACCGTGAAGCATGGGGGTGGCAGCATCATGTTGTGGGGGTGCTTTGCTGCAGGAGGGACTGGTGCACTTCACAAAATAGATGGCATCATGAGGAAGGAAAACTATGTGGATATATTGAAGCATCATCTCGAGACATCAGCCATGAAGTTAAAGCTTGGTTGCAAATGGGTCTTCCAAATGGACAATGACCCCAAGCATACCTCCAAAGTTGTGGCAAAATGGCTGACGGACAACAAAGTCAAGGTATTGGAGTGGCCATCACCAAGCCCTGAAAAAGCATGTGCGAGCAAGGAGGCCTACAAAACCTGACTCAGTTACACCAGTTCTGTCTAGAGGAATGGGCCAGAATTCCAGCAACTTATTGTGAGAAGCTTGTGGAAGGCTATCCAAAGCATTTGACCCAAGTTAAACAATTTAAAGGCAATGCTACCAAATACTAACAAATTGTATGTAAACGTCTGACCCACTGGGAATGTGATGAAAGAAATAAAAGTTGAAATAAATCATTCTCTCTACTATTATTCTGACATTTCACATTCTTAAAATAAAGTAGTGATCCTAACTGACCTAAGACAGCGAATGTTTTCTATGATTAAATGTCAGGAATTGTGAAAGTTTAAATATATTTGGCTAAGGTATATTTAAACTTCTGACTTCAACTGTATATGGCAGGATACAGTTCTGTCGTGCAAAGGCAAAACACATTTTTTGTCAAAATATTGAGTTTCAAAGGTCTCTTAGACTGAGACAGATGGGTTTAACTCAACTATACTCAGATTCAGAGAAAACCGAGTATGATAATGTGATAATACACATTGTGTAAATGTGATAAGACTTCAAAGGCATTTTATTCAGTTTCAGCGTACATAGGTATGTATAGTTACTAGGTTTTGCTTTTGTAGGGCAAAGTTATTTGCAGGTTTGTATTAGAAATGGAAATCCATAGTTCCCAATTTAATATGTCTGGTTGTCAAATTGTGCACTGGAAGCCCATTTCCTCTCTCCACCAGTTGACATGGTTTGATTACATTACATAAACAAATTAATGCAATTATATATCTTCTGTTCTAGCTAATGAAAAATGTTGATAAGACACAATCATGGGTGTATATTTCAATGCACTTGTACTTTATTCTGTAGTGTTTTTTTACCCTTCTGGAAAGACCAGCCAACATGAATTTCCAGAACCAGAATTTCTGTTTCAGGTTTGTTTATTGTGGATAGTGTTGGTGTGATGCTGGTTTCGCTGTTGGTCAAGCTTTGCCAAGCTTTTCAACAGTAAAACGTATCTATTCTATAAGTTAGTCAACCAGCATGGTCTTTGGCAAGCTAGGTGACCAAGGAAGGCTTGCTGATTTATTAGCTTGGTGAAGACACAAGCACACCAGCATCCCATATTGAAGAGCAAAATACAATGTATGTTACCAGCAATGCTTGTCTTTTCTGCAGGATAGGAATGCATGTTCAGACAATCACATATTGTAGTAGTACACTATGTGTAAATGTCTGAGTATGAGGCTATTGTTTGTGTTGTGGCGTGGAAGTGAACTCATTTTTGGGCAAGTCTTTGTCTATCCAGCTCTTGGCAGTAAGCCCTGTGAAATCCAGTTACAGCCAGGAGTCAGAACACTCAAAGAGAGGAACATTCATACTAATTTCCACTCTCTGCTTCTCCCTTTTTTTTCCATTTTTCAGTCAATTACTGTACCACATTATCTGTTTCTCTCCTTCTCTTTTGCCTTTTCTGTCTGTTTTTGAGATTTTCCCTCCCTGCCCTCTTTTTACCCTGATGGTGATCACTTCTTGAAATAGCTTGCTGAGTAATGTCTGACTCCATTTGACTGGTCTTGACTTTTTGTCTGTTTTCTTTCTCGAGTTGGCCGTCATTTCATCCGCTACTGTTTAGTGACATCATATTGGGATCTGAACCATGCGCTAAAAGCTCTGATGAGTAAGAGATGGGCTCAGGGCCACGTCCAGCTACCAGAACCCCCTGTTGTCACTTTACTGTTAATCTATGAAACTCAATAGTTGAAATATGCGTCTTTTTTCCCTCATCCTCTTCCCCTTATTCTGAAGGGAGAACAAAAAGTGCCTCTGATCTCATTGAGACAATGAAGGGAGTGGGCCAAAATATATATTTAAAAAATAAATAAAAAAAACAGCTTGCTGGCTTGCTCTTACATTTACACCTGGCTTTCATTTCCTGAGTTGTCAATGCAAAGCTAATGAAAGTTAGTGTGAAAGCTTTTCAGACATGGCTTAAAATATTGCCAAGTGGGACGCACAATTTCTCCATTCAGGCTGTCTACACAGTAGTATGTTTGTAAAAGAGGTTGGCTTGAGAGACGTGAGGGGAACAAATTGAGTCCAGTGGTCATGAAGAAGTTTATCTTCCCAGGAAGATTGATTTTTCTGTTGATTGATGTGTCTGTTAAGCTCTAAAGGATTGTCGTCAACACAGTAGCAGCTGGTGTTTAACAGTAAACAAATGTAAAAGTTGCAGAGAAACTCCTTTGAAATGTAAGAGAAGAGTGTGTGGGGGTGGCTTGCTGCTTGCTCATTAAATTCAAAGGCCTTGATATACTTCCATAGAAGTTCTTCATTCAGAGTTAAAAAGAAGTTCTTAACAGCCGAGCAACAGTATATACTGTTTGTGAACATTCAGACACCCGCCACACCGCTGTGGTAGGCGTTTAGAGGAGCATTTAAATATGAGGACGCTACATGTAAATCCTTAACTAATGTGCCATTAATGACATTATGCCTAATTCTATGAGTAGAATTCACATAATGTCAGTAAAATAAGCTGTTTTAACCACTCGATGATGATTTAAAGTAATATATATGCAGTAGAAAATGTTTCATTTGTCTTTGTTACATTTTGAATTCATGGCACTAATGCATGGCCATAATATGCACCAGTTACACTCTGTTATTGTAATTTATGATAACACTGATACTGCTGCAAAGATCAGTGTTTAAAAAAGTGTTAATATGCAGAATAAAGACAAAAGAATGATGATAGGCTTACTTTGGGCAGATGTGTGAATGGCTTTCACTGCAGATGGCAAATTAGTGAATGGTCTTTGAGAGTATTTGAGTAGATTTGATTCCTTTTGTAGACTAATTAAACAAAACAGAAAATTGCTTGACATAGTCTTGGAAAATTTCTGATCATACAGGAACGATCGTAAAGATGTAGGTAAATTTGCACCAGCCTGCTAATAACTCTACACGCCAGTGTGTTCTTGTTGTCTGCCTTTGACTGACTGAACAACATAAACAAAATTAGCTGTCTCTGTCAAGGTAGGTGGAGCTTCATGTCACACCTACCAATGACGTGGACCAATGGCAGTAAGCTATTAAGCAGTCGGATAGAAGTTTTCCTAAAAGTTCGCTAAGGTGAGCTGTTACGTACCACCGAAACGTACGCAAAAACACCGTCTTTTTGACCAGATTTTGTTCTAAATGACATCACACCCGTTCTTTCTTAGATTTCGTATGAAGTATATTTGGGACTTAAGAGAAGGGCAGCTGTCAGAGATAGAAGAATCAGAACCAAAAATACCTTCATTATGTGTCAGCATTAAGTGTCAGTATGCAAGAAAGATGCTTGGTCACCACCACTGAGCCGAGTGGTTCTCATTGCAGAACCGTGCTGTTGTGTACCGATCCAGGCTCATTGGCATGGTTGCGGTTGATTTTTCCACTGTGGTGATGCAAAAACAGGTTTAGAATGGACTGATTAAGCAAGTGACCAATCGTGAGTCGCCACGTCACTACAGGCGTTCCATCAGAGCAATTTTCTGGCCTGAGTACAGTTTGCTAACTGTGCTGAGAAATCTAGTCCAGAAACAGTTTGTAGTCATACTGTACTGAACTGTGCTCAAGTGGAAATCCTGAGAACCATTCTTCACTGTGCTCAGAACCATCCGCCCTGATGGTGAAAGTGCTTATAGTGCAGGAAGATGCAGGTACCTGTTTATGTACTGAATGAACTTCAAGATAATAAACTGTATAAAAAAGATTAATCCTATCTTATATCATAATAATCATCAGCTTTGACAATTCATTGCAATGATTTTTATTATCATAATTATTCATAATTATTGCATTAATCCTTCCAGGATTACCACGCACGTTTTTGATGATTAAGTATTGATGTAAAATCAATATTAAATATGAGGGTCCATTGGAAAGAAAAATCACATATTACATCACTTTAAAACATCATTGTTTCTCCTAGAGACAGAAATGAGATTCATTGGAAATCAAATGTAGTCCTCTGCTTAAAGGAATATTTGGTGTTTAATACAAGTTAAATTCAATCAACAGCATTTGTGGCATAATGTTGATTTTTTTCTTTCATGTTGAAAAAAGAAAAAAGAATTCTACACATCCCTTGTTTATTTAAAGGTGCACTCAGTAATTATTTGAAGTATGTCGAAGTTGCGTACATTGGCTTACTCTGACACCAAGTGGCTTGGATGCTGCATCATTCAAACAGTAGTATCCAATAAACTTCCTGATCTTTGAAACAGCAACCTCTGAACAATTACATTTTATTGTAGTGGTGCAGTGATAAATCAGAAACACTTCAGTTGATAAAAAGTCCAGGGGCTGATTCACTTTCAGGTCATACCCAGCATGCTCCATGTTAATCTGTGGACTGAGTGAAACTGATTGCTTGGTAAATTGTGTGCAGGGGATAAACTTGGATCAGGGACGGATTAGCCTTTTATTGCTGGGGTTGTGAATAAACAGGCTTTGATGTGTTATCTAGGGGCTGGAACATCTCATATATTCACACTTCAATGTGCAGGCCTGGACTGCCATAGTTGTCATTTACAGTTGGAAACTTTTTTTTGCCATTGCTGATTTTGTCCCCAGCACTTTGAAAACCAATCTTCGATTGAAAACTGGAAAAAATGACTTGAGGCAGTGATGTATTATGTACTGAGAAGGAGCAGGAGCTTTTACATTAGTGTGTGATAATGAGTGGTGATATCTGTCCTGGAATGTGAAATTTTTAAATGATTAATTCACCCAAAATGAAAATTCTGTCAGAATTTACTCACCCTTATGTAATTCCAAGCCCGTATGACTTTAATACGTATGCGAAAGGGGATGTTTTAAATAAAATCGCCATATTTTCAATGCAATGGCAGTGCACAGTACATCACTGTAAAGCTTAAAAAGACCCAAAAGTGTCATTAAAGTCCATGCGACTCATGCGTCATATTCCAAGTCTTCTCAAGGCATTCAATAGATTTTGTTAAGAAACAACCGTAAATGTAAATAATTTTAATTCAAGTAATTTGAAAATCTTGAGGTCCGTTGTGCATTCATGAATGCTATAAGAGGAGGTTTTTTTTTTTTTTTTTAAGGTATTCTCACGTGAATATGTGGGATTTGAATAATAAAAATAATAAACTTTAATTTTATATAGCGCCTATAAAGGTAGCTTCTCAAGGCGATTTACATAGAAAAATAACAGTAATATAAGAATAAAGAGCATACAAACTGAGTATAAACATGCATATCAATACATAATTAATAATAAAACAGAATACAAAAAATTAAGTAATCAATTAAAAGCTGTCCTGAAGTAAAATGTTTAAGACTAATTAAAATCCTGAACTCCTCACACTCAAAAAACAAAAAAACGTACCTCTAGACCAGGTCGGTATATTGTAACTATATCTTCACCACTTTTTTAAAACAAAGCGATGCTAATGATTTCAATTATGTTATTGTGTTTTGTTTTTCTAATGTCTTTCTTTCTCTCTCTCACTCTCTCTTTCTCTCTCTCTCTGTGTGTGTGTCTAATTCTCTGTTTGTGTCTTACCCTATATGGCTATCCAGTTCAGTTAATTTTCACTCCTCTCATTTTTACTGTTACTTACAACTAGTGTGAAGGTAATGTTACAGGCCGCGCCCTACCCTGGTCAACCACAGACAAATAACCACAAGAGACCCACCCTAACAAGCCTGAAACCAGTATTTATCCTCAGCCTGGCATATGATCCCATTCTAAAAATGGTGTATCAGGCTCTTATTGTCTCTGTTTCTGGGACTTGACAACCCAAGTGTTTTTAAAGGTCATCACACATGCTCTGATGGCAAAACGTTCAGTTCACTGAAAATGTGCAGAAGTTCTCTTACATGCTTTAAGGGATGTCTTTAAAAAGGCATGGATTATAGGTCGACCAAAAGTGGTTTTTGCCGATAACGATAAATAAGGTGGTGGAAAAGTGAGATAACGGGGAATCGGCCAATAGTTTTTTTAAATCGGTTTATAGAATTATTTATTTTAAGTCTTTCCTTACTTTGATGGGCACAGACACCCATGTGTAGTTTATTGTTTAACCAAAATCCCAATAATAATCAGAAAAAAGGAAGATTTGGTGCATAACGCAGGACTTTTAATTGTAAACAAGCTCGAAACACATCAAAGACTCTCTATTTAAGTATTAACCAAATTAAGGTTTTTTTTATAGCCTATAGGCCAGTGCTTTGTTAATGTCACCACTTACGTCACATGCGGAAATGGTGGCCTGAACCGTGCGCAAACAATATGCTTTTATCGGATTCAGTTGTTGAAAAATTATTTAGAGTGTTCTTGTAGACAGCTCTGGCTTCAAACCATCAACAGAGCTGACTGGACTGAGAAGATAATTTCAACTCATGGCTTTGCTGCAAACATTTAGAGCAAACATTATTTCAGGTATCTTATGAACTCATATCATTATAATAATTGTATAGCTAACAAAATGTATGTATTTATGATTGTTTTGTGTCGTACTTTTGTTTTATCATCTAATCTGTAAAATCTAACACAGCAGTCTACCGGCTTTCTGCCACAACGTACTGCGCATACGCTGAAATGTTTGCAAATATTGGGATTGGTCTATACTGTATATTCACTATATGAAGGGTTTGTATAATATATACTTTATCAGATGATGTTTAATAAGGTTTATTATTTACAAATATATGAATTCGAGACACGATGTATGTGCTGATGAGACACGTTTCAATATAGGCCTAAAGTCGCATTTTTCGTTGCATGCCCTCGCTTCAATTTAGATAATTGATTATCTAATCAAAATATGCATTGAAGTTAGGATAAAAATTTGGATGAGTATTTTCAATGATGAAAGATTGAGGGACACAGAGGAATATAAAAAAAAAAAAAAAATATCGGCAACTATCGGCATAGATTTTTGTCGATAACTGATCAAACTGCAACTATTTGATCAAACTGATATATAAGTCTACCTGTAGTATGTAGCATTGAAAAATTCAATTCTACTAATCCACTCTTTCTGTTGTCATGTATTCACCTTCATATTGTTCCAAATCCATATTACTTTCTTTCTTCCGGGGAACACAAAAGTAGATGTTCGGCAGAAAGTTAGCCTTCCATACAATGAAAATGAATGTTGACTGAGGCAAACATTCTGCCTAACATCTCCTTTTGTGTTCAACAGAAGAAAGAAAGTCACAGGGGTTTTGAACAATATGAGGGTGAGTAAATAATGATGGGATTTTCATTTTTGGGAGAACAAACCTTTTAAAAAGCCTTATCCAATAATCATAAATTACTGGGAAGTATTTTTCGAGAGTCAATATGTAGTAAGTCTAAAACGGCACTAGTGTACATACTGCAAGAATGCTGAGGCATCAACCTGTGGAGCAGATTCAGATCCAGCTGTTAGAGGAAGTGGCCTCTTGCTGCCCGACACACATCCTTAATCTCCATGCAGCAGCAACCCTTCCCAGGTCTTCTGGGAAACCAACAAAAAGGGATGACAGAGCCTCTCCCTCCCTTCCCAGTTCTCTGTTCTTACTCCTGGAGTACTCCTTGGGCAAACTTCTAAAACCTGTCCCCCAACTTACAGCCTCCTTCTGTCCTTTTCACTCCTCTGCTCTTGACACATTCCTCAGAAATGCTTTGAGTCCCAATCACTTATGTTTGCATAGAAGTGTTCTCACTAATATGTGCACAAAATCATTCTCTGTAAACCTATTCTTTATACTCTCTAAAGATGTGCTCTTATACCTGAGAGCATGCATAGCAAGATCTTCCAGCCATGTTTGCTTTCCTTAAAACCATATTAAACATAATAAACACCTTTATAATTTAGGCCTATGCAATTGTGTTTTGGACCTCTCAATAGCCAGCTGTGCACACCCATACAGGCTGCATTTTTATGCAGAACCTATCCCAGATCGAGCTATGACACACTAATTTTTCTTCATCTGAAATAGTGGTCAACCGATATATCGCCGAGGCCAATAAATCGGACGATATTCTGACATTCTTAATTATTGGAATCAGCTGATTTGTTCCTTGAGGGCACAGAGAATCGCCTGCTTGCATGTGAAGCGTCTGAGACATGTAAACGACCAGTCATGGTTTGTTTTCTTGTTACGTGCCATCGTGTTACTACAATAATAGACCGGTGGGCAAAACAGTCTCATTTAAATGGTCCACATATCAGAGCTGCGGCAGATGCGTTTGAGCTCATAATGTTAAAATGCTCGCCTGTTTCATTCTCCCTCTCTCTCTTCAACAGTTCCCTGTAACTTTTAACTGTCTTGTCTAATGATAAAAAGGCAAATATCAATAAAACTAATATCATATACTAGAGTTGGGGTACTCGAGTTCAGACTCTGACTCAAGACCGTATCATGAGTCCAATTTTAATGGACTTGGACTTGTCACGGACTCGGATGCATTTTTACTCTGACTTGACTCGGACTCGAGCCTTTCGGACTCTGGATTTTTTTCAGAGTCCAGCCGAGTCCATGGCATTTGTGATGCAATCTCAAACAAACAAGCAAACAAATAACGTAACATAGGGTGACCATACGTCCTCTTTTTCCCAGAAATGTCCTCTTTTTCAGATCTGAAAAAAGCGTCCGGCCGGGATTTCAAAATTGCCTCTATATGTCCGGGATTTGGCTTTGTCTTCATAATGATGTGCTCTCTACAGTTAGCACTATCATACATTCTGTGTATTTGATATTACACATCAGTTTTAATACGTATATGTCCTTACGTGTGATTATTCTGGCTGAGAGCAGCAACGCGCACTCTTTCAAAGTACTTTCTCTCTCTCTCGCCCGCGCGTGCTGTATATGTGTGCGGGAAAGAGATCGCCATTCGCCAGACGTGCTCTGCCACTCTCATCCAGAAACATCAATAACGTAAGTACACTTTAAAAATTTCCCCAATTCTGCAAATTATTAAATAGAACACGTTTTATCAGACTCGCGTTACTATGCAAAGTCAATTCTAACTGAAAGTGTGGACTATATCGAGACAAAATCAAATATGCTATGTATTGGGGGCCTGGGTAGCTCAGTGGTAAAGACTCTGGCTACCACCCCTGGAGTTCGCTAGTTTAAATCCCAGGGCGTGCTGAGTGACTCCAGCCGGGTCTCCTAAGCAACCAAATTGGCCCGGTTGCTAGGGAGGGTAGAGTCACACGGGGTAACCTCCTCGTGATCGCTATAATGTGGTTCTCGCTCTCAGTGGGGCGTGTGGTGAGTTGTGCGTGGATGCCGCGGTGGATGGCGTGAAGCCTCCATGTGCTATGTCTCCGCGGTAACGCACTCAACAAGCCACGTGATAAGCTGCGCGGGTTGATGGTCTCAGACGCACGCGGAGGCAGCTGAGATTCGTACTCCGCCACCCGGATTGAGGCGAGTCACTACGCCACCACGAGGACTTAGAGCACATTGGGAATTGAGCATTCCAAATTGGGAGAAAAAAATAAATAAAAATATGCTACGTATTAGGGATATTTAAACTAATAAGACGGATGAAATAGACCATGATGGAAATTGTACAACACAGACTGACACATATTTGTAACGCAACCTCTGTGTGTTACCTGTAAAGCTGGCACTTGTGTTTCAAAGGTAAAAAAGTCAGGAAATACAATGAAGAACACAAGTGAGGGGAGAAGTCTCTAATCACCTATTATCCATACTAAATATAATGTGAAAAGAAACGTCAGCCCAAGGAGAGTTTGTCATAAAAAATTTGATCTTGACTTTAGGGAAGTAGGCTACACCTGGACACAGCAGGAGGACTGAAAAGTGTGAAGTATAGTATAATAAAAATACATTTCTAATGGTATCTGATCTTTTTTGTTTTTATTTTATGTATAATTTTATGGGCATTATTAAATGTTTTAATATTACCATTTATTAAATGTATTAAACACATGAAATGTATTTAATTACATTACATGTATTTCACTCATAATTTTAGATAAAACTAAACTAAATTTAATGGACAAATTGAAAATGAAGTAGAAAAAAAACAATTAAAATTCGAAATAATAGCTTTCACTTTCTTTAGTCTATGTTTGAATGGAGGGGAAAAATCAACAAATAATTGAAAAAGTCAACAGAATGCAATAAGAAGTGTGTTGAAGGACAGTTTTGTCTTCATACACCTAAAGCATATGCTTTCATTCTGAAACCAATTTGATGTTTGTTCAGCAGGATACTAATCATAACATGTGAATATGAAATGCAACAGAGGTGTTTTTGTTGCATTTATACTGATAAATTGTTTTTCTTAGTTGTGAAGGTTAATATAAGCTTAAAAGATTGATGTTGAGTTTACGGTTACAATTTTAATTCAGATTAATGAACAGTTTCATATGGACTCTGTCTCAACTCGGACTCGGCCTGTTATTGACTTGGTCTTGAGACTGACTCGGCCCCTTTTGGACTTGGACTCGACTCGGACTCGATTGTTTAAAGTCTTGGAGTTGACTCGAACTCAACATAGGTGGACTCGAACCCAACACTATCATATACCGTCTGCAAATATGCACATATCTCATTTAAATCGATGAAATAACCCAAACTCACACAACTTCTGCAGATCCAGCATGCTGTGGAGTGCTCATAAATCTTCCTCTGAAGCACGTATTCTAATAGTCTCTCCTCACAAGTTTTCTGTAACTTTTAACTTTTCTAATGATAAAAGGCAAATATCAGTAAAACTTCTATTAATACTGTTTGCAAATATGCAGATTTCTCATTTAAACAGCTGTAATTCACAAAACTCATGAAAATCCAGTATTTTCTTCCCTTCGACTGCTCACCTGATATTTTCCTCTGAAGCACGTATTCTATCAGACAGAATCAAAACTTCAGGATTAGGATCAAAAGTTCCTCTGATTCACAAATCAACAATCCAAGCAGGCAATCCAGGCTGTTTAAACTGTCAGGAGATTGAGGCTCGCGCCGGACCCGCATGAGTGCGTGAATGCAACTTCAAGGCTGCATCCGAAACCAGGAAAATGCTGCCTCCGGAGGCTATATACAGAGGAAGGATGAACATAAGGTGATTTACATACTGTTCTGAGACCAGTTTCCGTAAGAGTTCCATTCATTCAAAACAGCTGTCAGTTAAGCCATTAACTGATTAGGCTGCAGGGTAGCAAGTCAGCTGCCTACATTTTTGGATGCATCCCAAAGTAAAATTGTTTCACGTGTGCTATAAGTAAATGTCTTATTCACTATGCACTGTATGTACAAATGGTTTGATTCAGTATTTTTTGAGAAAATGCGATTGCAAATGTGGACATGCCATCCATGGTTGCTGGACTACTGAGTGTACTGTTATTTCCTTCTTCCTAATATATTAACAAGTTCTTCATGTGCAAATAAATTACTAACATTTGATGACTAAACAGAAATCTGAAGAAACTGCTATCTACCATTTAAATTATAATATTATTTTTTAGTTTTGTGTGAAATTGAGTAAATATAGTGCTAAATAAGAGTTTATATATTTTTTTACCAGTTTTATGTTTGTTATTTACAATATTAAATTGTGTGATATATCAGCATTGTATCGGCCTATCGGCCACCCTGCTCTCAGGATATCGGCATCGGCCATTAAAAAACCCATATAGGTCAACCACTACTCTAAAATAAGTGCAACTTATCATAGGGTCACTTAGCTATCCGATTTCTAAGAACAATACTTGTTCAAATTTCAGCTTAACACATTCAGGGCCCTATTTTAAGAGTGCTAGCTATGCTTTAAGAAATAAGTGCAAAGTCAATGGGCATGCCCATGAAGTTTTGGTATTTTCGTGCAAGCATGCGCTAAGTCTAGGCGCAAGTGCAATTTAATTCTGAGGTTCTTCTCCAGTTAGTCCACCATATGCGTCTTATTACTGTATTTAGTCCATTCCCTGTCAAGCACCAGCGTTATACACAAAGACAGCACATTCATAAGAAGTTAGTGTTAATGGACTGCATGTAATGAATAAGAAGCATATATATATGCATTGATCTCTTTTATACATTAACTGCTTCCTTGTTGAATGTCAGGCATTTTTCTTTGACAATGACATGGTCCTTTTATACGGATTGAAAATGTGGTTCTCGTCAGGATTTGTTCAATACATTATAAACAATGTAAATACTATTAATAATTTTCATCTACTGGCACCCAAATCATGGCTAGTATTAACAGTGGTTGTATCGGCACGCACTTCAACCGGTCAATTTTGATTTTGAAAAGTTAAATTAGTTTATTAAAACACATTTGTTTTTAACCAAAAGTATTTCTAAATTCAAATCACACTTCAAACAAAACGAAAATATAAGCAAAATAATGAAGTGGTCAAAAAATCATACCTAATCCATACATTTTGCTCTCTCCAATTTCTTACACCGGACCCTTTTGCATTGACTTAAAAATCACTCTACAACAACAGGTGGAAAAATACCAATACAAATTATATCATAAATACAATTGTAAATATAAACATAACAATGAAAATAAACCATGAACTATAGATAGTTTAACATACACGTCTAAAATATTTTTGTTTCCTAAAATGGCTATTGTCATGTATAGATGTTCCACTATATTTTCAGATGTTCCACTATATTTTCGTACATGAACTTTATTACTATCTGCTGGTGGGATTTCGAAACTGCAAATGCAGGAAATGTGTTTAGACTTTGCGCTGAGATAAGACCTGCTTTTGAAACATCTTTCTCAGGAAAATAGAAAATTGCGCTTTGCATCGCTTCATTGCCATATAATACACCCACAGCTTGCGCGCATACACCCACAGTAGCGCAAACACTCACACCCACATCCACTTGCACTTTGCGCTGGCAGGAAAATTGTGCTTAGAATTAGCCCTCTCATGAAATTGGATAAGACGTTGCGCATGGTCGTTGCGCATAGTGCTGCGCTTTGCATGCTCACAAAAATAGAGCCTTCCATGTTTTATGGCCACCTGGAGTTTGTGATTTTTGCTTGTGTGGTTTATTTGCACACCCACAGTTAGTGAATGAGACCGCTTGTTTTCATCTTGCCATCTGCCTGTTCAATGAATTTTCAGGAAACTGAATCAAAGTTAATCAAAGTTAAGTCACAACACGAGGACTGTCCTACTGCAATGCTTTATCATCAGTGTGTTGATAATAATCAGATCACAGAGGCAGATGGATGATGATGCTGCTGTGCTGTGCTTTCCCACACACACGCCACAACATCCTGGGATTCTGTTATATGCACAGTTGATTTCTTTGGGCAGTTATCCATTGGGGACATGAAGATGGTTGGGAGTTAGTCGTGCCTCTATTCATAAACCCTGAAGATAGTGAAACACCATGGAATCAGCAGGATTTACTGCCATGTTCTCAGCATCACAATGGATTTTCTACTGGCTGGATTGCGATGAAAAAACACATGGTGGATTCAGTGGCTTGAGCAGTTATATTATTGTGATGCGTCAATCAATTTAACTTCCATGATAGTTATTGCAACAATAGGTTTTGAATATGACTGTGACAGAGGGCTCAATGACGGGCCGTGACTGCACTTCAAATGACATTTTCAAATGAGTTTATTACACTTGACTTTGTTAAAAATGTAGTGTGTAATTTCTGTTATCAAACAGGTTTCTGGAAACAGTTCAATTCAATTTATTTGTATTGTGCTTTTTCTACCATTGGTCAGACAAACAAGATAGCCCTGTCCCAATCTCACTGGACAGAATGCTCAAAGAAAAACAGCAATGTTTTGATAGCACCACAGTGTTTATACTTTTCAAGGAAATCAACTTACAACTGACTGACTTATAGTTGACTCTAAATATTAAACTGGGATGTGAGAAAGTATTTTCTATATTAGGACAAAATTCTTTATTTGAAAACTGACGATGTGCTCCCAGAGGGGCTGATGTGGGAGAGTAGAACCAGCCTGCTGTGTTGTGGAGGCCTGGCCTGTGCTCCTTACACACAGACCTCACATTGACTGAAGAACAATGGAGCGGGTACGCCACAGCATGCTACCCGCAGGCTGCCACAAAAGAGCCTTTTCATCCACAATGTTGCAGGGCTGGCCCGGCAGGCTGATGCCACCAAAGGCACAAGCACCACTGCCACGCCACCCTGCTTGCCATTCATCCCTTGACATCCCTGAAATCATACTGACACACTTACGAGCACAAATGCACACAGTTTATCTGAGCTAAAACTTTTCGTCAACATCCCATTTACATAAGCAAGTTTAAAGCAGTACACACTTGGACTGAAGCAGTTTTAAATAAGCTTCAGGATGTGTCCATGGTAACTTATTCTGGTTTAAAGGATCACTGATCATTTTGTGAATCCCTGATGTATTTTTGAGAAGACCTGAGGGAATGAAGTGCTGTTTCATGGACTTGTTGTATGGTACTGTACATTTCAGTTCTGCAGGGAGTAAGGAAGGTAGGTTACTCTCCAAGGACTTCGTACCAGTTCTTCATATTGCTGTTGCCAAATATTCAACATATAGGCTTAAACTACATTATTAATTAAGTAGAGTTTGAATCCTGCATATAAATAAAAGGAGGACAACCTTGCATACTGTTGCTCTGGAGACTTAATGGAGTCCTTGGTTATGTTTAATTTAATTATCAAATTTGCCTCAGATGTTTCTCCTAAAATACAAAAGAGACAATTGTTGACATACAGTAAGAATAAACAGCTATAACATTTATTTAAATAGAATAACTTTGATATTTTGGTTTTGGAAGAATTTGATGAGAAATGTTTGAGTTAGTGAAATCTCTGACATTTGATTGCAGATTTTGCAGTTTAAGATATTGTTGATATTTCTTATGAAACTCTAGAGACCTTTGAGATTAGGCGAAACATCGGAAAAGCAGGATGCTTAATCAGAAATCTTTATTTGATCTCCACTGGATATCATTGCTATCTCAGAGAAACAACTGCTATATAAAAGATTTCATTTGTTTTGTTTTTACATAAATGTCTACAGAGCCCAGCTTCAGTTCTGATTCTGAATTGTAATAGAGTACCAGTGATTCAGTATAAAACTATGAGGTCATGCCTCAAACATCTAAGCATACTGACTGGGGCAGGATGGAGCTGAGGGAGGCTTGGCAAACCTGCAGGTTGAGAAGAAAGGATGCCTTATTCTAGGCATGACCCTGGTCTGCTGAGAAGAACAGGAAAGTGAGATCTTAGCTCCCTAGTGGATGCTGCTCTAAACAGCTTGCTTTTGCAAGTCAGAGTGGACTTCATCTGAGTTTGCATTATAGGGTGGATATGAAGATGTCCCGAATGGTGCTTTACTTACAATTATTTTCCCTTGTTGCTCTGCATTGCAAAGTTATTGCTATTGGTCTGTCACTTAAAACTACTGGGACATCCTCTCCCTATTGGTTGTTTGTTTTGGAGTGGTCTGTATCCCAGAGCTGTTTTTAGATGTTCATAATACCCTCTTGTACTTGGGAGTCCATGTAAAGTCACAGAAAAACTTTTATTATTTTGCAAACGGATTATGCAGCTCATGAAACATGACCCTGACCATCCTGCTCTCTTACGTTGTATTTACTTTAACTTTCTGAAAGAGATAATTCATTACGTTTCCCTTTCTTTGCATAAGACTCTGCAATATGATTATACAAACCACACTGACCACAAAGCAAACAGATCTATTAAAGAGTCATTGTTAAAAAACCTTGCATGAATGTGAAAACAGCAAATCTATTATCTTTTGTCTCTCTGCTGCAGGTTTGAAAAGGGTCGTATCTACAGCTTCATTGGAGAAGTGGTGGTGTCGGTTAACCCTTACCGTGCCATGAACATTTATGGGCGGGACACCATCGAGCAGTACAAAGGCCGAGAGTTGTACGAGCGCCCGCCACATCTATTTGCCATTGCTGATGCCGCATACAAAGCCATGAAGAGAAGGAACAAAGACACATGCATTGTTATCTCAGGTAGACTATGCTGGAATGTAATGTGACTCACCATAGAGAGCATGAGTTCAGATAGCTGCCTTAAAAAGAGTAGCTCACCCAAAAATAAACATTCTCTCTTGATTACTCAGCCTCAAGTTGTTTCAAACCTGTAAGACTTTCTTTCTTCTGTGAAAAAAAACAAAAAACAAAAAGGATATATATATTTTGAAGAATCTTCAAGGAGGTGACGAAAACACCATAAAAGCTCTATAAATGTAGTCCATATAATTGTGTGCTGTAGTCATATAGTCATTTTGTAGCCATATGATTGCTTTGAGTGAGGAGCAGACCCAAATTTAAGTCATTATTCACTGATAATCTTCCCCTAAAAGTGAGCTGTTTACAGCTGCAAATGGATCTTTGAGTCAGTGAGCTTAACTTGAGAACCAGATCAGTCTTGATTTGTTAACAAATTATTTATTCCGATTTGTGAACGGGATCAACAAGTTGATTGAAAAGAACGGACTCAAGGAATGATTCATTCAGGAGGGTAAAATTATTAGTGAATAATTACTTAAATTTGGGTCTGTTCCATACACAAAAGCTATCATATAACTGCAGAAGACTTTGAATATAGCACATGAGTTGTATGGACTATTTATATGATGCTTTATTGTTTTTATTTGTATTTTTGAAGCTTAACATCCATGGTCACTATGAATTGTTAAATGGAGAAAAAAAATGTGCGTGAGCATTCTTCAAAATTCTCATTTTTGTTTTTCATGGGAAAAAAAATAACATCATACAGGTTTGTACTGACATGATGGTGAGTAAATAATGACACAATTGTAATTTTGGGTGAACTATTGCTTTAATCTGAGCAACAGCCAGTGAAGTTAGCAAATTCAAGGGGGGAAAAATCAACTACCTCATCCCCTAAAAATAATAAAAACAACTTATTGTCTTTCTTCCCATTTAATTGAATAACAAGCAGTACTGCAATACTGGCTTTTGGTGTGTTCTCGAGGGGTTACAGTATTACTGGGAATGATGTGATTAGATCTGTTGTCAGATGAGAATAGCTCTGCTCTGACGTAAGTGTGTGGTTTCCCAATCACAGTGGACTGTATGAGCAGAGATTGCTCACAATAGAGTTCAGTGCATGAGCAAATTGCTGTCTCAGGACATGGTCTCCTAAACCCTGTTGTATGGATAAGATTAACGAAAATATTATTGGTTCACATTTTCGACCAAAAATGCCTCTTTGAGATAATGTTTGTTTTCCATCTGGGACATGTTGAAACTATGTTGAGGTGGGGCATGGGCACATAGCTCAAGGGGAATATTCTGAGACCGTATAAAGTTGAAAAGAGAATAAATGTTGACTCTATAAGAAAATGTTGATTATTATCCAGAGAGTGACCACAGGTTGTTAGTGTGACTACACTGCAAAAATACGTGGTATATGTGGTGCTATCTAGTGGCAAACAGTGGAACCTGCAATTTATTTATGTGTCATGTAGAGTGAGTTATCCTACAATATGAGCATCTCATACTGAATATGTTTCATGAGTGCTGTTTTATGGTCACTCAGTATTATGTGACAAGATAAGTAGGTTAAGGATCGTATCAATGCGCCTTCTGGGTAACTTTATTTTTTCCTCTACACCTGGCATTTACCCCAAGAAAGTATAATAATTAAGTATACAGTATATAATGGTTGTAGTACTTTTTTGTTTCAAATCCAATTATCTTATGTTTGTAATTTAATAATTATTTTATGGAACTCTAAAATGACAGAATGCAATCAAATTACCATGGACTCCAGAAGTTTGTGTCAAACCTGATGATCCATGCTATACCAGCATGATTTGAGAATGTTTCAAAGAGCGTCTTATGTGCTTCAGTGGAAGCAAGGAAATCTGACAGTCACACATTTTCTTACCTTTGATTAGTGACCTAGAAATAGTGCAGAATCTTAAATATTTCTTATTCATTTCACATCATAACATTTCTTTGTTTACAGTCTTCAAAACCTTAAAAGTGTCTGTTTCCAGGTACAAATCAGATTTTCAATACCAGATTTTCAGTGTGGTCTCAGACATTTGTACCCAACGGTATGTTATGATATTATTATATCTACAGTATAAAGCATTTGCCAATGTTTGTTTACTTTGCAGGGGAGAGTGGAGCTGGAAAAACAGAGGCTAGTAAATACATTATGCAATATATCGCTGCTATCACCAATCCCAGCCAAAGAGCAGAGGTGGAGAGGTATGTGTATTAAAAGACTTTCTCTCTCCTCACTGCAGCAGTGATGAGTCATATTAGCACCATTCTGTGTAGTGTTGCATGATTGCCTCCTAATGTTAGAATAAACAACTGCAGAGCATTCCAGAACCATAAGAAAGTGTTTTACGTTGTTTATCTTGATTTTTTCATAACCAAATCACATACAGATCACTGCTTAGTTAGGACTAACTAAGAGAAAACTGCTTATGTAAAAGCAGAATTGTAAAAGTAAAGTTTCTCATGGTAGGATGTGAATAAATAATATATTGGAGTTGGCCTCAGAGAGAAAGATAGTGAGAGAACTGAAATGTAGGGCAGAGATTAAAATAGTGCTGGGTCACACTAATTGAAAATCTGACGGGTCAGGACCAAGTCAGGATTGATTAATAAATGATAGGGAACTAACTATGTTCTACACTTTATCTTAGCTTTATCTGTGAAGCTTAAGAAATATAACATCTGAGATAGGAATATGTAGGGCATGCAATGTTTACTTAATCATAAAGCTCTATCGCTCTTGTGCAAAGTACCACATAGATCTTCCTTCTTTTGTTCCAACCACGACTGCAGCAATTGGGTTGAAAAACAATAAAATCAGGCTTTGTATGAAGCAACTGCGATGCACTGTCAGATATATATAGTATAGTGTTTTCTGTTATCAGTCTAGCTCGTGCTATTGCCCCCCATAGATATGGTTTATTTTCTCTGCCTGCTAAAGGTTATAGCTCTCTGGAAACTGGGCATAGATCAGTGGAAAATGTTTTCCAGGAAATGCATCCAAAGTCAGACTAAAACACAGGGATATCCCTCACTTATTGGAGCTTTTGTAGCCTATGGGTACAATGCAAAAGCCAACATGATAAATCATCCACTTGGTGATACTGTATACTGCATACAACATGCATACAGGCTTGTAAAGGCCTCATACAGACAGATTTATGTTTTTACTGTGATACTGTAATAAAAAGTGTATCCAGCAATCAGATCATTCAGCCTCACATTGAAATAGACACTATAGTTCAGCTGCAGTGGTGCACCAATGCACAAGTGGCTAATAATAGTTTTAGAAATGAAAAGATTGTGTGTTTATACAGGGTGAAAAACATGCTGCTGAAATCCAACTGTGTCCTGGAGGCTTTTGGGAATGCTAAGACCAACCGCAATGATAACTCCAGCCGGTTCGGCAAGTACATGGATATCAACTTTGATTTTAAGGGAGACCCCATTGGCGGCCATATCAGCAACTATCTGCTTGAGAAGGTAGGGGGCACCAAAGAGGAGATAAAGGGCTTAGAACTGATTTTGTTTTCCATTATCCATCATCAACTACATTTCCATCCAAGGATTTTTTGCGAAGAAAAGTTTTAGCGCATCAAAATAAAGCTCATGGAAATTATCGCTAAAATTTCACAAGTATCGACATAATATTTTTCCATTTAACTCTAGCACATAAACGATTGCCCCAATCGTTAGCCTGTGTTAATCATGACAACAGTATACAGCCTTGAAAGCCAATTTACTGTACGTGATTATGGATTGATCTTAACGGCATATAGATCCAATGCTGCAAACATGACTCTTCCAGGAGTGCCAACACAAATATCTTGTATCATCTTGTGCACGGAGAACAAATGAATGACCACTGTTTGTGATTCATTTAATTGCGGTAGACAGGTTTATTTATTAAAGTTGCTTTTCCACACCATTCAAAATAATAGTTGACAGTCATGGAATTAGCCCACAATACAAAATACATACAGTATCATTTCTATGCACAAAGATGTTTTAAATGAAAAATCATCAGTGTGCTTTTTTGGAACACTAACATATAGCCCAATTCTATTAAATTATTGTTTAGCTTACTTTTGAAAAAATGACGGCAAAATTCCCTGTATTAAATAAAATAAATTACCAAATGAAAAAATATATATTTTTAGACCTATATATGCCTTTTCTTTACACAAACTTAAATTAGCCTTAGCCTGTTCTGTAGGCAAAAAAAGTCGGCTGAATGACATTCTCTGAATATTCTGCACTTTTTTCAAGACTATAAACTATCAGAACTATTTGTCCAATGAGTTCACTTTCAGAAAACCAGCTTTTGAACATTTTAAAACATTTAAATATTTTAAATATAACCCTCTTTACCTCGGATCACATTTGCTGAGCTTCTTCAGAAAATGTAAATTGCATTATGACATTAAATTAATTTTAGATGACACTGAAGTTCAGTTGGTCGTTAAAAGTTGCTGGACAAATATGCGGGACATAATGCAGTTGTGATGGCAATGCTTTAGATTAGATGATTGTTCAAAATAGCCTATTGAATATCAGGAATGTATCATATGTAAACCCTGATATTACACTGCATCAGTTTTTCTTTAATAGCTGTGCACACAGCATATACACATCAATGGATGGTCCTTATACTAAGACTGAAAATTTCCCAACTACTTGGTGCAGGTTGCCAGCTTGAACAGGGCCATGACAATTCGCTTTCGGGTCAGAACCGGTGGCAACCTGCGATAGGTGCAACATCAGGACCGATATTACAGTCCTATCAGAAGGGCAACTGCTCTCTTTTGATTGCAATTCCTCATCTTCTGATTGCTTTTATTTGTTAAATTAAAATGACAGTCTCAATACTCTCTCCATTTTACCAAAACTTTGGAGGAAAAAAAATATCTGGGATGCAAAAGGTACACAATTAGTGATAAACACACATTTCTGTAAGGAAACGGCTTCAGGGCAGATTTCTTTTGCGATAAACCAAAACGTATGCGATAAAGTGTTTTTTTAGGCATGACGTCATCATGCACACCATTTTTGTTGATAAGAGGCCATTTGAATGGAAACAGGCAGAAGACGGCAAATTTCGCAAATTTGTTTTTTACGCATTTTCACTTTGTCGATAACAAAATAGTGCGAAAAGTGGATGGAAACTAGGCTATTGTTGTAACATCTTGTTCATTGACACAGGCAAACATCGCTATCACTTCATTAATCATTGTCAAAACCCCTAACCCTACAGTAAGTATTTAACTTCGGTGCATAACTTGTCCTGCACCGCTTGCGCTACGGAAATGAATGGTATCTCAAATCATGCTGCTTTTTAAGGAAATATTTGCTATTGCTTTTCTAAGTGATCTAACATACTATTTTTTGGCAGAAAATAGACAAAAAACCTGTAGATTTGCATTGACAGAGGGACCTTAGAATATCGTAGACTTAGTGAGAAATAGGGGTGCACCGATCTGATACCTGGATTGGTATCGGCTCCGATACTGAAGCTTTTAGACGGATCGGGAATCTGTCCAAATCCGATCCAAATCTGATACTGTGTGTTAGTCATGTTCGTTACTGTCAAGCTCCAAAAATGACATAAAAGAACCATAAAAACACCATTAAAGCAGTTCATATGACTCGTGCATTTTATTCAAAGCCACTTGAAGCCTCTGTGAATCACAAAAGGCTGTGTTTAATAAGTAAATATATAGTATGCGCAGCGCCAGCACGTTAGTGAATGTTGCTGCTCTGTTGACACAAACTCAAGCATAGGCTGGTGATGCACTTGTAGCTATTTTTATCCTTCACAGCGGTGCACAATATTTGAGCGCTACTCAAGAACAGCATCTCAGATGTAGATGCTCAGTAGTTTGATTCACTTATAATATGCATTTAGAAGGGCACCGGAGGTGCATTTTACCAGAATTTGAATAAGAAACAAATTAAACTACTGTGAACTTGCCTACAAACAGACTGGAGAGTTTAGAATGTCAAAATAAAAGCATGAGGGTTTAAAAAGTGCACGAGTTAAATATATTACTGTTGTATTTAAAATTAAAATTAAAAGTCAATAATAATAATAATATTAATAACAATGTATTATTATTATTGTCATCATTAGTATGATTATAACAATATTTAAGTTGAATGGGTTCCAAAAAATAACTGTGTGAAGGAAAAGTGGACTGATGTCTTACAACTAAATTGAACAAAAAAAGAGATCTGAATCCTTTAAAGCCCAGATGCAAGTTGAAACATTTTTGGGGGAAAAAAAGAAGAACAAAAAGGCAAAAATAAAACACTAGTTTCTTTTCTACTGAAGACTTGAAGACTGGAATTACTGTTAATTTTTCTGCTACATTATCCAGTATACTATTTAATAAGAAAGTGTTTCTTAATAAGCTATACATTTATATTGAAATAATGTATAGTTAGAGGTTTGTGTTTCTTTACATATTAAAGAGTACTCCCAATTAGTTCCACATAATAATGTAAAGAAATTCTGAACTGATTATGCAAAAAAACAACACTGGTATCGGCTTGGGATCGATATCGGCCGATACTGAGATTTCCGATATCGGATGGAAGTGGTATCGGTGCATCCCTAGTGAGAAACCACCTAGCAATAGCCTAGCAAGTAGCAACCAGCTAGAACACCCTAGCAACCGCATATTAGTGTCCTAGCAACCACCTGAAACACCTTGGCATCATACTGTAGCAACAAGTTTTGCATGGCCAGGCACCAATCATATTTTCTTTAGAAAATGTAAAAATAAGTTATGACATTGCATTTTTTTTCTTCTTCATTTTAATCATTTTAAATTGATGTTTTAAATTCACATTATTCTTTATCTTTAGCTCTCCTTTTTGTATTTCTTTCACAGTCTCGAGTCATTTTTCAGCAGGAAGGTGAGAGAAGCTTCCACTCTTTCTACCAGGTGAGTGAAGGGTTTGTGTCCGAAATGAAGATGATATTTTTGTCTTGTTTTGCCAGCATTTCTGTTTTTAAACTAAAGCCTACAATGACTCATACTAGACAAATGTGGTTATGACTTCAGTGTCAGAGCATTCTGGTTCAGCACTTTTATTGCCCGAAAAAATAATGACCTAGTGCTCTAAAACATCAGTCAAAACATGTTGAACAATTTTGTCTGCTTACAAATTATAATTAAAAAGTCGGTAATTTACATTCTCCTCCATGTCAGCTCAGGAGAAATGATGGGGAATGGGAATATTTAACAAGTGGAAAGTATTTTTCAATGTATTTTTCAGCTGGTCAAGGGAGCTCCAGATGCTCAGCTGCGGTCCTTGCACATTCAGAGAGATCCCACAGCATACAACTACATTAAAGTTGGAGGCCAGATAAAGGTATTAAAAGCATCCTTTATGGGTTATGTTATTTGTGTAAAGTGATACGGAAAATGTTGGATATTATTTAAACAAACTTAAGGCCTCCTTTGGGATCTCAGGACAAGAAAATCATTGCAGATGGAATGATTGGCCACTTGTGCAGAACATTTGATTATACTGTAGTTGCGTACGTTGTACCAGGCACAGATGTGTCTAACAATATAGTAGGTATAGTAGTCATTACTGCATATTGAAAATCTGTTTATCAGGGTGTTATATCTCATATTGTTAGCCTGTTAAGTCGGGGCAAAATCACTGAGTGTTGTTCCATTGCCTCTGCAGGGAGTTTAATAAGAGGGAGCAAAAACAATTTTATAGCAACAAACAAGTTGTCGTCATGGAACAGACTGGATTATTGAGCTCACAGAGCTTTGAAGCAAACAGCCTAGAGCGGTTCGAACATTTGATGCCAATTCAGAAGTCTTTTATAGGTGCACATGCTGGCTAAACTTCACACTTCGTCCAGTGGCACTGTGGTTGCAAAATGTGCCTATTGTATGCAATCAGTGTTACTCTGCAGGAACTGTTAGCCACCTGCATGTCAGAGTAATTAACAGCTTGTGTGCTGCTCTCATAGTTTTAGGAAGTCAGGGTATTTAGTTGCTGCATCAGCAATTTTAAGGTTTTAATTGCTTGGCTATAAATTTGAGGTGAAAGTAATTGCAGATTTAATGACTTCGCAAGTCAAAAGCATTGATTTACATCAACTAAATGAAGGGCTTTAAGCCAGTCTACATTTTCCCTACAGCCAAATGTATTTACCGTATTATCAAAATCCATATCAGGAAGGGGATATTTTAAATGCTACATTTTACAGGATGCTTTTGTTTATGTGAGTGTAACTCACTCAGATTGTTTTTCAATCTTGCAGTCCTCTATAAATGACAGCGCTGATTTTAAAAGTGTCACTGATGCCATGAAGGTGATTGGCTTCACTGCAGAGGAGATTCAGACGGTCTACAAGATCCTGGCTACCATCTTGCATCTGGTTAGAAATTCCTCTTTGCTCTCTACAGTCCCTGCTGAAAAAACATCTTAAACCAGCCTAAGATGGTTCCTTCCATTGACCAGCTGACAAGTGCCTCAAACCCCTCTAAAACCAGCAAACCAGGCCAGCCTGACAAGGATGGAAGACCAGCTAAAACCAGCAAACTAGTTTTGGCTGATTTAATATGTTTTTTCAGTAGGGATGTGGCCATAATTGTGGAAAATTCTTAACTACTACAGCTAGATTTGCCCTTAAATATGTATTGCTGTACCCAAACTCATTAAATCATGTTAATGTAGAATATGTTTCCTTGTTCAGGGGAATCTGAAGTTTGGAAGTGATGGAGATGTGACTCTCATTGAGAACTCTAAGCTGGTGGCTGTGCTGGGGGATTTGCTGTCTACCAAAGAGGAGAATGTAGAGAAGGCCCTACTCTATCGCACTGTGGCTACTGGCCGTGACGTCATTGACAAACAGCACACTGATAAAGAAGCTAGTTATGGCCGTGATGCCTTGGCCAAGGTATGAATAGGGACAAAATGAGTGGTTTTCCAGCTGTAAACGAAACTGCTTGACAACAAATTTGCATATGCGTAGTGATGCCAGAACTGTGTGACAAGGTCTTTTGATCCATAAAATTATGATGGCACTGGCACCCTCTACACAAAGAAAGACAAACTTTAACTGAATGACTAAGCTATTCACATCTACTGTATGTTTCTTCATTCACCAGCTCACTTTCAAGTTTTATTTGCCATTCACAGGCCATTTATGAGCGTCTTTTCTGTTGGATTGTGGGAAGAATCAATGATATCATTGAGGTGAAAAACTATGATGCAAGGGTCCATGGGAAGAACACAGTGATTGGAGTCCTGGACATCTATGGCTTTGAAATCTTTCAGAACAACAGGTGAGAGCACTTATTACAGACATGGGACTCTTTTATAGGGTAAATTATTCTGCTTATACTCTATAATTACTCCATATTTTTTCTTGTTTTGCCCAGTTTTGAGCAGTTCTGTATAAACTACTGCAATGAGAAACTGCAGCAGCTCTTCATTCAGCTGGTGTTGAAACAGGAACAGGAGGAATATCAGCGAGAGGGGATTCCCTGGAAACATGTGGGTTTGATTTGATGGTTTAATAAACCTTTTATAATTTGTTTTTTACCCACAAACATCTGCTTTTGTTATACAAATATAAACTATTTTTTTTACGTTGTTCTACTGTACCTCACTTTTCCTAAACTAAATTGTTGTGTTTGTGATGTGTTTTTGGAAAAGATCGACTATTTTAACAATCAAATCATAGTGGATCTGGTGGAACAACAGCATAAGGGCATTTTCGCGGTCCTGGATGAGGCATGTATGAATGTTGGGAAGGTGACAGATGAAATGTTCCTGCAGGCGCTCAACGGCAAACTGGCGAAACATGCCCACTACACCAGCCGCAAGGTACTGAAAAAGCCATATTCAGATGACTGATTTTATCTGTATTTGAGGTGAAAAATAAAGTTATAATTAGAGTTAATCTGTGTAAGTTTTAACACACTTCAGTAGACTGTGTTTGCATCACCTAGCTCAACGAAATAGAGGAGCCACATTTCATAAAGTCAAAAATCTTCCACTATTCTTAAAGTGATAATTCACCCAAAAAATGAAAATTCTCTCATCATTTGCTCACCCCATGCCATCCTAGATGTGTGACTTTCTTTATTCTGCAGAACACAAACTGAGATTTTTAGAAGAATATTTCATCTCTATAGGTCTATATAATGCAAGTGAATGGTGGCCAGGCCTTTCAAGCTCAAAAAATCACATAAAGGCAACATAAAAGTAATCTATATGACATCAGTGGTTAAGTCTATGTCTTCAGAAGCAATACTTTCACTTTCACAGTCTGAAAGTGAAAGTGTAGATTTATAGTATAAAAGGATTTAAAATATTGATCTGTTTCTCTCCCAAAGCAATTGCGTCGATGCAGAAGACATATATTAAACCACTGGAGTCGTATAGATGACTTTTATGCTGCCTTTATGTGATTTTTGCAGCTTCAAAGGTCTGGCCACTATTCACTCTCATTAAGGGGGCTCACAGAGCTGAGATATTCTTCTAAAAATCTTTGTTTGTGTTCGGCAGAAGAAAGAGAGTCAATAGGGCATTAGGCATTAGGATGAGTACATGATGAGAGAATTTTCATTTTTGGGTGAACTATTCTTTTAAAGGTGCTGTCAATCAGCCGTTTCTTTTTTTAACTTTTGCCATTTTGCACAAATTGATTCACAGGCAGAACGTGTTTCCGATTGGCTGACTAGGCTATTTTATTTTTCTCAGAACACCTATTTCAGAGACATCTATCAGGTAGTGGGGATATTTTACATATAGGGTTCCAAATAATTGCTTACAGTCATTTTAGTTGAACACCATGGAGTGCTGGTGGTGTAGTGGACTAAAGCACTGAACTGGTAAGCAAAAGGTTGTTGGTTCACAGCCACCACCATTGTGTCCTTGAGCAAGGCACTTAACTCCAGGTTGCTCCAGGGGGATTGTCCCTGTAATCAGGGCACTGTAAGTCACTTTGGATAAAAGTGTCAGCTGAATGCATAAATGTAAACTTACTGACAGTTTTCCTGTAGTGAAAACTGTCAGTAAGTTACCCCGTGCATTACCCTGAATCAACACAAGGTGGCAATAATAGTCAATGAGAGAAAAAATAGAGAAAAAATAGGATGTCCTCCAGCATTTCTCTCTACTGAGCCTTTAGTGATGTCACAGGCAACCAATGGAAGCTGGTGAGACTGATGTCTCACAGCCCTGGCAAAGTGTCAGAAAGGGAGACAAAGTGGGAGAGAAACAGAGTGATGGATAGAGACAGAGCAAGACAAAGATAGAAAAGGCAGTGAACAAAACAAAATAAAGTGGAAAAGCCTTGTAAACACAGCACACATTCCAAAAGCAAAGCACATGCTTGGACCAACCTGATCTCTTGACACTGATTAGTTGAACACGCAGTGCAGTGGGCAATTGAGTATAGGTACAGCTTTATCACACTGGGCTCAGAGTCAGCCCTCGGCTCAAACGTGCCGCATTCAGGGAAAGATAGAAAGAGTGCTGGCGTAGTCTGCCCCCCGATAATTCCCCCATGTCAGACTGTTTGAATAATAAAATGTCTCCCTGGATGCAGGAATAATAATTGTTTCGGAGCTCATTTGTTATGCAGAGGATTACTCTTCAGTGTGGAGGCATCTCAGGCCTGTTAGCTCAGCAGAGAGAGATGATGTCTTGTCTTCCAGTTGTGTGTTAGCACAAACATGTGCAAATCTGTATGCTTGTATTTGTTTTTAGTATATCTAACTACCTTATGTTTGAGACATGGCTAATCTATGTATAGGCCACTCTCATTAAGCTTGTTTCACACTGCACATGCATTTATTTCAGCGCCAACATATTAAAGGTATAGTTCACCCATAGACTGAAAATTCTGTCATCATTTACTCAACCTCATGTTGTTCCAAACCTGTATGACTTTTTTACATGGAACACAAAAGGCAGATGTTAGGCAGAATGTTAGCCTCAGTCCGCATTCACTTTCATTGCATCATTTTTCTATAAATGAAAATGACTGAGGTTATCCTCAACATTCAGAATTGTATTTTTTGGGCGAACTATCCCTTTGACAGAATAGAGCATTATGATTACCTGTGTAAGCAGCAGAAACTTTACTTTTAAGTGTTCTTATTTTTGCAGTATGTTTCGCGCTGGTCAGCAAAAAATACACAGAAATATAACTCTGTACACCTATTTATTAAAACAGTTTTTTTTCCAATGCAGGCTTTTATGAGGCAACATAAAATGCTGGAGCAAACTACACTCATTATTAAAAAAAAAAAGACGTGTGTGGCTTGATGTAGGTTCTACAATAGGCACACAAACTGCACTTTCTATTCTGTAAGTCTGACTGAATTCAGAAGTTGAAGCATTTTATAGCTACACTTTGGATTCCATTTCATGTAGATTAATATTAATGTACATTATTAATTATTAAACAACAAATGTATGTTAGATTGTATGACGATCAAGTTAGTAATAATTACCAATGGCCAACTCCAGAGAACCAGAAAACCAAATAAATGCTCAATGTAGTAACCTTAGTAAATCACTTTAATATCTGTATAGAGTTGTAGCGCTGTTACACACATGCAGTTACATTGGCCTGCTGTTCCAGTTAAGCTGTAGTACCGCTTATGTGCTGCTTATGCGCTGTTTATGCACTGCGTATGTGCTGCTCATACATGCAATGTAAGCAGGCCTTGCAGAGCTCAGGAGAGCCAAAATAGAGTGTTTGAAAGAGAAATGGACAGGTCAGCAGGTGAATATAAATGACAAGGAAAGCTCTCATGTATTCAGAGGTGTGTGTCTCAGAAATGTGTCTGTCTCCCATAACCAGATCCCATCGACTGTGACACTTCCTTCTTTCACAGCCATATCTCAGATGTTTCCAGCCCCATTTGTGGTGGTAGACATCCTCTCTGGGAGACGTGTAATGTGCAAGGCACTTTCACAGCATAATTAATGGTAGCTTGTTAAAAATCTGTGGCCAAGTCGCCAGCGAATTCGTCACTGGGGGGTTTACCCTCTTTTCTCTTCGCTTTTTCTCTGCAGTCTCTGCTTCTGCTTAAGAGGAAATGTTTTACCCATGGTTGATTTCAAGTGTGTATACGCTATGTGGACCGTATTACTTTTTGCACTTCTTTCAGTCCTGGTCCTGGATGCTGATTGGTCAATACAGCATTCTAACCATGCTAAAAATCTAGAGCTGTGACTGGATTCGCAAGCATTCAGTGTATTTACTGTATTTGATAAAGAACTTACTTCTCGACTGATAATTTACGTTAATTAAGTACGTTCTATACAGTGGAAAGAAAAAGTATATGAACCCTTTGGAATTATTTGGTTTTCTGCATTAATTGGTTATACAATGTGATCTCATCTTCAAAGTCACAAGTATAGACAAACACAATGTAATTAAGCTAACAACACACAAACAATTATGATCTTTCATGTTTTTATTGAACATATCCCATTAAACATTCACAGTGCTGTGAAAAAAGTAAGTGAACACTTGGATTTAATAACTTGTCAATCCATCTTTGGCAGCAGTAACCTCAACCAAGCGTTTCCGGTAGCTGCAGATTAGATCTGCACAACGTTCAGAAGAAATTTTGGACTATTCTTCCTTACAGAACTGCTTCAGCTCAGCCATATTCTTAGGATGTCTGGTGTGAATGGCTCTCTTGAGGTCATTCCACAGCATCTCTATTGGGTTAAGGTCTGGGCTCTGACTGGGCCACTCCAAAAGGTGGATTTTCTTTTTTTTTAAGCCATTCTGTAGTGGATTTACTTCGATGTTTAGGGTCATTGTCATGTTGCATCACCCAGCTTCTACTGAGCTTCAGCTGGTGCACAGCCACCCTGACATTATCCTGTAGGTTATCTTGATAAACTTGGGAATGAATTTTTCCCTCAATGATGGCAAGCGGTCCAGGACTCGAAGCAGAAAATTAGCCCCAGCTTGTGATGCTCCCTCCACCGTACTACTTCGTTGGGATGATGTTTTCATGTTGGTATGCAGTTCCTCTATTTACGCCAATTAGTAGTGCTAGGTGTTCATCCCATATAATTCAATCTTAGTTTCATCAGTCCTCAAAACATTTTCGCTGTTGCATTGTGGAGTGGCAAGTTGGTCTTTGGCATACTTTAGGAGTGCAACAAAGTTTTTGTTGGAAAGTAGCGGCTTCTTCCATGGTGTGCTGCCATATTAACAACAACCACAAAAATTATTTACCAACTATTTAAATCAAATACAATTTAGGGGGCCTGGGTAGCTCAGCAAGTATTGATGTTGACTACCACCCCTGGAGTCGTGAGTTCGAATCCAGGGTGTGCTGAGTGACTCCAGCCAGGTCTCCTAAGCAACCAAATTGGCCCAGTTGCTAGGTAGGGTAAAGTCACATGGGGTAACTCCTCGTGGTCACTATAATGTGGTTCTCGCTCTCGGTGGGGCACGTGGAGAGTTGTGCATGGATGCCGCGGAGAGTAGCGTGAAGCATCCACACGCACTATGTCTCCGCGGTAACGCACTCAACAAGCCATGTAATGAGATGTGCGGATTGACGGTCTCAGACGCGGAGGCAACTACGCCACCACGAGGACCTAAAGCGCATTGGGAATTGGGCATTCCAAATTGGGGAAAATAAATAAATCAAGTGCAATTTAAGCACAATGAACAACTTTCTTGGAACCTATAGCACTTAAAAAAGAGCTGGGTGATTTTATTTGTATTTATTTTATTTTATTATTACTTTTTGTATACTATATAGTAGGAAAACAGGCATATTCTGATGTGGGGAGTGATATAGTAACAGTTATGATGTTAAGCACCTGTTCAACATATCATTACACAGCACCCTTAGCAGATCATTCTTTTTTGCATAGATACGTTCTGATATGTCAGAGATAATATCTTCTAGCAGAAGGGTGGCACTTTAAAATTTTGCTTAATAAAATATTATTTGAAAAATGAAAAATTGTGTCATTCATAATGAAAAATTGTTTCTTTAATATTTTTATTATAGTCACCATTGAATAAAATCAATAATGTACTTAAAGCCAATGCTATATTGCGAATATAGTCACTGCTAAAGGGGTTTCTGTTGCGTGTCATGCTTAACAACACCCTTTAGCCTTAACTACAGGATCCTCATTTAATACAATTCGAGAGCACGGCCTCTCATTGCTAAATTAAAAGATGTTTAAGAATGTCTGTCAAAAGCTTTTTGAGGTATTCCATCTAAACCATAGACGTTTAAAATTAAGGAAATACACAACATTTAAAAGACAAAATGTTGTCTGAGCTGTGGTCTAGCGCTCATACTTTAGATATGTTGAGCTATTTCGCTAATGTGGGAGATGCAGGTTCAAATCCAGCTGTGTTCTAATCCAATTACTCTCTTTTATAATTTCGTCTTTACTATTCTTTCAAAAAAAATGCCAAAAAAACAAACCTTATTCAATTTTAGAAAACTGTTACGACTGAGAAAAACCTACTTTCATACTGTATAATGTCAGCTTTTACACTTGCCTCATTCTGTTTCCATGCAATATGCTTAATCTAAGATAAAAACAACCGGGCATAATGACAGATCCAGCCTAGAGCTGCGATATCCATCTCAGTAAGGTGCTTCATTTACCGTCACTTTCACCGGTTCATTTTGCTTTATCGTTTTGTTTACCTCTTCCTCCATGTGCCTCCCAGGCACACTGTGTTCTCAGTGCTTCCCACATTCTCATTGCACCCTTAAAACTACTTTGATCATTTCAGATGTGTTATAAAAATGCCACTTTCCCCATCAGCTTTTAATTACTGTTATTTGCTAGTAGTTTATGTTGGTAGTCTGACGTTATGCGTCTGGGGCTTCGTTCCTTCCTCCTGTTTTATCTTTGATCCCCCTTTCTCCCTCTCTTTCTGCCTTGTTTCCCCTGTCTTCTGCACATGCAGAATGCAGGTGTGACTGTGTGAGCGGATGCTGCCATAGGTGCACATGGATGCCTGTTTGTGTTAAGGTGAGGAGAGCCTCAGTATCAGATTAAGCTTTTCTGCTGTCAGTGCAGGGGACTGTGTAGGCCGCAGCAACAAGCCAATTAGCCTCTGAATTCAGTTCCCGGAGAAGAGCTCTGTGGCCTCTTTGGCCCTCTCTTCCACAGAACTGTTAATTAGAAAGAGATCATGACTCGTTTGCATCTTAGTGGAGGTAATTGCATGTTTTTGTGGTGATGTGTGAGTCACAGACACACATATAGCACATATGTTAATGGAGAATTGCTGATGAAAATCCAGTGCGACATATGTTGATACGTCATTGGATTTAGTTTTTTAAAGGCACAGCATTTTGGGCTTAAAGGGATAGTTCACCCAAAAATGAAATTCTCTCATCATTTTTTCACCCTCATGCCATCTCAGATGTGTATGACTTTCTTTCTTCTACAAAACACAAACGAAGATTTTTAGAAGAATATTTCTGTTCTGTAGGTCCAAACAATGCAAGTGAATGGGAACCAACATTTTAAAGCTCCAAAAATCAAATAAAGGCAGCATAAAAGTAATCCATAAAACTCCAGTGGTTAAATCCATGTCTTCAGAAGTGATATGATAGGTGTTGGTAAGAAACAGATCAATATTTAAATCCTTTTTTAATATCACTTTCCACTTTCACATTCTTTTTCTGTTGTTTTTGGTGATTTGCATTGTTTGTGCTTACCACCACCTACTGGGCATAGAGGAGAATTTATAGGAAAAAAGGACTTAAATATAGATCTGTTTCTTACCCACACTTATATTGCTTCTGAAGATATACACTCACAGAGCACTATTAGGAACACTATAGTCCTAATAAATTGCCCGACATGGTCTTCTGCTGTTGTAGCCCATCCGCCTCAAGGTTCGACATGTTGTGCATTCTGAAATGCTATTCTTCTCACCACAATTGTACAGAGTGGTTATCTGAGTTACCGTAGCCTTTCTGTCAGCTCGACAGAAACTATTCTCCATTGACCTGTCTTATGAACACAGCATTTCCGTCCACAGAACTGAAGCTCCTGACCTGTATCTTCATGATTTTATGCATTGCACTGCTGCCACATGATTGGCTGATTAGATAATTGCATGAATAAGTAGGTGTACAGGTGTTCCTAATACAGTGCTCTGTGAGTGTAGATTTAACCACAGGAGTCTTATGGATTAAGTCTGTGTTGTGTTTATGTGCATTTTGGAGCTTCAAAATTTTGGTACCCATTCACTTGCATTGTTAGAACCTAGAGAGCTGAAATAACTCCTGAAAATCTTTGTCTGTGTTCAGCAGATGAAAGTAAGCGATACACATCTGTGCGTGGCATGAAGGTTTTCATTTTTGGGTGAACTATTCCTTGGGTTATTCTTTTTGGATGACTCATGTCAATGTTGACCAATGCATTGAACTCTATCATTAGCTACAGCACTACTCCTCAGCACTGGTCAAGCATTGTAATGTGATGCTGAAAGTTCAAGAAATTTCAACTTTGAGCACATTTGCTATTACTTTTCCAAGCACGGCCAGTGATACCTAACAGTTCAGATGACGAATGCAGTGTCTGTCTTTGCAATGACAGGTCCAACTTTGTACCCAAATTTGTCGTTTTCGCACATTATTTTTGCCTCTTGTATTTAGAGAACTAAGCAGCAAGAAATGCTAACAATTGTTTTTTCATTATTTCTTTGTAGTCATTGTGTCTCAGTTCTTGAACCAATTTAAATTAGAGCATCCTGACAAAATACATTTTGTAAACCCATGAGGACTTTTGTCTGTTGCAATGTACACAAGTCATGTTCAAATACATGTTTCCACTGTTTACTGTGTACTTCCTGCTTTCTACCTGGCAACCTTGTAAAATCACCCTTCAATGATGCTATCTGCAATTAAATTAAATTAAATATACCTTCTCAGTGCACTTAATTGCTGGTCTAATAGTGAATGATTCAACAGTGCACATTATTCCAAAGAAAAACGTATTTTAAAGGAATGTTCCGGGTTCAATACAAGTTAAGCTCAATCGACAGCATTTGTAGCATAATATCGATAACCACAAAAATTAATTCCGTTTACATTAATTCCGTCCCTTTCTTTAAAAAAAGCAAAAATCCAGGTTACAGTGAGACACTTACAATGGAAGTGAATGGGAGTGAATTTAACACAAAAAATGTTGGTGTTAAAAGACTCACTGTTTCAAAAGTTTAGCTAGAAGATTTAAACAATATGCATGTTAACTTGATTTTACTTAATAACTGTTTCTGAGTAAAGTTATAGCCAAATTTACAACTTCGTTGCCATGATGATGTAATGTCAACAAAACCTAAAATGACTGTAAAAATTACAGTTTAAACAACTGTACAGCTCAAATAATACATGAGTTTTAATAGAAGAATGAATGTGTGCTTTTATAAAATTATAAGCTTCACATTTTTAAACCCTCCAAAAATTGGCCACATTCACTTTCATTGTCCCCATTCACTTCTGTTGTAAGTGCCTCACAGTAACCTCGATATTTGCTTTTTTAAAGAAAAGGAGGGACGAGTCGAAATAAATTTGTGGAAATCAACATTATGCCACAAATGCTGTTGATTGAGCTTAACATGTATTGAACCCAGAACATTCCTTTAACCCCTTCCATTCATTCATCTGGGAGACCACCTCCAGCTAGCTGTGCTGTTCCATTCTTGCGTGAAACGCCCTTTTTTCATAATCCAATCAATTCCCAATGATGTTTTTTTTTTTTTTTTTTTTTTGCTCAGAAATAGGTCATATTACTGAAGTCAAATGGATTGTGAACAACAATTAATGTTGACTTTAATGCAGAGGTGCCCAAACTTTTCCTTTGAAGGGCCAAAAATTAAAACTTGATTGAGGGCAGTGGGCCAAAAGTAAATTTTAAAGTAAATTTAAATGAATAAAAAATGTAATATTAATACTGCAAAACACACAGAACTCTAAAATTAAAATCATCAAGTGTCCTATACTTGCACAATGCACATAATTGAGTCGCTTTGGATAAAATGTCTGCTAAACGACTAAATGTAAGCGTCTCTTAAAACATGGTTACTGTCTCTTTAAGAACAGCGCAGCTCCTCACATTGAATACACGGTTCTTTGCAGTTTTGAAGAGATGAAGATACAATGGCATGACGTAATACTATCAAGTAGGATATTGTTTTGTTTTGTGACAAAGAAGATATTAAAGATATTTCTTATCATAGACCTAGGCATTGTCCTGAATTTCACTCAGTATTAACATTTATTTGGACTGCCAAATGTAATAGGATTATTTAATTAAACAATGCTGTAAAATGTTTTTGCGTAGTTAATGCATTTAGCCTAAGTACATTTATTTGACATTAAAATAGTTTTCCTGTTGTGATATCAAAAACTTGAATTGTACTTTTGCTTTTCTTCAGAGGAGATGGATTAAGGCTGAATGCATTACATTATGAACGGAAATAAACGTTACAAAGCACGTTTCTGCAAATGAAAAAATTGAGGCCTGTTAATTTCGTTGACTCCAAAATATGATTATGATTAAGAACCTGTCGAAATATGGTATCTTATGGTTATATAAAAAAAAAAAAAAACTTGCAGCTTTCTGTTTTTAGGCAGATAGTTGCAAGTAAATGAGATATCCTCATGTTTGACAAACTAATTACAGTATGATGCACACAGATCTTACATACACACCCGAAAATGGGGTTTAGTCAGAATAAGAAGATGAAATATGAAGAATAAATTTACTGCATTACCGTTTTTGTCTAGCTGGCAGGGCAGAAAAGGGATTTTTGACAGTGCTGGTCTGTTCACTTATAGTGCTTGTCGTAATGTTGTGCGGTGTTTGAAGTTTTGCGCACTGAAGCTAAGCAGGGTTGAGTCTGGTCAGTATCTGGATGGGAGACCTCCTGGGGAAAACTAAGGTTGCTGCTGGAAGAGGTGTTAGTGAGGCCAGCAAGGGGTGCTCACCCATTAAAAATCCCAGGACACTTCTCGTAAAGAGTAGGGGTGTAACCCTGGTGTCCTGGCCAAATTCCCACCATGGGCCCTAATCAATCATGGCCTCCTAATAATCCCCTTCCATGAATTGGCTCTAAAACTCTACTTTCTCCTCTCCACCAATAGCTAGTGTGTGGTGAGCATACTGGTGCACTATGGCTGCCGTCGCATCATCCATGTGGATGCTGCACACTGGTGGTGGTTGAGGAGAGTCCCCCTATACTATGTAAAGTGCTTTGAGTGTCTAGAAAAGCGCTGTATAAATGTAACGTTCATCAAGTGAATGGAACCGTTGTTTATATTGAAATGCTCCCTCACCTGACTTTATCAAGCCCGCTTCACAGGGGGTGCTTCAATGGTCGCATTCACACGGATATGAAATGCTGCACAATGTATAGTGCGCATTCAAGCCATATTTCATTTCGGATGACTGTACGCACTGTTCCGCGAGTCCACCTATTTACCTGTCATTTCTTGACACTGCCTCAGTTCTCGCTCTGTTTTAAACCAACTAGTTTTGTATTTGTGGCACCTGGGATGGCCAATGGAGCGAACTTTCAGACAGCACTTATTTAGAGGTCATTGAAATACACATATACATTTCAAAAAATTAAATCGCTTATACTCTCTACTTTTCAAATAAGCTATAGTTTTTGTAATGCAAAAATACACCAAAAATTTTAAAAGAGAAAGATTAATTAAAAACGAAGAGCTGCATCAATGCCATATTTTAATATTTTTTTCTATTTTTTTCCTTCTTGTTATCTACGACAAGGTGGGCCAAATCAAAGGTCACCACGTGCCCTCTGCTTTAATGCTATGGTTGATCCTAAACTTAATTCCTTCCTTCATTGTTTTAATGCTCTGAGAAAAGATATTGGCCCTCTGTGTTTAATTCTAGATGTCCCGAGCAATCGCTGTGATCTGTATACCTGGCTGCTGTTGGCTGCAGTGATGTGCGAATGGCGGGTTTGGGGCTTTGGTGGCAGGTGCTATTGCTGCAGCCTGTGTTTGTCTGGTTGGTTTAACCAACACACTGTAGTGAGAAGCACAGGTGTTAGACAGGATGGTATGTTCCTGGGGGGTATGAACACATCTGGGGGGAGGAGAGCGAGGAGGCATCTGTGTGAACAGCAGGATTCAGGATTAAACCTGTCTGCTCAATCAGACACTTTTAGAAAACCTGTCCTGTGAATCAGGACAAGGTAGAATTGGAGTGTACTGTACAGTATTTATTTAGTGTTCATGCTTGTGCAGGCTAAAAAAAAAAAAAAAAGATAGCACTTGCACTATTTTGCCAGTGCTGTATTGGCACTACATCAGCAGATAGCATTTGTTGATCATGTACATGTTTTTATGTTTTGCAAACTTTTTGCAAGTAAAGTTTCACATTGTGATTAATTGTGATTGTCTTGAAAGCATCCATTATATTGGGTTAAAAAATTATAACCAAATCAATGTGTTGCACCATATTCCATCATTACTGAGCAAAAGTGCATTTACGAATTTATGAAACTGCCATAGGGTTACAATGTTGTCATTTTTGTGGGGGGAGGACAAAAAAATATATAATGAAAAATAAATTTTTTAACACATTTAAAATAAACTAAGGAAACTATTTTCCAGCCCTTCATGTCCTTGACTGAGTTTTTGAACTATGAAAATTTTACATTTGATGGGCGTTTTGAAGTAATGTATTGGCATTTCCTATTGGGCTATTGGATGGCACATGCACATGTTGAGCCGTAGTGCTCATAAGGATGACATGAGTTTGAATCCAGCTTTTCCTGTTTTAAATGTTTGTTTTTTTAGGTAGCTTTGACTGCTTTGATAGGAGAGTTTCCTATATTTAGGGTGTGAACTCTCCTTCTGTCCATTGCTTTTTGTACAGCTCCTGCTGTGACTTATCTCCATTTTGGCTTTTAGTGGTCTGTGCTCCACTTTGTGTAATGCATTGTGACTCCATATATTCAATTATTACACTGACAGATATTTTATTTACACATTGCTGGGCATGACTAATTGAGATAGATGATGTTTTAAAGAGAGCCAGTGTAGAGCCTGGTCTGATCGTTTTGAAGTACTGCCCATAAAGAACATAATGCTCGTGAGTTGTTGATGCAAATAATTCAGGAGAACATGGCTTATGTGTCCATATTAATACCTAAGAGAAGTTCTTATATGTTTTTGAAGAGTGTGCATGTGTGTATGTGCTTAAATACGTCGGGGGAACACTGAAGTCTGATGTAAAGGGAAACCGCAATATTGCAGAGCAATGCATCTGTCAATGCATGTGTCTTCGGCAGCTTTCGCACATTAAACAGCTTTCTGGAGTACATGTAAATGAGCTATTATGATTTAATATCCACTGAAGTTATTACTCCACTCCCTGTGTATCGTCATTAACGACAGCTCTGTATATTTGATTGGTTGGAACGATGGATGTGCAACCTAGTTACTATGGATTCGGGAAACAGTTATTACTAGCTAGTTAATTTCTCCTGCGATGCATCGTGCTATGGTGGTTAAGTAGTGAGTTATGTAGTTGTATGGGAGAAACACCCCTGGGTGCCTTAACGTTATTGATGGGCTGCACAACTACGGTAATAGCTTTTGAAGATCTGAGCACAAATTAGATGTATTACTGGCAAAAATAAGATGTTATTTTATTTTGTAAAGTAATAATCAATTGCACTGGTGCATAATGCACCATATCATGAACAAGATGAACGATTATCAATGCATGAATCAGACTCACTCAGAATGCAAACAATTCTGACACAGTTTTCCAGGCATAATTTTTTATTATATCCCTGCATATGGGCAACAACAAATCATATAAAACAATGAAATCGCTCACATTAACGTTAACTTCTTCGACTCGACTACAGTGTCTTATAGAAGAAGAATCATGAGAGTTCTAGTCTTCATTCCTATTCTTAGTCACTGCATTGCATCGCTGCTCATTTGCATGAAGTTAAACTTTTATCTCTCCCCCTTAAAAGATAACAGTTTTATGTATAAATGGTGCATCATCACACTTATTGAAAATTTATGACTTCAGTTTACTTTGTTGCTGCAGATTGCTGTCAATGTGAACACTCCTATACCACAGTTGCAATTAGCTGAGGGAATCACCACACACACAAACCAAACAGACCCATATAATAGCACCAGATACAGAACAGAAAATGGGTACTGCGACACAAAAGCTCACTCAAACTTACTGAAAGTCAGTCCTTTAATTAATCCAATGTGTGGGCATGCGAAGGCTTGTGGCTGGAGGGATACGGAGTGTCATTGTTCTGCTTAGGTTTAATCCGCAGAAACAGGCGTCCCTGTTCACACAGTGGATCAGAAATGCTCTTTATCTTAATGAAAACTGAGGCTGCTTGCCTGTGATGTCACTGCTGTGTTTTATGAATGACAGCTAGTCTTATATAACTGCACTCATCCAGTAAACAAAGGCTCCTCAAGGAGGATAGAGATCTGGCCCTGATAACAGGGACCTGTGAAGGTCCAGTTGTATTGGTGTAAAATATTTTATACATAGTTTAAATATAAAGATAATGTACAGTCAGCTGGTCAATATTGGAAATTATCACACAAAACAGGGGTCTTATATAATATGGATACGTGTTACATGGCTACTTAAAAAAATATGCAGTTACATTTACATTAAATATTTGAGTTGGAATCATTTTATTATGTCAAAAGAAAGAGACCAGTGTACAGTGTGCAGTAATTAGTTGTCAGGGTCAATGGTCAAATATATTATACTGTGCATAGTATTTTTTATAATATACTGTATATATATATATAGATAGATAGATAGATAGAAAAAAATATGGTAGCATACTTCAATGGACCAATCAGAATCAAATATTGTATGCACATGTATCTAATTAAAATTGCACAAATGTACAATTCTGTGCTTATTTTGTTCTCTAATGGGAAAAGACCAATTATTGTTTTGAATTAAAGGACATGATATCTCTCTTTTTTCTCTCTCTTTCACTGAACTGCTTTCAGCCTAGCTCTTCTTATGCTGGATAGAAAAGTGAATCTCATCTATCTTTAATATGCACAGATTTACTTCGATTCGCCATTCAGCCTTTGAGCGGTCTCCCTCACTTTCTCTGAAATTGCTGCACTTTTGCAGGCTTGTTTACTGCTTGAATTCTCCGTCTTCAAACTTAGCAAAAAGCATACAATTTCATCTTTGGAAAGAGAGCCCCTGCCTTCCAAGTGTTATTAGATTGTTTCATCCTCATTTTCTCTCTTTCTCGCCACAGCTTTCACCAACCGACAAAAATCTGGAGTTTGACCGAGACTTCCGCATCCGCCATTATGCAGGAGACGTGGTGTAAGTAGTCTTGGACGAGGCGTAAGTGGACTCTTTGCAGTTTAAGACCATAAAACACGCTGTAATTAACAGGCACTGTTAGTAACCCACTGACAGCTTAACTATATGGAGGGAGATCTGGCCTTTCCATTGGGCTCAGATCAGGTTTTAAAAGGTGAGTCTCACAAAGCCAGTCAAGAACGTGTCAAGGTAATATTTTGCCCCAAAATCGAAAGACAAAATGTTAAAGTATATTTTGCATAAATAGAATTAAGCCTGTTTTTAAGCAATTAATTTTTTTCTTTGCATTGTGACTATTTCCATAACAATTAAGCACATTCTCCCCTTATGCACATTACTGTAATGCAATACAAATATTTTATTTACATTTTAACATATTTATGCATCATAGTAGTCTTTGTCCGTATGTGATGATGCTCACAATTTTTTTTTTTTTTTTTTTTTTTTTCGGGGCGTAATATGACCTGGACATATTCTTCATGAGATTCACCCTAAAAGGTTTTGTAAGTAATCATTTGAGTGACAGAAGCATCAAATGAAGATCTATTAGTCACACTGAATGATGTAAACAGCAGAACTGTGGTTACAAAAACAAATTTATTGTGAATTTGAATGCAATTTAAAATTCTCACTTCAGTTGCCAGATTGTAAGCTGTCTATTATTTCCTAAAAATCTGTGGGTGTATGTGTAATGTGACACTGTGTTGAAACCCCTTGTTGATGTTCAGGCTCCTGTGTGCGAGACAGAGAAGGGAGAAGGAGTTCTAAAATTATATTCTCAATTAAGGAGCTAGTGCTGCAGACCTCTCACATTCACAGTTATAATACTTCTGGAGATCGTAAAATTTACTATAACACTCGTATTTAGATCAGTATTAAAGTTGAAGTGTGTACTTTTTGATGTTAAAAATAGTGGTCGACCAATATATCACAGAGGCCGATAAATGGGATGATATTCAGAATTTTTTAATTATCGGCATCTGCTGATATTGTCTGCAAATATTCAAATATCTTGTTTAAACAAATTTAATTCTCAAATCTCACAAAACTTGAGAACATTTATTTTCTCCCTGTGGAGCACTGATATATATTTATCTTATGCTCACGCATGTTTTATAATAGCCTAGATAAAAACTGTCCTTCTGACTCACGAATGTTGTGCGACGGTCAGTCCGCGTCACTCCAAACAGGCCATCTAGGCCAAGTAAACTGGAAGTGGTCAGTGGATTGCTGCTCTTGCTGGATCCGCATGAGAGCAATAGAGCAACTTCAAAGTAAAAGCACTTCACATGCCCTATAAGTAAATGTCATATTCACTGTGCACTGTATGTACAATTAGTTTGATTTGGTCTTTTGTGAGAAAATACGATTGCTAATGCGCACATTCCATCCGTGGTTGCTGGACTACTGTGTGCACTGTTGTTATTTCCTTCTTCCTAATGTATTACAATTTCTTTATGTGCAAAGAATGACTAAAATGGGAAGACTAAACAGAAATCAGGAGAAACCGCTATCTACCTAAAACACATACAGTCCAATTTTGAAAGATTTGTATTTGTATTTTGACAAAGTTAATGTTTTGTGTGAAAGTTGCAGTAAATGTAATGCTAAATAAAAGTAAATGCATTTATTAGCCAATTTATTTATGTCATGTGCTATTATATTAAATTGTGTGATATATCAGCATTATAATGGCCTTTTAGCCACCCTACTCTCTGGATATCGGCATCAGCCATTAAAAAAACATATTGATTTATCCCATCTTAATATGCTGAGACAACTATAAATGTAAGTGCGCGTAGTTCTAGCGGGAAGACTAGCAGCTGTACATCATCGCACCATTAGCTAGGTAACTCCTAGCCAATCACATGTAAGCCATTGCTTTATAAGTCTGCTCACAATCTATCACATTGCTGTTTCAGTGTGCTAACACGTGATCCTCCACCACCCCACCACCACCAGTTGAGTCCCGTCCTGCACAGGGGTAGGCTTCTCGTCCCTGCCTCCTATCTCCTGCAGGATATGACGGTTCCGAGTAAAACTTCTTCAGACCACCAGACGGGGCTTACACTAAAGACAGACATTACATTTTTCTTTTATATTCATCAAATAAATGTCATCTTAAATTTCACTCAAGTCTGCGAGTCTTCCTGATAGAACCATTTTTTTAGGCGATTTCCCCAAAAAGTGTAAACACTGTGGCACCATCAAAACATTGCTCTGTTTGTTTGAGCATCCCATTAAGCTTGGCACAGCAACATTGATTCAAACAATGCCATCAGTTTGGGGCGGGATTACCTGTTTGGCCGACCAGCAAAGGGAGTGTTCGAGAAACTTGTTTGAAAACACCATTATTTTGCAATGCGGTTTGGTGCTACTAGAGACACAGAAATTACACACTTCAGTGTTAATCTGCAAACTCTTTGTGTGTTTTGTTTTTGCTGCTGTTTCTCGATTTTTAATCTCTATTTTCAGTTACTCTGTTGTGGGCTTCATTGACAAAAACAAGGACACCTTGTTTCAGGATTTCAAGAGGCTTCTTTACAACAGGTCAGTATTACCATCCATCCCTCCGGTCTTACATGTATTTCCATACCTACCAGGTGTCACATGACTTCCATGATTTATATTTGTCCTTCTCCTTGCATGTGTGTCCCAGCTCAAACCCTGTGCTGAGGGCCATGTGGCCAGAGGGCAAGCTGAGTATCACAGAGGTCACCAAGCGACCCCTGACTGCTGCCACACTCTTCAAAAACTCCATGATCTCTCTGGTGGAGAACTTGGCCAGCAAGGTGAGGGAGAATATATATGTGTGACTGTTTAAAATCATAATGTTTGTGTGTGTGTGTGTGTCTGTGTGTGTCTGTGTGTGTGTGTGTGTGTAGACCATGCCGATCCATACAATATAAAAGAGATAATGTACAGTCAGCCCATCATTATTGCAAAATAAACCCTGACAGGATGATCAGGACAGGTCTTGTATCACCCTGAAGGGTTTTACTTAGTAAATGCAATAGTAATAGGTATGGTTCAGTATGCAATAATAAATCGTCTACCACTATTTTTAACATAAAAAAATTACACACTTCAACTTTAACATTGCTCTAAATACGAGTGTTACAGATACTTTGCGACAGGTTGACTGTACATCATTATTTCATGGCTGCTTACCAAATAAATACATTAAATATTGATTTTAGTTCATTTTATTATGTTTGAAAAAGACTGCAGAGTTGTATAAGAGTGGAAACTCAGTTATATGTGACAATAGTCAATTATTCAGTTTACATTATTACATTTTGTGCATTTATCAAAAGTAGCTGACAGTCAGTTCTAGCTAAACATTTTATCAGCATGTGCATTCCCTGGGAATCGAGTATGTGACCCTGGCATTACTATACTCTAAAAGTTGAGCTACAGGAACACACCAGTCATTATACAGGAACATAGCAGTCATTATACTAATTTATTACATGGGTCTCTGGAATACTTGATTCTGATTGGTCGATGGCACCATTTCTGAGGAACAACCACACATCCAGGGATTAAGACAAATCAGACCGGTCATCTGGGTATTGAGAGTTATTCCTTCTTCTCGAATCACTGTGCAGTCTCTACAAGTATGCTAATAAAATAATTTAAACTCAGATCAATGTTTCACGTCCATTTATTTGTTTATTTGGCAAGTAGTCTTGTAATAAGATGGATATTGAGCAGTCAGATGTTCATTATTTACCAAATAAACCCCAAAAGATCTGCGACGGAGGTAAAATTCAGCTGTTCAGCAAATTTTTTTCTCCATATAATTACGTAATTTCTACACAAATGAATATTTTATGTCCATTTATTTATTTATTTGTTTGTTTGTTTAGGAGCTGTGTAATAAGTGTGATAATCCTTGGCGTCGGGGTCCTGATCACCCTGTCCAGGTTTATTTTGCATTGACAGCCGGCTAACTGTACATTATCCCTTACATAATTGTATACTAATGCAGAATGCCGCAATTAACCAATCAGAATCAAGTATTTCAGAGAGCCATGAATTAAGTGCCCATAATCCATAACTGTGTATTTACTCACCATCACTCTCTGTTGGTGCTTGTAGGAGCCATACTATGTCCGTTGCATAAAGCCAAATGACGTGAAGTCTCCGCTGCTGTTTGAACATGAGCGCTGTAAGCACCAAGTGGAGTACCTGGGCCTCCTGGAGAACGTCCGGGTGCGACGAGCAGGCTTTGCTAACCGACAGACCTATCCACGATTCCTTCAGAGGTGAACATCGTACTCATGTCCCTTGTCCGCCAATATAAATCTGTTTCTTTTGGCAACATGTGTCCATTGCAAACCATTCTTTACAGGGTTCCCAAAATCATGGAAACTTGAAAATATCAGGGAATTTTAAAATGGTGTTTTCTGGGCATGGAAAAATCATGGTAGTTTATTATGTTTAAACATGGTAATGTTTAAAGTCATGGAAATTTCTATTGTAAGGATACATTTGTCTAATTATTCTCTGCTCTCAAATATTCCATTTACTAGATATTGCCCTTCCGTAGAGTAATACTTGCTCCTAAGCTATAGTGATATCCAATAAGTGAGTGAGTGGTTCTTTGGTGTCTATTCTTTTCAATTAATTATCAAACCAGTTTACAAATCTGTCTTAATAATACATTAACACATATATTTGGATTAAAGTTTTTACAAATCCTTATCCAGTAATCACAAGTGACTGGAAATGTTGTGGAAAATCATGGAAATTCATTTGTCAAAAAGTGTCTTTAATCTTTCAGTTGGTCTTTAGTTTTGATTTAGTTTGGACATGGATTGTCATTCCTTGCTGTCAGTGCTCTTGTGACAGCTTGTGTAAGACAGTGTGAGATTGTTACGTCTTCGGTTGCTAGGGAGATCTGAAACTACGCAGATTGATCAATCAGATTGTGAAGGTCTTATGCAACTTGTTGATTTGAAAGCTGTCATCCTCTGGAGTCCCATCTTCACCTAGTGTCATGCTTCTTGAAGGGTTTTATGTAACAATGACGTGCAAGCCACTTTCAGTCTGAAGAAGACTGCTTTTGTCAATACACTTGACCAAATCCAAGAGGGTTAGTCATAAAAAGTTTGTGTAGCATATATTGTGCTAGGACAATGTACATACATTTTTACTAAATATACAAGGATTCTTGATATACAGTATATAGGATATTGAGGACCAGAATCCTTGAGCAAAAACACTTCAACTAAATTGGTAAAACAAATTGGCTGTTGAGGGTGAGCAAATGATGAGAGAATTTTCATTTCAACTATCCCTTTAACTGATGTGTCGTGACCCATTTGAGCTTGTTCTGAAATAGTTGTGAACAGCAGGGAAAAACACTATGCTAAAAGCACGTAATTAAAACGCGACGAACCATATAATCATGCATAGTTAGGATAGCAAATTAAATAGGCCTACTTTTAAAATGATGAAAACATTTCCCATATCTTTTATTGATATCAAAAGTCTATTGTCCAATCAACTGAATACGTCACTTGGTTGAAACAAGCCAAATTATGGAAATGCTAACATGAAAAGGTTGCTCTTCAAAAGCATGCCCTCACCCTTGATTAACCAGGCTACATTTATATGGTTTCACTCGCAAAGAGAATAATGATGGTTTGTGTTTTTGCATATTTTGCATATTGTTTGGTATATGCCATTTTTGTTAATATTAATACATTTCACAGTTTAATTTTAAGGACATTTTGTTTATTTTAGTAACATAAAAAAATTTTGGCCCTCTTTTTGGATTCTTCTTGATGTCCAGTGTAAAATCAGGAACCTGTAGCACAGCCAGTTGAGAACTACTTTTCTAAAACACTTTGAAACACACTTGCATTAACTCTGGTGGGTTGATGAGATTCAACACCTGAGTTTCACAAAATTTCTGTCACTGAGAGGAAGTTCATCTAAATACCATCTAATTGAGAATGCAGTGTTAACAGCACTCCCAGAAGTATGATGTGTCTCTGTGAAGGCTACAGCTGTCCATGGAATATAATGTACTACATAAAATCATTACTGGATAAATGAGTCTTACTCCAAGTCTCACACCACGTCATTTATAAATAAGCAGACAATCAGATGTGCTTCATTATGTTACATAATGCTTGTTTGACAGTGTAGACAACAGGAAATTATGTATAAAAATGTAAAGATTCTATGGGAATAAAGGTGCGGTCATACTAGGTTTTGAAAATGCAAAACGCTTAAAAAGATCACGCTTAAAAAACAAAATTGTTCAGGCTGGTTCAGCTAATGCGCATGCACGTTCACGAGTTAATTGACAGGCAAATTCTGTATCTTAAAGCTGATTGACTCTTTTACCTGTAAAGCCGGCATCACACTAGCCAATTTTTCAAGTAATTTTCAGGTGTTAGCTTCATTAAAGGATTAGTTCACACAAAAATGATAAATCAGTCATGATTTACTCACCTTTAAGCCATCCCAGATGTGTATGTCTTTCCTTCTTCAGCAGAACTGAAATGAAGATTTTTTTTATAAGCACATTTCAGCTCTGTTTGTCCATACAATGAAAGCGAATGGGTGCCATGATGCTGCTGGCTGTTTGACGGACCAAAAGGTATATTTAGGCAGCATAAAATTAATCCACGCAACTCCCGTCGATCAATTAATGTCTTCTGAAGCAAATTGATATCTTTATTTAAAAAATAATTCAATAATTAAAACTTTATTAACTTTTAAAAAACGCTTCCTGCTAACAGTTGACTCATCACAAATCTGTCGCGTGATGTAAGCGCAATGCCGTGTTCATGCAAGAAGTCGGAAGCGCATGCTTTGTTTACAACAGAGGAATGAATGTCACACAAGAGTTAGGTCATTTCAAACAGCAATCCAGCTGTGGGTGGAAGCAATGATTTAAAGTTAAAAACTTTTTAATTATCTATTTGTTTCTTACACCAACCTATTGATTTGCTTCATAAGTCATTCATTGATTGACTGGAGTCATGTGGATTACTTTTATGCTGCCTAAATATGACTTTTGGACTGTCAAACAGCCAGCAGCCTCACGGCACACATTCGCTTTCACTGTATTCAAACATTAGGTTCTACTGAAGAAGGAAAGACATACACATCTGGGATGGCTTAAAGGTGAGTAAATCGACCAGAGGGAGGGAGACGATGCGATGCGCACAGGAGGTTGTTAATCACTTGACCGTCGGGACTCTCTGCTGAATTAATGGTTCCATCAACGGAAAAAAGGATCACACATGTTATAAAAAATCTTTCTGTCACCGAGGCGGGCTCTTGTGTTCTCTTCAAGTGATCAGTGAGCTTCTTCTTTTATTGAAGAACTGACAAGACATCAAGCTGATCTGAATGTCTTCATCACACTCAGCTGCATATCATCACAAATGCTGATTGTAATCCATATGATTCTGTCACCAAGTGTTTTTTCCTGCATATTTTCCTACAGTAATGATGAATGAAATTAGAAAGTTGATGCACAACAGTCTGTTTTACGGAAAGTAGTTTCTTTACTCACTGAAAGCTTCATATGGACATATGTGTTCTAAGGAATGCCTCAAAGGGGATAAATACAAAATCACACACTTTCACATGGTAAGGTTTCTTCATGAATCGCTTCCTAAATCACTCTTTTAAAATTGTTTATGCTCACGCGGTACTCCTGTTGTTATTTCGGCGAGCTCCACATGACAGGGAATCAGAGAGAGAGAGTTGCTGTGAGTTGGTATGTGTATCATACCATTTTGTATCGGCAAGTGTTTCACACCTCCGACTGAAGAGATCGAGATCTCAGCAAAACAATCTGCATGTGTGACACCCTTGGCCAAAACGAGTTGTTTTGAGTCTGCTAGTATGGCGCCAGCTTAAGGGACCTCCTTTTCTACATCTGTTGGCTGTTCCATTTTCTCCCATTAATTTTAATAGAAGTGTTCCATCTCTGCTAAATAGTCTCTGCTGCACCTACAGAGTTATCCAAGGTCCTTTAAAATGTATGAATAAACAGTCAAGGGTTTCTCCATCCCTCACCCATCTATCTCCTTTTTCACCTATCAGGTATAAGATGATCTCAGAGTTCACCTGGCCCAACCACGACCAGCCTTCGGATAAAGAGGCAGTGAAACGTCTCCTGCAGGGTTGTGGGTTCGAACACGACGTGGCCTATGGCAAGACCAAAGTGTTCATCCGCACCCCCCGAACCATCTTCAGCCTGGAGGAGCAGAGAGCAGAGATGGTGAAGAGGATCGTCCTCTTTCTACAGAAGGTTCGACAACTTCACCTAACATAGTATCTGTGGCTTAGGCAAGATGCCATTTATTTTAGATGTAAATCATATTCCAAAAGTCTGAGCCCAATTTGTGAATACCATTAACAGAAAGAATTAGAATTCTGAAAAATGTTAAGCAAAGAAACATCATGAAATTATATTAATAAGAAATATTTAAGATTCTGCACTAATTCTAGGTCACTAATTAAATAAGCACATTTGTGACATTGACCATGCTAATTCCTTTGTACAAAAGGTCAGATTTCTTGTTCAGCAGACAACAGAAAGGTAACAAAAGCATATGGCGTGCAAATCCCTCCGGCTCTTTCTCTCTATTGTATCTCCATAATTACACAACAAACAATACTTTCAATACTTTTTTTTTTCTTCTCATTCCTACCTTTATATTTGCTGAATGGCAGATTAATTGACTGCCAGTGTCATTTTATTGTCAAACAAAATGGTTGCAACGTCATAGCCAGCTACTGTATATTCCCCACTCCCTCTTTACTGTCTTCAGTGAATGACAGTTGTTAAAGATCAAAGTATGTATTCTGTCAGCTCCTGTCTGCACATTAAGTCTTTTTACCTCTCCTGATGTTGCCAGAGCTTATTCGCAAGTTCAAACTATTTTTATCAGAGGGCCTCCCATTATCAAGGTGCTTTTGAACACATACTGACATTGAGCTTATGTGCTATATCAAACTCTCAGTTGTAGGCTCATAACTCGATATTTCTGTTGTGTATTCTCATTGGACTGGCACATTCCTGAGCAGAGGCAAACATCAACATTTTACATCTTTGCTCTACCTGAATTGGAGATTGATTTTTTGACCTTTTGTATTATTGCAGACCTTTTATTGGTTCCTGGGTAGAGGTGTCATTCTGAGAAATGTTCATCTTGTGTTCCCTAAGTGCAAAAAAACGGTATTTGTAGGAATGTTGTCATTGTATGAATCAAGTTGTATACCTCCAGGCAATAACAGCGTGTCCCAGAGGAGTTGATATTAGATGTGTTGTTCTCCCGTGAGTGATGGGCATTAACATTTTATACTGCATACAATTCAGCTTACGGTTGGCCTCAAACACTGAAACCATCCATTTGTGTTTATTCTTGTCCCTTACGCATTGTTTTCAGCTTTGGATTGCCTTCCATACCACACAATCCTTTTATCAGCATCTGGCAGACTGGTTTGACTTTGCCAAGTCTGCCAGTTTTGCCAGAGGTTTCACATTTTGTTCCAAGGCTCCCAACCCCCAATGAACCCAAAGAAAATGTCTAAATCATCTTGTTTCACTATCCATGTGCCTTCGAGTCTTGCTTCCACTCCTTCTTTGTTTTTCTATGTGGGTCTCTCTGCATAGCTCTTGGGGATGCATTTATTTTTCATCTTTTTTAAGCTCCTAAACTAAAACACCCTACAAGCCCTAATCGACTCACAGTTGTTCTTCACCTCCCCCTTCCTCCTTGCACACTGATTTCCCCTCTTTTACTCAGTCTGTCTCACTCCACCACTCTTTCACGGATTGTGGTTGCACTGTAAGGAATTTAACGATTCTAATTCCACTTGTGAGTCCTCATTTCTGAGTAATTTTGACAGATTGACTAAAAATAATAACCAGCTCTTAAGAGTCATTTGTTAAAGAATCGGACCATACTGGCTGCACTGTATGTTTGTTGTTGCGTGCAACCAGCAAGTGTGGATGGTTTTTTTCTCTCCTTTTCTCCCCAATTTGGAATGCCCAATTCCCAATGCTCTCTAAGTCCTCGTGGTGGCGTAGTGACTCACCTCAATCTGGGTGGCGGAGGTCAAATCTCAGTTGCCTCAGCGTGTGAGACCGTCAATCCGCGCATCTTATCACGTGGCTTGTTGAGCGCGTTACCGCGGAGACGTAACGCATGTGGAGGCCCACGCTATTCTCCACAGCATCCACGTGCCCCACTGAGAGCGAGAACCACACATTATAGCAACCACGAGGAGGTTACCCCATGTGACTCTACCCTCCCTTGCAACCGGGCCAATTTGGTTGCTTAGGAGACCTGGCTGGAGTCACTCAGCATGCACTGGATTCGAACTCGCAACTCCAGGGGTGGTATTCAGCGTCAATACTCGCTGACCTACCCAGGCCCCCTGAGTGTGGATTTTAACACAATATAAAAGTGTTGTACTTAAAAAAAAAAAAGAAAATGGAACAAGACTGTCCTGGAATTATGGCGGAAAACCACCGGCTGCACATTGTGAAACAACGTCAATGGTTGACTGTCATGGATGAATCCCTGTCACATACATTCTCTGCTCATCTGCTGTCATCTCTGCTTTGCCTCGACAAAATAGTTTATGTATTGATATAGTACAAAATATGATTTTTCCGTTCCAACACTGCTGATGAATTAACCACAAAAACATTTGAGCTATACATTTGAGTCACTTTTTTCTTGTGTTCGGGCAAGCGGTACGGCCAACTACACACTACCAGGTGGGGTCTCGATATGGTGTTTTATAAGGTTAGTCCGACCGGGAAGAGGTGAGAACACGTCCGCAAACTCTTTTTGCAACCTGGCCACCTCCGTGAGCTGGGACGGTGAGAGGTGGTCTCCACAAGGGACCAGGGTGAATGGATCGGCTTTGAACTTCACCTCTGGCCCGAGCCCTGCCCTCTCCAGAACTACCGTCGCCATGGACACGGGGACCACCTCTCTCCACAATTTAAGGTGGTTGAGGTGGTAAATTTGACGTGCCCCACCTCTATCCGTTCGTTTAACTTCATAATCGAGATCCCCGACTCGCCGTATAACCTCAAAGGGTCCTTGCCACTTGTCGAGTAATTTGGAGCTCGATGTGGGGAGTAATACAAGTACTTTGTCTTCCGGCGCAAATTCCCGTAGCTGGGCACCCCTATTATACAGCCGGCTTTGTGTCTCTCGAGCTTGGAGCAAATTCTGTTGTGGGCGGTGGAATTTTGGGGTGGCCGGTGGATTCACCAACTGACATTCACGGCATGCCGCACACCATCTGCGTACATCCCCGTGAATACCCGGCCAATAAATGCGGGCCATTAAACGGTATAGTGTTCTCTCCGGTCCTAAGTGACCTGCCATAGGATTATGGTGAGCTGCCTGGAAAAGTGTTTCCCGATGGCTCCTCAGGACTAATAGCTGGGTTGTATTTTCATGGGTTTGAGTGTCCTGCGTCACTCGAAACAACCGGTCCCTAATAATTGAAAAAGTATGGGTATGTGAAGGCGATGTCTGGCTGGAGCTGCTGCCATCAATTACTCTCACTTGGTCAAAAGCGTGCCTAAGGGTTTCGTCACGCGACTGCTCTAGAGGGAAGTCCCCCTTCGGGAATTCCCTGAGGGTGGGAATACCGGAGGATTCCCCACCTGTGTCATTCTGACGCTGAGCAGACGTGGACGGCCCCGGCTCTGCCTCCCCAGCCATCGCGTCACACATCACACACCATGTTTTCAGTTTGCAGGACCCATCCGCACCCAACGCTTTCAATAATTTTTAAACCCTGGCCAGTTTGTTCCCAAAATCAGCGAATGGGTGAGGTGGAAATTAACCGCGGCCTCCACTCTATGTTTTACACCCCGAAATTGAAAAACAGTGGACACTACCGAGTATTTGTAAACATCCCCGTGCACATACCTCACAAACACCTTGTGATTTGTACCCAAAGCCCCGTCATGAACCAAGCTGTGGTGGATCGAGGTTCGATTGCAACCCGAATCCACCAGGGCTTGGTATGTACGCCCCTTAATCGTTACCGGAATGCGATATGTCCCAGCTCGATCGGGAGCATCCTGTGGCATGTCGGGGATCCGGATCCACGTCCCCACTTCCATTACCGGACACCGGTCCTGGACGTGTCCCGGCTCCCCGCAACTCCAACAGACCAGCCCAGGCTCCACGGCTGCACCTGTGGTGGCGGAGACATCACCCTGGGAAGGACGACAGAGAGGGGTTGGGGAGGGGGTCGGCGCATAGTGCAGCCCATGGAAGCGGGGTGTGGGAATAGGTCGAGAGGGAGGAGAGGGAGGGGCAGAAGGGGGAGTAGAAGAGAGAGGGGAGAGAGAGAGAGACAGACTTGGACTGCTCACCAGCTTCAGGGTAGGCCGCCATGTGGGCTTCGGCCAGCAGTCTTCTTGGGCAGATGAACAGTCAGCTGCTCCAGCTCCATCAGCTCTATTATGTCCTCCACGGCGCGCCCTTCCCTGGCTAGCACCCATTTTCGGCAGGCATCCCGGAGCTGCTGGGCAAATCCAAAAGGGCGGCCGACTTCACTCAGTGTAATGGAGCGGAACCGCTGGCGATGTTGTTCGGGGGTGTGGCCCACCCGTTGCAGGACAGCGGTCTTCAGTTTCACATAGTCCAGGCGGTCCGCAGCTGGCAGTTGTTGTGCCGTGAGTTTGGCCTCCTCGGAAAGCAGCGGCAGCAAGTGGAGTGCCCACTGGGCTTGTGGCAGGCTGGAGGCGGTGGCTGAGTGCTCAAAGAGGCCCAGGAAGGCTTCTGGGTCATCCTGAGGGCCCATCTTTGTCAGGAGGAGGTGCTGCTTCATAGCTGCCTCTGGGGTCGTGGTGGAGGATCCGCCTGGTGCTAATCAGCTCCGTAGATCCTGCCGATCCTCGGACTGGGCCCGGAGGAGCTCCTGGAAACGACACTCCTGGGCAAGCAGGGCTTGATAATGGGTCTCCTGGATGCTAGCCAGGGCGCGGATGACTTCACCCAGCGGTGAGGTGTCCATGGCGACCAGTCTTCTTCCTTCGATGTCCTGGGTTTCAGCACCAGTGTAAAGATTCCAACAGAAAGAAAGCGGGAAGCGGGTTGGCAGTCCAGGTAAATCAGCTTTTATTCAAGCGTTCAGCTTCACAGACAAAGTATAAGCTTTTCAGCTTCATAAACAAAGAGCAGGCTTTTCAGCTTCACACACACTAAACAGGCTTTCAGATACAGACGTGGCTTTTCAGCTTCACACAACTCTCTCTCTGCCTCACCGGCGTTCTCGGCGGCCTTTTCAAGCCCATCTCCGTCGTCACTGTAACGAGAAACAGGTGTTACGCATCATTAATCACCAGGTGATGGTCCTTACCGCTTCCTCTCTCCCCAGTGACAGACACACGACCACGTCCCACTCCACAGTATTTCATTAAATCACAGGTTATGGGGATTAATAATCACACTGGGCCATATAGCAAAATCCTTATCTGCAGGTGAGAATCTACCATCAAAAACACACAGAAACACCTAAATAAATAATCAGTTTAAATGGACGGCTGTATTTTTGCTTAAATATTACATTTGTTGGGCACATAAAATGTTCTGGAAAATTTTGCCTTGATAAGAGTGGGAACCCTGGAACCACTTCTCAATTCCCAACCCTATACATGCATATGCTGCCATTTTTTTTTCTGTGTCATTGCCACTCTCCGCCCCCTCTCCACTGCCATTCCTAAGCCGTTATGCTTTAGTGCTTCTCCAGTAGGTGATGAAAATATCCTTTGTTCTGCCAGCAAGCTCATTTGGGCAAATGTGAGATGCTGCTTAGACTCTCGCTGGCTGAGAACTAAATGACTCTACGTTCATTTCATCGGCAAGAGCGCTTAAAAAGACGTGGCTTTGAACGGATGCAATTTGAAGCAAATCAGATCAGCTTGTACAAAACACAAACACAGAGAGTCTGCATTATTAATGAATTTCCTCTCTTTAATTAATATTTAATACGCTCAAACACCATCCACCTCATTGGCTGTGGTAGTTGTGGTTTCTACTATGACAGAAGCTAAGTCTCATACTGCTAGTTTATGAAAAGATAAACAGATTTAAGACTACTTGCCAAACATAATGTAGATTTTATTATGTTTTCTGCGGCAGACAAACACAAGAGATTTCAGGCTTCCTATAAGAGCACTTATAAATCCCTCATATATTTCCCATAAATCCCTTATGTTTCCTCCAAACCTTGTTTGTTTACTACTGCATCTTCTCCTTTTTGCTGTAATGATTTGCAGCGAAAGGTGAACAACAGTTTATAGGAAACCGAGGAATCTTATTCCACGGTCAACCAGAGCTTTATTTTTTTCACTTAATACATGTCATGACAAACTATAGGTTTTTGTGATATGTTCGCCTGGTGTGATGTACGATTGCAATATCCCTTTGACGGCTCACGCCATCACTGGCAAAGAGGGAAATGGAAATGTACTGCATCAAATTAAAAGTGCTAACCATTCTGTCCTTGAAAATATCAGATTCAGAAGTGCTCAATATCTTTCATTTGGGCAAATAGGAAAGAGATGCAGTGTTAAAATATTCTTACTGTTTTCTTTTGTCGACCGCATTTTCTTTATCAAGTACTCTATTGACATTGCATTGTTCTTTACAGTGTTTGTCAAATTAGTGGGGTCTTCTCACCATGGCAACAACAGTTTGGCCACCCGCCAGTTTTTTAGTTTGACATTTTTTTATTTTAGTTTGATATTTATTACTGTTTTGCCATTGCAAATGAAATTTTTAGCACAAATATTTTATATTGAAATTAGGTTAACACTTCACAATAAGGTTCCATTCCTTAACATTAGTTTATGCATTAGGTATCATGATCTACGAAACAAAATATTTTTTACAGCATTTATTAATCTTTGTCAATGTTAGTTAATAAAAATACAATAGTTCATTGTTAGCTCATGTTAGTTCATAGTGTATTAACTAATGTTAACATATACAGCTTTTAATTTGAAAAATGTATTAGTCTATGTTGAAATTAACTAAGATTAATAAATGTTGTAAAAGTATTGTTCAGTGTTAGTTCATCTTAACTAATGTTTTTAACTAATATTAACAAATGAAACCTTATTGTAAAGTGTTACCGAAATTAGTTTGCAACAACTATTGCGCATATTTTACAAACCCAAAGTTTTCTTAGAACAGATTTGAACAAACACTAACCCTTAGTAGTAATGTTCTGCGTGTAACTCATCACGCACCATTTGGGCATGAATGGTACCTTAAATCATCCAGCTTGTTGAGGAGAGGTGTGCTATCTACTTTCTTAACTGATCAGACTTATGATTTCCACCTGGTGGAAAATAAAACAGGTTGGAAAATCCCTAGACTTGTATTGAAGGGGGAATCCAAGCCATATCTTGGAACCAGAATATTGTAATAGACATTAAGGATGGGCTCTTTTGACTTAGCAACCAGTTAGCAACCAGCCAGAACACAGTACATTTGCAACAACCCAGAACACCCAAGCAACCACATACTGTAGCAACATGTGCTAAAAAAAACTTGGAGACCTTTAGCAACCACATAGCAACAACCTGGCATCATGGCGATTTTTGCTGTTGTTGTTTAAGGCAAGCACAACTCATATTTTCTTCATAAAATTTAAAGATATAGTTAATATTACAATTGACTTTTTAGAGGCAGAGAGAGGTGAGATGAAGTATAAAAGAGAATGATTAAAAAATAAGAAAGCAGATGACACAGAGAGAGAGAGAGAGAGAGAGAGAGAGAGAGAGAGAGAGAGAGCGAGAGCGAGCGAGCGAGCAAGTTGTTTGCCTGGTAAGGTGTCTATGAAGGCTGTAACAGCTGCAACCATCCATGCTGGGATCCATGCTATTATTTGGCTGAGAAAGTGGCAGCACCCCAACATTTACTACATGTACACACTAGTCTAGAAAAAGAACACAGGGAAGTCAAAGCTTTGCCAGGCACATGGTATTGATTTATGAAAATGGCTCTCTTCCGTCCTCTTCCCCCTCCATCTCTGGGGGTCATCTGTGGTTAGGATCTTATGTGTATGCGTTTAACACTGTCACATACTCTGGCCATGATTCTGTCCTGCCAGTGTGTGAAATTGTGTGTTGAGGGATTGTGGGATTTGTCTGCCTGCTTTCTGATTAATTAGTCACCTCACATTCTGTCAGCCATCTGTAATTGCCTTTTGACACCTGATAGCACATCTGAATAGATTCTGCTATAATTTATTTTTCATGCTTTCTGCGGGAGGAGATATTCACATAGCTTCTTTTTAATCATGTTCCATTTCACCTCAATAAAGAAGCTGTTTGCACAGCAGTTGCTGCCATTACAAGCTGTAGATCTTATCCTGTCACACCCATTATACTTTTTAATCTAAATTTTTCTTCAGCCCTGGCAAGAGAATAAAAAAACAAGTAACAAACAATGGGGTTTGTTTGAAATATTTATTTAGTGAATTATTTCTTGCAGAGTCTTTGGAAAATGTGGCTTCTTTGTCTTAGTGTTCTCTGGTTTGGCTGTGATTAGTGTGTAAATCTGGTGTGGAGAGGCAGTATTGTGCTAGGTTTATTAAATACTGATCAGACAAGCTGACTGGAGAGGGTGGGGTGAGCGAGGAGCTGTTATTGGCCTGATTTGCTCACATTCCCCTGGGTGTCATCTGTTTCCACCTTCCTCTTTAAAACAAACACAGACCGTCTGTCCGCCCCACTGTTTAAGCATCTCTAAAGTCATCAACATGGCCATTGAGAATGTGCAGTCTGCCTCACCTCTCTAAATGACTGTAAACACAATATGAGCAGTCCTTTGTAAGGAAGCTTTTAACTGGGCATTGTGCTCCAGTGTTTCCATATGTGTGTGTGTTGGATCATAATTCTGAAGTGGTCAGTTTTTTAGAGCTTCAATGCCTGTTTGTGGCTAAATTCTATTTCGATTTACAAGGAGAAAACTACTGAAATCTCATCACATTTTGTACAGATGTATTTCAGAATTGTGCTCGCCCTCTTGAACAGAAACAGCCTTCACGCTGATCAAATCAATTAGGTTATGTAATACAGTATGTAATACAGTAAAAAACTTATTATGTAATATGTCAATACCTTATAAGATAAATATTTCAAATCAAGTTTATTTATTCATTATTATTTTAGAAGAAAAAATGTGTGGTTAATCCTTTAAGCTCTGAAATTGTTTTTAAAGATTTCGTGTTTCAGTGGCATACCCAAAATAAAAGGCTTATAACTCGAAATGAAAAAAAAAAAATGAGGGTCGTGTTTGGTTTCATTGTAAAGAAAACTTTTTTATTTAATGATATAGATTATAATAAATTCTGAGACTCTCAGCCTAAGAGACTGCTGATAAACCACAAAACAACTTGAGCCAAAAATTTACTTTTCTGATTTTACATTACATATCTCTGGGGGAAAATAAGGTGTCTCAGAAAAACTGCTTTTGTTTTGTTCCAATCATGTCAACTGTAACTGAGTAAAATTTTGTGTTTTGATTTAACAAAGCAATCAAAAGTTATAGCATTACAAAAATAAATGATCCTAGTGTACAAAAGCATCTCCAAAAAAATAAAACATAATAATTGAGAACTAATAACTACAAAATAAGAACTAATTACACATGCAAACACAACAATGACTAAAAGTTTACATAGCATGCAGACATGAATTTAGTAATGAGATTTCACAGAATGAGTACCATTTGACTCAATTAGTCTGCATCGAGTCTCTATCATGTACTTGGTGCCATCTCCTGGTGGCCACATGTAACATTCACCAATCACATGTCTCTCTGCCCAAATATGGATGACTTTTTGCACTGCTGTGATCTCATTTCCGATGACGTCATCTGATCCAGGAAAGCTAGCATTTTTTCAGCCAGATTGCAAGATGCCAGATAGCCAGATGCTGTGTGCACTGTGTACATTGTGCTTCGTGTCAATTATCTAATGATCTATGCATCCGATAACCTTGTGTTTGGGCTCATTTGAAAGATAACCACCTCATTTAAGTAACGGTATGTGATATTTTATTTTGTGTGAAGTTATAAGTGAAAATGCAGCATATGAGCAACACTTGTTCACATGAAACATAAATGTCATAAACATATATTTAGCTATTACTTGCTATAATTTCCTCTGTGAGAAAAACAAATAGGCTGGTTTTATTCTACTCTGAGAGCTTTCCAACAACAAATGACATATGGCTATTTGAACAGTTTGATGTTTTTACTGATTGCAATAATATGTACAGTAATATGTACAAAATGTTTTAATAAATAATAAAAACGAAACACTTCTGATTTGTCTGCAAATTTCAAATCACTCAGTTTTGGTCATAATGCCTACATGCATTGTAAAGTAGCGCTTCTAAGCTTTCAAGGCTAGAGTTGTGAATATTTTGACAATTAATTTTTTTTATTTTTTTATTTTAGCCGGAAGGCCCATCCGAGCTTAAAGGGTTTAAGTAAATCTAAATTAATAAATTACGAGCATAATCCTAATTCTGGACAATTTACAGCTTTGGTGTAAGATTTTAAATTGACCCTTCAGCCTCTAATTAGCAAAGCTAATTACCCTAATGTACTGTGTAATACATCAAAATTAATGCAGAATCAATAATATCAATAAGTTATTTTCTGAATTGCACTAAATGTCTTTCAAACTGATTGATTAGAATGCTTTTAGAAATGAGATGTGTACATTTCATCAAATGTTGTGATGTCGGAGCTCCAGTAGCAGATTTGCTGAGTATTGAATGTGAAGTATTGCAGTTCATTCACTCGTCTGCATTAGTCACACAGTTAAGTTACATGAGCTTGGTCACAGAAACACAGAAACTCAGAGTCAAAGGCTAGAGACCATCTAGGGGTACTCCTAGAAATAGTCCACCAAAAAAGCAAAATGTATCGTTTGACCACAAAAGACTTAGAATATAGCATAAAAGTCATGTGGACTACTTTTTAAAGCTTTGAAGCTTGACAGCCACTGGTCACTGTGTACTGTGTATAGAAAAAAATTGTGTTCCACCAAAAACAAAAACAAAAAAGTTTGTTCAGGCAACATGATGGCTGTTAGATGACATAATTTTTATTTTTTGGTAAACTGTCCCTGCAATGCACACTTTAGGCATCAGCGATTAGGGGACAGTCCAGGTCCTGTACATCAAAAGTAGCATCCTTATAATATTTATGACATGATGGAAAATGAAAGGACATTAGAATTGTCTCTAAGGGACATGTGCTGTATTTGGACTACACACTCAGGTTTGCCAAACATAAGGCTATTTTTGTTTCTGCCCACCTATGTCAATGTAAAGTGAATTGAACATATGGTACGGATTTTTACTGAGTACTGAGCCACTCAAACAGCTCCCCAGAGTTCCATTATCATCTATTATTTATGTCTAAGATGGGCTTACACCCTCTGAAATGCACTTTGGGTGCCACAGATCATATTAAATGTATCATTAAAGAGTCCTACTATATCTCATACAGGAGCAGATATGATAGATGGTATATCTCTACCATGTTTTTTTTTTTTTTTTTTTTCACCAGGTAAAACAAGATAAGAACTTGCTATATAAAGGAAATGTCTGTGATACTATCATCACCAAACAGATTTGGAAAAAATAATAACGATGGTTTCCAAACAAGTTTCTTAAACACTCCCACCATCTACAATTGGTCAGACAGATAGTCCAATCCCAAACTCAAGCCACTGGTAGAGCCAAAGCCATGTCGGGCTGGTTGGGATGCTCCAACCAACAGAGCAATGTTTTGAAAATACCACAAGGTTTCCACTTTACAGGGGAATCAACCTACAGTATAAAAGGTTTACTAATAGTTGTCTTTGCATATTAAGCTGGGATGGGAAAAGTATTTTAACATAGAAAAAATAACATCACCTTTAATCTTTCTGTCTCTCTTTTTCACCCAGGTGTGGCGTGGGACACTGGCCAGAATGCGATACCGCCGCATGCGTGCTGCCCTCATCATCATCCGGGCGTACAGACGCTACAAGGTTAAATCGTACGTCTGCGAGATCAACTCCCGCTTCAGAAATGTCCGCAGCATGAAGGATCATGGCAAACATGTGAAGTGGCCCACGCCGCCCAAGGTCTTGCGCAAGTTTGAAGAGGCACTGAGGAACATCTATAACAGGTCAGAGTTAGCATGGACAGGAAGTGAACAAGCTCCTTGGTACTCTGAATGGGAGTGATGACTCATTGGGGTAGTCATGTATTATTCCAGCTATCTAACTCCAATGCTGCATGAGCGTCAGCCATGCTATTGGGCAGACTGTGACAGAGAATGCTGTGAGGTTTTTCCTCCACAGGTCTGGCCTAGTGTTTTCAGTTCTTTATCATTGTTGTTCTAGGAAATGTTATTTTTTGCTATGGGTTTGTAGATTTCTGAGGTCTTTAGGTAAGGAAAGGCTCTCTTGTGTTGAACAGGGCTGTTGTGCCTGAAGCACATATTGATCTTTAGATCAAAGCCTTGTTTGAGATCTACTCACAAGAGCTTGAACACACAGCTTTGACCCTGAGAACAATGGAAAAGAAAGACTAGAAAGGCAAAAAATATTCCTGATGTTTGCATTTCTATTCATAAGGACCAAAATTCTGAGACCACTTGTAAAAATTCTTCTCTTTTGCATTTTGTTCATAACACTTTGTTGTCTTTATAAATTATACTCATTACAATGTGAATGAAAAGTTTTGGAATGAACATACATTTTAGAATTTCGTTGTATTTGTTCTTGTTTTGCTTTAAGGGGATTTTTAAGTTAACTCACCCTCATTCCATCCCAGATGTGAATGATTTTCTGTCTTCTGCTGAACACAAATTAAGATTCTTAGAAAAATATCTCAGCTCTGCAGTTCCATACAGTGCAAGTGAATGGTGGCCAGAACTTTGAAGGTCCAAAAAGCACATAAAGGCAACATAAAATATGACTCCATATGACTCCAGTGGTTAAAATTAATATCTTCAGAAGTGATATGATAGGTGTGGGTGAGAAACAGATCAGCATTTAAGTCCTTTTTACTATAAATCTCCACTTTCACTTTTACTTCCACATTCTTCTTCTTTTGTTTTTGGTGATTTGCATTATTTGTGCATATGCAGTGAGGGGAATTTATAGCAAAAAAGGACTTAAATATTATTCTGTTTCTCACCCACACTTATCATATCTCTTCTGAAGACATGGATTTATCCACTGGAGTCTTATGGATTACTTTTATGCTGCCTTTATGTGCTTTTTGGAGCTTCAAAGTTCTGGCCACCATTCACTTGCATTGTATGGACCTACAGAACTGAGATATTCTTCTAAAAAATGTTGTTTGTGTTCAGCAAAAGAAAGAAAGTCATATACATCTGGGATGGCATGAGAGTAAGTAAATGATGAGAGAATTTAAATTTATGGGTGAACTATCCCTTTAATGACAGCATGCACTCGAGCTGGAATGGACTCAACAAGTTTATGCAAAACCTGATGATCCATGTTATCTCAGCATGATTTGAGAATGTTCCAAAGGGCATCTTGTGTGCTTCCATAGAAGGAAGGAAATCTGACCTTTACTATAAATGAGTCAACAACATGGTCAGTGTCACAAATCTGATTAGTGACCTAGGAATAATGTAGAATCTTAAATGTTTCTTATGTATTTATGTCATAACATTTCTATGTTTTACATTTTTCCAAATCCTAAAATGTTCTTTTAATTTCCAGATTTATATTCTATTTTGAATCCTGTGGTTTAAATTTGGTCTCAGACTTTTGGACCTAACTGTATGTACTTGGTTTATGGTAATACTTTAATAGGCTACATGTAAAACAATTGCAATGTATGTTGTAGGTGATGTGTCTGTGTTGCTGATGTGTGCTGGATAATCTGTTGTAGATGGTGGGCCTGGACACTCATTAAAGACCTGTCTCCAGAAGAAACGCTGCAGATCAGGGCTAAAGTGGCTACACTGGAGTGTCTGAAGGGGCAGAGAGCAGATCTCGGACTGCAGAGAGTCTGGGAGGGCAACTACCTGGTTGGTATTTAAAGCCACATAGCGCATTTGAGATTAACAAAGCTCGGCAGCCAAATGTCAATCTTTTCTGGTTTAGAATAAGTAATAATCTCAAAACAAGAATGTTTAATCTATATATATATATATATATATATATATATATATATATATATATATATATATTATTATTATTTTATTATTTATTTATTTTTTAGAAAAGGGACATTCCTGGGACAGCATCTTCCTTTACTCTGGTGTCCAGTGATCTGCAGAGGAAAGATAAATTCATGAGGGTCCTTTTCTCCTGCAATGTCCGCAAAGTATGTTCTTCATCTTATGATATTTATAGTTTCCTGATTGAAAGAGCTTGTTTAGATCACAATCAGTGTATATCATTGCATCAGTGACCACTACATGCTTTTGATTGATTTGTATATAATGTTATCACAACAGATAAATCGCTTCAATAAGGCAGAGGACCGAGCATTGCTCATCACTGATCGCCATCTTTACAAAATGGACCCAGTCAAGCAATACAAGCCCATGAAGAGCATCCCACTCTATAATGTAAACATATACTTTTTTCTAAAATTAATTTCTTAATCTTAATCTCCTCGTTTTATGTATTTCTTTCAGTAGGTGGCAAACTGAAAAGAACTAATTTTTTAGATTATTCAGATTGTAGTACTATAATGTCATTTCAAAAGTAATTTGAATTGTTTTACTCTCATATTATATTTAATTTTTTTTAATACTATTGCTTACAGACAAAATCAAATTGTATGCCCTTCTTATCTTTCTAGGATTGATAAAATCTGTTTTAATACTGGAATACAAGCACATCTAAAATATTATGCTGTAAAATATTACATCCTGAGTTAAAAATGGTAGAATATCCACCAACAGTTTACGTAACATAGCTTTACACTAAATTTAATTCCCCATCATGTTTGAAACATCCCTCAGGTCGAGCCCTTTGTCAGTCTCAGGGATTAGCCAGTTTTAAACAGGTTTAGACATGGAATGTTGACTTTGAGGTCTTGAGGTCTGTACCCCTTTAGAAATTTAAAAATGTCACCAGACAGACTCAGACAGCCTTTTTTCTGTGATTCGAAGTGGTAGAGGCAAGCTGTGAAAGTGATGAGAACTGTTATATTAAATTAAAATCAATCTGTAGCCTGTTTTCTTCATCCCAAGGCAGACATCAAAGGGAGATTGTTTTGTTCTTGACAATATGTAAAATGGGTTGGATAAGAAATTGCCCAATGCAAGTAAATCTCTAATTGCTTTCTGGATGAAGGAAAAGAGAAGTTAACATCTCAAGATTAGGGAGAGGTCACTGCCCAGCTAAACCTTTCCTGCCACTCACATTTATTTATTGCTCCTCTGTGGGGCAAAAAGAACAAGGTCAGGGAAAGGGATCAAATGACTTATAAGACAGCTAAGGCCTCAAAGACAAAAGGACATGAAGGGCACTCAGTGCATTATTAAACGGTTGGGTTTGAACCATACCATAGAAAACATGGTGATTTTATAAAAAATAAATAAAAAAGAATACCTTTTAATCTCCTCCCCCGAAACAATCCTCTCTGCAACTCTGCTATGCTCCTCCTTCTTCATCCGTCTCCTTTTCCACCGTTGTCATGCCAACATCCCAGGGGATGTTGTTGTCATGGTGACAGAGCAGGAGGGGAGATCAGCTGGTGTCTAGTACCGTTCTGGCATGTGCACAGATTTGCCTCCTTGGTCTGTTCCTTCTGCTCAGGTTTGGATGTATCTGCAAAGCTCTGTAGTCTGTCCTTGTTTTTGACCTCTCCACCCTGTTGCGGGTTTTGTTTACCTCTATAGACCTCTTTAGATTCTCTATATTGTACTGGGTTCTGAGATTTTTTGTTTTGTTTTTTTCATTAATCTTTACACATATTTACAAACATATGGTTTTAAGCTGACAATGAGGACAAAAGCCTTTATGCATAACTATATAAGGGAAAAATAAGTTATTGACCTTAGAGCGCAGAAGTCACACTGTGCATGATGCTTATATAATGAATCTCTAAAACAGTGGGAGCCATCCAGTACCTCTTATATTTCAATCAATCAATCAATCATTTATTTTTAGAGCACAAATAAAAACAACACTGGTTGACCATTGAACAGAACATATCATAAAAATTACTTAAAACAGTTATTTAAGACCATCAATATAAAACACCCAAAGAAATGAGAAAGACAACCCATCACATGATACGTCGACCAAGGATAGACAAAGATAGATTATTTGTAAGACAGCTCAAAAAGGTAGGTTTTTAATTTAGTTTTAAATTCTATCTCTGTCTCAATATTTGTAAGATATACTGGCAGACTGTTCCATAGTTATGGACCTACAACTGCAAAAGCGCGATCACCCCTTGACTTTAGTCTTGATTTAGGGACCATCAGGAGTTTTTAGTGTGATGATCTCAGGCATCTAGTCTGTGAACTAATGTTCAGGAGATCGGAAAGATAAATCGGTGCCATTCCGTTTAAGGCTTTAAAAACGAATATCAAAATTTTAAAATCAATTCTGTAACGAACTGGCAACCAGTGTAAAGAAAGTAGGACAGGGGTGATATGTACATATTTCCGAGTTCTAGTTAAAAGTTTAGCAGCGGCATTTTGAACCATTTGTAGCCGATTAATGTAAGATGTGTTTATTCCTGTGTACAGTGAATTGCAGTAGTCAAGACGAGAGGAAACAAAAGCATGTATTACTCTCTCGAACTCTTTAAATAATAAAAAATCTCTTGACTTTAGCCAAGAGCGTTAATTGAAAGAAACTTGATTTGACCACTGCATTTATCTGTTTATTCAATTTCAGAGCCGAGTCAAATATGACACCCACGTTTTTCACTGACGGTTTTACGTAGGATGCTAACTCATCCAGAGCATGGTTTATGCTGCCTGTTTTGCCAGGGGGTCCAAACACGATAACCTCAGTTTTGCCCTCATGTAGATTCAGAAAGTTTTTTGACATCCATGTTTTTATGTCTAACAAACAGGCGGTTAAGGACATTACACTATTTCTGTCATTTATTTTTCAGCGGCAAATATATTTGAGTATCGTCAGCGTAACAGTGAAACGACACTCTGTGCGTGGTAAAAATCTATCCCAAAGGAAGCATATATATTGAGAACAATATGGGGGCAAGAATGGAGCCTTGAGAGACCCCATAGGTCAAAAGGGATCTAAGATGAAAAGAAACCATCAATACATACTGAAAATGTTCTATCATCTAGATAAGATTTGAACCAATTTAATGCTTGACCTTTAATGCCCACACACTGTTCAAGACGGTTGTGGTGGTGGGGGCGTGGTTAGGTGCCGGTTTGTGAATGGAGAGCGAGATCAGGAGATGAGAACGGTAAGGATCATCAGCTGGCAATGATTGAATAACAGCTGTTTGTCATTGCAGTGAGAGTAGAGACGGGCTTTAAAAGCGAGCCAGATGCCAGTCAGGAGCAGCAGTGTGTTGATGCGTGATCATCATGTTTTGTTATTTTGAAATGAATTGTTTGAGTTTTGTGAAGCACTGAAAAGTGTGGGAAAATAAACACCCTTTTGAGTTGGATCTGGCCATCTCCTGCTTCCTCCTTTTCCCTAACTGTGAACATTGTTACAATGAGAAATAAGGATTCTATGATCAACAGTACTGAACACCTCACTTAATCTAGCAGCAAAAGAATCACCGAGTATACAGGTGCATCTCAGTAAATTAGAATGTCGTGGAAAAGTTCATTTATTTCAGTAATTCAACTCAAATTGTGAAACTCGTGTATTAAATAAATGCAATGCACACAGACTGAAGTAGTTTAAGTCTTTGGTTCTTTTAACTGTGATGATTTTGGCTCACATTTAACAAAAACCCACCAATTCACTATCTCAAAAAATTAGAATACATCATAAGACCAATAAAAAAAAACATTTTTAGTGAATTGTTGGCCTTCTGGAAAGTATGTTCATTTACTCTATATGTACTCAATACTTGGTAGGGGCTCCTTTTGCTTTAATTACTGCCTCAATTCAGCGTGGCATGGAGATGATCAGTTTGTGGCACTGCTGAGGTGGTATGGAAGCCCAGGTTTCTTTGACAGTGGCCTTCAACTCATCTGCATTTTTTGGTCTCTTGTTTCTCATTTTCCTCTTGACAATACCCCATAGATTCTCTATGGGGTTCAGGTCTGGTGAGTTTGCTGGCCAGTCAAGCACACCAACACCATGGTCATTTAACCAACTTTTGGTGCTTTTGGCAGTGTGGGCAGGTGCCAAATCCTGCTGGAAAATGAAATCAGCATCTTTAAAAAGCTGGTCAGCAGAAGAAAGCATGAAGTGCTCCAAAATTTCTTTGTAAACGGGTGCAGTGACTTTGGTTTTCAAAAAACACAATGGACCAACACCAGCAGATGACATTGCACCTCAAATCATCACAGACTGTGGAAACTTAACACTGGACTTCAAGCGACTTGGGCTATGAGCTTCTCCACTTTTCCTCCAGACTCTAGGACCTTGGTTTCCAAATGAAATACAAAACTTGCTCTCATCTGAAAAGAGGACTTTGGAACACTGGGCAACAGTCCAGTTCTTCTTCTCCTTAGCCCAGGTAAGACGCCTCTGACGTTGTCTGTGGTTCAGGAGTGGCTTAACAAGAGGAATACAACAACTGTAGCCAAATTCCTTGACATGTCTGTATGTGGTGGCTCTTGATGCCTTGACCCCAGCCTCAGTCCATTCCTTGTGAAGTTCACCCAAATTCTTGAATCGATTTTGCTTGACAATCATAAGGCTGCGGTTCTCTTGGTTGGTTGTGCATCTTTTTCTACCACACTTTTTCCTTCCACTCAACGTTCTGTTAACATGCTTGGATACAGCACTCTGTGAACAGCCAGCTTCTTTGGCAATTAATGTTTGTGGCTTACCCTCCTTGTGAAGGGTGTCAACGATTGTCTTCTGGACAACTGTCAGATCAGCAGTCTTCCCCATGATTGTGTAGCCTAGTGAACCAAACTGAGAGACCATTTTGAAGGCTCAGGAGACCTTTGCAGGTGTTTTGAGTTGATTAGCTGATTGGCATGTCACCATATTCTGATTTTTTGAGATAGTGAATTGGTGGGTTTTTGTTAAATGTGAGCCAAAATCATCACAATTAAAAGAACCAAAGACTTAAACTACTTCAGTCTGTGTGCATTGAATTTATTTAATACACGAGTTTCACAATTTGAGTTGAATTACTGAAATAAATGAACTTTTCCACGACATTCTAATTTATTGAGATGCACCTGAATATCATTAGAAACCTTTAGCAAAGCAGATTCAGTGCTATGATGTTTCCTGAACCCAGATGGAAACACTTCTCTAAAAACCTCTGAAGTTGAGTAAAAACAACTTTCTCTAAATCTTTAGAAATAAAAGGTAAATTAGAAATAGGTCTAAAGTTAGCTAAAACGGTCGGGTCCAAATTTGGCTTTTTAAGCAAAGGTTTAACAATTGCATATTTAAAATATTCTGGAACTGTCCTTGTAAGAAGACCTGGATAAGAAAGCATGTGGGAATGATATCATGTGGAGACATAGGTTTAATTTGCTTGTTTATTTCTTGTAATGAATTAAGAGAAACAAATTCAAATTCATTAAGAAAAGAGGTGCCGGTGGGAGGTTCTGAAGGGTCATAATTTGAATATACAATTCCCTGTCTAAAATGTGTTATTCTATCCCTAAAAAAATATAAGAAACATTCACATACAGTAGTAGAAGCCTCAAGTTGAACAGTGACAGGGGGATTTAGCACAGAGTTTAAGTGGCAAAGAGTGTCCTCGGTCTTTGGTGGTTTTTCACTACAATGTCTGAAAAGTACTTGGTTTTGGCAGCTTTCACTGCTCTCGGATCATTTTTTTTTTTTTGTTTAAGAGTCCTGCAGAACCAAGGTTCAGATTTGGTTTTTTTGTCTTTTTACCCTCAGAGGAGCTACAGAATATACAGTACTGTACAAAAGTTTTAGGCACTTGTGAAAAACTTTCAAAGTGAGGATTTCTTAAAAAAATAATGACAAATAGTTTTCATTAATCAATTAACATCATACAAAGTCCAGTAAACAGAAAAAGAGCTAAATCAATATTTGGTGTGAACAGTTTTGCCTTCAAAACAGCAGCAATTCTCCTACTTACACCTGGACACAGTTTTTCTTGGTTGTTGGCAGATAGGATGTTCCAAACTTCATGGAGAATTTGCCACAGTTTTTTTATTTATTTAGGCTGTCTCAACTACTTCTGTCTCTTCGTGTAATCCCAGACAGACCCGATGTTCAGTGGCGGGCTCTGTGAGGGCCATGCCATCTGTTGCAGGGCTCCCTGTTCTTATATTCTATTTGCAAAAGGAATGTTTGGGTGTATAAAATGTATATTTCCTATTGACACACTAAAGTAGCAGATATAAATAACCATCTTAAGACACATTTTTTTGTGAAACATCTTATGTGTCTAAGACTTTTGCACAGTAATGTTTGTGTGTATATGTGTGTGTGTGTGTGTGTGTGTGTAGCCGGTGTAGTCTGCGTTGTGTTTTCTTTTTCTTTTTTTGAATGATCAGACGGACATCAGACGACGGTCAACTCTTCTTTAATCTGATAAGACATAAGAGTATGTATATATGGTGTGAATTCACCCTTTTTCATTTCTGTAAGACGAATGTAAAGTGCAATGTAATTAGCATGTGCTTCCAGTTCACATCGGACAGAAAAGTGACCAAACTTGATGAAAATATGAAAATAATCAAATATACATGAAAAATATTGTCTCGTATATGATTTAGATGACAGATTTAAGTACAAAAGTAATTTAAAAGAAAAAGATTTAACTGGATTAATCAGAGCTCATTAGAAACCCACCTCTCCCATGCAGAGACAGTGCAGATAGGGAAGAGGAGGTGCACAGACAGGAAATCAAGACCAACATTGCATTAAGAAATTTAAAGGGGAAGGTGCACACACACAGACAGGCATATCAGGTACGCATTTGAACATTTTCTTTGTGTAATTCTACATATATGAACATAATACTTTCTATACCTGTTACATGTGTGTGTGTGTGTATGTATATGTATATATATATATATATATATATATACACGGGTCTGTTGAATGCTTGATTCTGATTGGTTGACAGATGTTGTAAGATGTGCAATTATTTTTCAAGTAAATGTACGGCTATGAAGTAGTTCCAGGTCTTGACCGCCTAACGTTTCCATATCACTTCTCCAAATTATTTCAACAAAATGACCAATTAAAACAAGACACTGGTTAAGTACATCGGATAAGAATGACAAACCATGTCTATAATATCCTACATTTATTTCAATTTCGATTGAAAAGCATCCTTGGGCTCCCTATCTTCTCTCTCTCTCTCTCTCTCTCTCTCTCTCTCTCTGTTTCGCTCTCGTCTCACCCACACCCACTCACCCACCCACACACACACACCCACACGCACACACACACATTGGGTTTTCATGTTTTATGAGGACTCTCCATAGACATAATGGTTTTTATACTGTACAAACTTTATATTCTATCCCCTAACCCTACCTCTAAACCTAACCCTCACAGAAAACTTTCTGCATTTTTACATTTTCAAAAAACATCATTTAGTATCATTTATAAGCTGTTTTCCTCATGGGGACTGACTGATTGTCCCCACAACATAAAAAATGTCAGGTTTTACTATCCTTGTGGGGACATTTGGTCCCCACAACGTAGAGAATACCTGGACACACCCACACACACACACACACACACACACACCTCACCACAGCAAAATAACCATATAAACAAAGACATTGGTTAAAGTAAATTGGTTAAGAACATCAAACAATGTCTATAATATCCTACATTTATTTCAATTTCGGTTGAAAAGCTCCCTTGTCTCCCTCGCACTCCCACACATGCATACGCGCATGCGCACACACACACATACATACACACACACACATTGAGACTTGTGTCGCGACCAACAAATAGAGCTGTACCCCCCCGCGACTTGATCAATACAACAGTTTCTATTATCCGAAATAACTTTTAATGTGTGAAACTTTTTATGTTTCAATGTATTTCGCCCTAATCAGCTTCACATAGCTATAATGGAAAGCACCGTACTACCCATCCCCCTCTCTTGCTCATGCTTTCTCACACACACACACACACACACACACACACACACACCCGCACTCACTACCTTGTTACTCCAATGCCGAAAATCAGCCCATCCTCCATTACTAGTTCTAAAGTGACGTTTTCAACCTAGCAACGAAGGCTTGAGCTGTATCAGAGCAAGATACACTTGATCAATAAAACTTCTGTATTATCTGAAATATCTGTGGGAAACATCCTCGTGCTCCACCTCCCCCTTTCTTTACACTCCCACACACGTGAACACACATACATTATACGCATTACGCACACACTTACTCACAAGCGAAAAAACAAAGCCATCATGTCAGCGCACTCCTGCATCTCAGTGGGTTTGATATCAGTTGTTAAGGATTACATCAGAAATATGGTGACACTCGTTGCTGCTGAGAAGTGCTTAAACTTACATCTTGGCAATTTTGAAGCTATGTTACTTCTGATGAGAGCAGCAACAAATAAAGGTAATCCCACAGGTGATCACTCTCAGTTTCAGAGCTTCTCTCTTTCAATCCCTCAAAAACAAACTCACACACAAACTCTTTCACACACACACACACACAAATGCACTGCCTTATTACTCCAGGAAGTGCTCCAGGAAAGCAGCGCAAGCCTCGCTATCCTCTGTTGCTAGTTCTAAAGTGACGTTTTCGAACTAGCAACGAAGGCTTGAGCTGTATCAAAGCAAGATGCTGAATCCATGGTGGAAGAAAGTAGTTCCACTCACAGGAGCGTTTTAGGGATGAAAACCAGAAAGTGTCTTGAGATAAAACCCTGAACGATGTCTCAAGGTGTGGTATCCATGGTATTAGCGGAATAATTTACTCCGGCCCATTGAATTATTGAAAAATAATTCACACTCTGTAATTCAATAATTCAATGGTCCATCTTCAGTTATTCCTTACACACATGCACACACACACACACACACACACACACATATATATATACACTATATTGCCAAAAGTATTCGCTGATCTGCCTTTAGACGCATATGAACTTAAGTGACATCCCATTCTTAATCCATAGGGTTTAATATGACGTCGGCCCACCCTTTGCAGCTATAACAGCTTCAACTCTTCTGGGAAGGCTTTCCACAAGGTTTAGGAGTGTGTTTATGGGAATTTTTGACCATTCTTCCAGAAGCGCATTTGTGAGGTCAGACACTGATGTTGAACGAGAAGGCCTGGCTCGCAGTCTTCGCTCTAATTCATCCCAAAGGTGCTCTATCGGGTTGAGGTCAGGACTCTGTGCAGGCCAGTCAAGTTCTTCCACACCAAACTCGCTCATCCATGTCTTTATGGACCTTGCTTTGTGCACTGGTGCGCAGTCATGTTGGAACAGGAAGGGGCCATCCCCAAACTGTTCCCACAAAGTTGGGAGCATGGAATTGTCCAAAATCTCTTGGTATGCTGAAGCATTCAGAGTTCCTTTCACTGGAACTAAGGGGCCAAGCCCAGTTCCTGAAAAACAACCCCACACCATAATCCCCCCTCCACCAAACTTCACAGTTGGCACAATGCAGTCAGACAAGTACCGTTCTCCTGGCAACAGCCAAACCCAGACTCGTCCATCAGATTGCCAGATGGAGAAGCGTGATTTGTCACTCCAGAGAACGCGTCTCCACTGCTCTAGAGTCCAGTGGCGGCGTGCTTTACACCACTGCATCCGACGCTTTGCATTGCACTTGGTGATGTATGGCTTGGATGCAGCTGCTCGGCCATGGAAACCCATTCCATGAAGCTCTCTACGCACTGTTCTTGAGCTAATCTGAAGGTCACATGAACTTTGGAGGTCTGTAGCGATTGACTCTGCAGAAAGTTGGCGACCTCTGCGCACTATGCGTCTCAGCATACGCTGACCCCGCTCTGTCATTTTACGTGGCCTACCACTTCGTGGCTGAGTTGCTGTCATTCCCAATCACTTCCACTTTGTTATAATACCACTGACAGTTGACTGTGGAATATTTAGTAGCGAGGAAATTTCACGACTAGACTTGTTTCACAGGTGGCATCCTATCACAGTACCATGCTGGAATTCACTGAGCTCCTGAGAGCGGCCCATTCTTTCACAAATGTTTGTAGAAGCAGTCTGCATGCCTAGGTGCTTCATTTTATACACCTGTGGCCATGGAAGTGATTGGAACACCTGAATTCAATTATTTGGATGGGTGAGTGAATACTTTTGGCAATATAGTGTGTATATATATATATATATATATATATATATATATATATATATATATATATATATATATATACACAGTATGTATATATATATATATACTGTATATATGTGTATATACTGTATATTAGAGCTGTCAGTCAATTATATATGTCGATTAATCCAATTTATCACAATTATTATTAATTATTAATAATAATTAATATTTTATTTAAAAGGCCCCCGAATAAATATGTCTATATATAATAATAATTATCAAAATAATTATAAATATATAAAATGTATAATAAATATAATACTTTAGAGAATTCAAAGACATTTCATTATTGTGGCAGACAAGTGAAGCATTGATTAGACAATATAAAAAATTACTTTCTATACATTGTTTGTATTATTTCCATATCATTGAACATAAGCCTATCACTGGCCTACAGTCAACAGCAATCCATTTTGCAAGTGAGTTCATCAGTCTGTCAGAGGTAGACTTAAGAGCTCACAGGATGCATTCTTGCATTATTTTCATTGGTTGATGTAAAAATGCATCAGATGGAGTGTCTCACTGTGGTTGTGTCTCGTTTACTTTTACAATTAGAAGAAGCCTAAGAAGCCTTTATTTTGTCACACATTATACATTTGCATATATACAGTGAAATTCTTTTTTTTTTTTTCACATATCCCAGTTGTATCAATTAGTCATTTATCAGATGCAGTATCCAAAGCGACTCTAGCCATAAATGCTGTGTAAGGCAAGTTAAATGTAGAAATTTTAAAACACGCGTCTCGAGGCCCCTGCATTCTGTCTCTGAACAGCTGTCGGTTTGTTACCTTTAACAGTATCGCCTATGGCTTGTAAAAAATCTGTATCGGTCAACTACAACTCAATATATTTTTCATAGTTATGCTCTGCTCTAAAATGTTTCTTTGGACAGAAAATGCTCTCTATAAGTGTAATTTCTATCAAATTGCATTTTAAAATCCTTATTCATTAATCATGAACACCTGGAAAAAGAATGGAAAAGTTAATTCATTAAAAAGTGTGGGAACCCTTGAGTAGATTAGAATATCAGGACCTGTTGTAATCTGTCATGAGTGCTGCCTTTGACTGCACATATTTGTCTTTTGTTACTGTTCTTTAAATATTTACTTATATGTGAGAAACTACTCATATCCGGCACATGTCCTGTGTCCCATCGTGACTGTATCATCATTTGGTCTTCATTTGGTCACACCAGCTGTCGCCCTCCTGCAAGGTTGCATCTTTTCTGAGTCCATCACCAAGCCAGATCATATACATGCTAGAGATGGTTCTCTTGTTTCCCATTCAGTAAAGCTTCATCTCAATTTAGAAAGACAAGGAAAATGGCAGTGACTGTGTGGTGGAGAGTTCTTGGTTTCTTTAATCTATTCAGATAGTGATTTTTGCCCAGGGATGCTGTTCCACAGGGGAGTTAGTACACTCAATCACCCCCTGGCTGTTTTCCACCATAGCCTGGGATGTGATCATTGAACCTTGGCCCCGCTTTTGGGTAAAAAGGGTGGATAGGAGAGAGAGAGAAAGAGGATGAAAAACAAAGAGACTTAAACTTTAGGGAAACAAAAATGCATCACATACATATTTTTTGAATAATTTTCAATTGCTGATTTCTTTGTATTTTTAAAGGAACAGTTCACCCCCAAAAATCAAATTATTTACTCTCCTCCATGTTGTTCCAACCCCATACATTCTTTCTTCCATGAAAGACAAAAGGACATCTTAGGTAGAATGAGTTTCTGTTTTCCATATAACAGACTTTGAAGCTGATGTATACTTAGATATTTTTTAATATACAGGTGCATCTCAATAAATTAGAATGTCGTGGAAAAGTTCATTTATTTCAGTAATTCAACTCAAATTGTGAAACTCGTGTATTAAATAAATTCAATGCACACAGACTGAAGTAGTTTAAGTCTTTGGTTCTTTTAATTGTGATGATTTTGGCTCACATTTAACAAAAACCCACCAATTCACTATCTCAAAAAATTAGAATACATCATAAGACCAATAAAAAAAAACATTTTTAGTGAATTGTTGGCCTTCTGGAAAGTATGTTCATTTACTGTATATGTACTCAATACCTGGTAGGGGCTCCTTTTGCTTTAATTACTGCCTCAATTCAGCGTGGCATGGAGGTGATCAGTTTGTGGCACTGCTGAGGTGGTATGGAAGCCCAGGTTTCTTTGACAGTGGCCTTCAGCTCATCTGCATTTTTTGGTCTCTTGTTTCTCATTTTCCTCTTGACAATACCCCATAGATTCTCTATGGGGTTCAGGTCTGGTGAGTTTGCTGGCCAGTCAAGCACACCAACACCATGGTCATTTAACCAACTTTTGGTGCTTTTGGCAGTGTGGGCAGGTGCCAAATCCTGCTGGAAAATGAAATCAGCATCTTTAAAAAGCTGGTCAGCAGAAGGAAGCATGAAGTGCTCCAAAATTTCTTGGTAAACGGGTGCAGTGACTTTTCAAAAAACACAATGGACCAACACCAGCAGATGACATTGCACCCCAAATCATCACAGACTGTGGAAACTTAACACTGGACTTCAAGCAACTTGGGCTATGAGCTTCTCCACCCTTCCTCCAGACTCTAGGACCTTGGTTTCCAAATGAAATACGAAACTTGCTCTCATCTGAAAAGAGGACTTTGGAACACTGGGCAACAGTCCAGTTCTTCTTCTCCTTAGCCCAGGTAAGACGCCTCTGACGTTGTCTGTGGTTCAGGAGTGGCTTAACAAGAGGAATACTGTAGCCAAATTCCTTGACATGTCTGTATGTGGTGGCTCTTGATGCCTTGACCCCAGCCTCAGTCCATTCCTTGTGAAGTTCACCCAAATTCTTGAATCGATTTTGCTTGACAATCAAAAGGCTGCGGTTCTCTCGGTTGGTTGTGCATCTTTTTCTTCCACACTTTTTCCTTCCACTCAACTTTCTGTTAACATGCTTGGATACAGCACTCTGTGAACAGCCAGCTTCTTTGGCAATGAATGTTTGTGGCTTACCCTCCTTGTGAAGGGTGTCAATGATTGTCTTCTGGACAACTGTCAGATCAGCAGTCTTCCCCATGATTGTGTAGCCTAGTGAACCAAACTGAGAGACCATTTTGAAGGCTCAGGAAACCTTTGCAGGTGTTTTGAGTTGATTAGCTGATTGGCATGTCACCATATTCTAATTTTTTGAGATAGTGAATTGGTGGGTTTTTGTTAAATGTGAGCCAAAATCATCACAATTAAAAGAACCAAAGACTTAAACTACTTCAGTCTGTGTGCACTGAATTTATTTAATACACAAGTTTCACAATTTGAGTTGAATTACTGAAATAAATGAACTTTTCCACGACATTCTAATTTATTGAGATGCACCTGTAATTAATAGTATGATTTATACTATCAAGCTCCAAAAAGGACAAAAACAACTTTAGTGCTGAATTCCAAGTCTTGTGATACTATACAATAGCTTTGTGTGAGAAAAAAAAGATGAAAATTTAAGTCGTTATTCACTGATAATCTTCCACTCTGCCCAGCTCTCAAATTTAATTTGCAGTTGCATTTTCAAACTTTCCATGTCACAGTTGGTGACACATGAAACAACATTTTGCCTAACATCTCATTTTGTGTTTCATACAAGAAAGAAAGAATGGAATGGAAAGGAGTTTTATTTTGTCATCATTTTCTCACCCTCATGATGTTTCATTGAAAATAATGATGGTGATAAAATTATGACATCTTTTCCATTTTAGGGTGAATTACACCTTTAAGAGCATGAGGATTGCAGGGTTGCTATTAAATTCACAGTGCGTTCTAACACCTGGTTCATCAAGTTCCCAAAGAACAGGTCATCACATTCATACACTGTAAAATAAAAAAATTACCACACTCCTACATGGCAAAACAATAATTACACAAGGGGTTGCTTAAACAAAGGGGAAGTTATTAGCAACCTCATATTTAATTATTGTTTTGAAGGTAATCTAAGTATATTTTTGAATTACGTATGTCCGTATTACATTGTTTAGTGTAAAACACAGTAGATTATGACTTTTTCCCAGACCTTGATGTACCAACAGATGTGTAATGTTTCCCCCAAATGCACCTTCAGAACTCAGTGCCCGTTATCGCCGATTCAGGATACTGAGAATTAAATTATGCTGGGCTCATTAGTGCATGCTGATCTGCTTCATCTGTGTGAGTGCTGTTTTAACTTGCATCACCCTTTCTTCCTGTCCCAGGTGACCGGAGTGAGCGTTTCCCCTGGGAAAGACCAGCTGGTTGTCTTCCACACAAAAGACAACCGGGACCTAATCGTGTGCCTGCAGGGTATGGTGCCAGCAGGGGATAGCCGCATCGGAGAGCTGGTGGGGACTCTGCTCAGCCACTTCAAAAGGTGACACCAACAGGGGGCACTCCTGAGAGTGATTTGGGGGAGATAGTATGACTCTGGGGACAGGGCCAGGGCGCATAAGGCTATGAGTGCCAACAGTATAATTCACCCATGCTTTTCAGTTTGTACTGCTAGTTCAGGGTGTTCAAGGACAAGCAGCTTAGCCCTCTCAGCCTGGCACCCCCTATGGGTTTTTATGAAGCAGGGGAAAAAGCATGTACAGGATGCACATATCCCTAAGAATCACTTTAAAGGGTTCACTGAAAAATTAAAATTCTGTCATCATTTGGGAGAATAACTCAGAATGCCCCAGTGGAGTTAAAGTATGTTCAGCTTTGTGTTTGCATGTTATGATGGCTAATACTGAAGGGAAGAAACTAAAACTGATCAGTCCTTGTTTAACAATCAGAACAATACAGGAGATGGACTTTAAAGGTAATCCGGGGACGTGTAAAATCTGTAGTGTGTGTATTTTTTTGTTTTTACATATGCACTGAGATTAAAGGGAAATCTAAGAGATATAAACTGAGGGCAATCTGAAAGTGTGTGTCTGTGGGTGTTTTAGCAAAATGATGTTGAGCCAGACTGTCTGGGCAGATTATGATTTAAAAACACACACCATCATTTAAGTCACTTACTGCGCCCTGGAAACACAGCATTTTTATTTTTATTTTTTGTCGGCCAGCAGTTTTAAAAATCATGCAGTGAGGCTACAACCTTTAAAAACATGCTCAGTAATTCAGTAAACTAACTATCAATTTAAAGGTGCACATTTTTGGTTTATGTTGGACTGGCTGATATGGAAAGTCATCTTTCAGTAGTTTACACTTACCAGTTCTATTGCAGAAATGTGCTATTAGCAGTCAGCCATTTAGCATTTATACAGTGAACAAAAGTGTCCAATAATAGGGGAGGGATAAACAAGATAAAATGAGTAGTATTCAGCTGGTCATGTGATCTCAACATGTCGGCCCTCATGAGGTAACTCTGCTCCATGTCAAATAAAACACCTTTTATAAGACTTCTTTTTGAATAGAGTCTCATGTGAGTGTACATCATTTTAAACATTTTTCAAAAGTAACCTTTTTAATGAGGAAAACATTTCTGATTGCACCTTTATTACTGCATTTAGCCATTCAAACAACACTTCTATTGTCCACTTCTGATTTAGTCTCTATATTCAAGGGAATTGATCTGGTTTAACTGATATTGAGCTGCCTTACACAGATGCTTGAGTGCTTTTTCTGTAAGCAAAGCTCCTGTATTCCCTCCAGCAGAGTATTTTCTCAGATAACACCTTGCTAACGTTTCGTTGCTAATGACCTGCAACCGTAAGCTCTCCCTGGATCCATCCATCAGAGTGATCCATTCGGTGAACAAAAGGCCAGGCTGTAAGGCTGCTCTGTTCTGCTGCGTCCAATCCCTGTAGATGTGTACTTAACCTTTATCTCTCCTCTGCTGTCCTCCACGGCTACCTGAGCACTAGCCACTGCAGAGATGCTGCTCCTTCCATTCTCAGTTCACTTCCTACTGTCTTTTTAACAGTGACATCCAAGGAACTGCATGTACTGTACAGCAGCTTTTGAGAGTTAGTCAGACAATAATCCTAGTCTGTTTAAATCAATTTAAATTATACTGAAACTTATCACATTATGCACAAAAAGGATGTTAAATTCAGGGGATGTTAAATGCATTACAATCTCTCGGCACATTTTGCTGAGTTTGACACTGAACTCGTTTGACTTTTCTGCCAGAGTGGCTTTACTGGAAAACTGCAGACATAACCGGTTCTCTTGTGCTATGAATAGAATAGAAGAACAACCCATTAATTGAAAATCAGTCAGACTGGCAAATCTGTGCCATATGTGAGGAAGATTGTAACCCTCTTATCTGCTATAACGCCAAAGAGTGCTGTCTCCGAACTATCTGATAACTGATTTTGCTGTACATTTAAAGAGAGGATTATATTCCTCTCTGTGCCCTGACTTTCTTCCTCAATTTTGTCATTTTTTTTATATTTATATGGGGTTTTGTATTTATCCACATTATTCTTTAGTGAACCTAAGGAAGATCAGACATAAAAGCATAAAATAAAATTATCAGTTGAATCAATGATCAATTAAGAATTTAATTCAAATCAGTAGGTTGGAATAGAAAAGGAATAGGTTGCCCAAAAATGGCTATATAATGAAAGTGAATAGTGGCTCTAGGCTGTCAAGATCCATAAAGGCCAAAAACACCATAGACCATAGTAAAAGCAGTTAATGTGACTAGAAGTCTTCTGAAGCCATGCAATAAATTTATGCAATGAATAGATAAAAAATTAAGTCATTACTCACTCTTGAATCAAATCAAATCATTTATCAACTCCATCAATAACATCAAACCACTGGTTATTGCGTGTAAGAACCAATGATGTTTATTGTTTGGTTGGTATTTTGCATGACTCACGTATTAAATGCAAAAAGCCCCATGTTCAAGTCCCAATTTAACATACAGTACTGTGCCAAAGTCTTAGGCACATAGATGTTTCACAAAAACTTTTGTCTAAAGATGATCATTTTATATCTTCAGCTTTAGTGTGTCAATATGAAATATACATTTTAGACTCCTAAAAATTCCTTATGCAAATAGCATAGAATAGAATAGAAGAACATGGAACCCTGCAACAGATGGTATGGCCTCTACAGAGCCCCCCACTGAACATCAGATCAGAAGAGACAGAAGCAATTGGCTCTAGCAGGTAAGGATAAATTTGTTCATGACAGAGGTAGGAGGGGCGGTAGAAAGGGAAGTGCAGCACACAGATCTGCTCTGAAAAAGTTAAATGCAATTCATCCAAGTGAGGGATAGGCTGAATTTAGAGCAGGGGCAATCCCTTGAAACTGGCATGAATGAATGATAGAGTAGTGGATCTGCACATCTGATTGCAGTGACACTGTCCCGTGCCACTCCACAGAACACTGCCTGTGTCAGCCACTGCATCACTCTTAATATTTCTTTCTTTCTCATTTTCTTTACCCTTCCCTCATCCTCCTTTACATTGCTCACTTCTTTCTCTTTCTCTGTATTTGTCTTCCCAGAGATGAGATGTAGGAGATGAAATATTTAAGGCTGTGTGGCTGCAGCTCTATATTTAACTAGACTCTCCATCATTGAAATGCACAGCACACATGAAGCACTGCGCCTCTTTCTATCGGATTTCTCCAGCGCTCTTTCATCACACCTGCCTTTAAGCATTATTCAAAGAGTTCCAAACTAGAGTCACACAGCTACACACCCACACATATTCTGGCAGACATGTACACACACACACACACACACACACACATCTCTGTGTGGATCTTTTTTAAGCTGTCAGTCATTCTGTCACAGTTATCAAGAAGCATTTTACTAATGCACTGAATAACAAGTATGTTGACCAGGGTCAAGGATTAGTTGGTAAAATAGGATATTTAGAGTCTTGACAGTTTGTTGCAACAAGAAAATTCCTTAGTCTGCATTATTTCCTGCGTAACTCTTTCAAAAGAGGAAAGTCTACTGTGAGAATGCCAGTGGATCCACCTCTGTTTGTGTAATCTGTATAAATTGGGCTTGAAACAACGGTTTTCTGTGTCAGCTCAGCTTGTGTCTCAACTTAATGAGAATCCTTGACTCTATTGATCACCCTGGCTTGAACTAAATGGCCCTGTAAAATTAAAAGAACGCATTCTCTACAGAAATTCATTCAAGTCTGTCTCCTTTTAACAGTTTTCTGAGGAAAGTGAGCAGGAATTAAAGGTGTCTTTTGGTCTCAAATCGCTTTTCAAAGCTCTTGGGAGAGTAACCAAGATTATGTCTATGTGAGTGTCGTTTCTAAACCTCTGACATCATTATACAATTAGGGATTAGGGGTTCAAAGACTTGTGCCTCAGGCTGTCAGAAAGCAAGTGGGGGGCTTTGGCACCTCCCTGTCACCTTAATAATGTATTGACATGCAGATTGAAGGTCATTAGGCCACTGAAAAACTGATTGACAATAATCAGTTATTGATATGAAATTATCCTTCAGGTTCAGTGTTCATTACTAAAAATCCTTATCACTCTTTTATCGTCTCTCTTTATTTCTCTTCTTTTACTTTAACTCAGCAAAATCACATACCATTACTCTTCATTGATCCCGGTTTATTCTTTGATCACTTTTCTGCACGCCTTTTACCCAGAGTGCCTCAGAATGAGCCCCATGCCCTCACTAACAAAACTGGGCCAGCGTCCAATCTGATTCTGCACTACAAACTGTTGTTAATGTGCAGTACTGCGAAGTAGGGCTGACAATGAGTGAGTGAGTGAGTGAGTGTGGTTTATGAGGGCATTTATAGTGTCCCCATAATTCAAATCGCTTAAAAAACATACTAAATTATTATTATTATTATTTATTTATTTTTTTTTTTTTTGAAAATGTAAAAATGCAGAAAGTTTTTTGTGAGGGTTAAGTTTAGGGTTAGGGGATAGAATCTATAGTTCGTACAGTATAAAAATCATTATGTCTATGGAGAGTCCTCATAAGGATAGCCGCACCAACATGTGTGTGTGTGTATTGTGTGTATTGTGTGTGTGTGTGTGTGTACATGTTTATACTACATTGTTGGGACCAAATGTCCCCACAAGAATAGTAAAACCTGAGATCACCTACCTTGTGGGACCCAGCCAGCAGTCCGCACGAGGGAAATGGCTTATTAAACATAGTAAACGATGTTTTTTTGAAAATTTAAAAATTCAAAAAGTTTTCTGTGAGGGTTAGGTTTAGGGGTAGGGTTAGGGGATAGAATCTATAGTTCGTACAGTATAAAAATCATTATGTCTATGGAGAGTCCTCATAATGATAGCTGCACCAACGTGTGTGTGTGTGTGTGTGTGTGTGTGTGTGTGTGTGTGTGTGTGTGTGTGTGTGTGTGTGTGTGTGTGTGTGTGTGAAAAAGAGAAAGAGAGAGTTTACAGTGATTTCCACAGTGGTCCAGTAATAGTCGCGATGAAGACCTGAATGCTAGGATTGATGGGACAGGGCTCATGGTGGTTCTGGCCCTGAGCTGAGAACTGAAATATGATCCAGCAAACTATGCTTCGACTGTTCATAACCTGCCCACAAACAAACATAGTGCATCTGTCCTTGTTTTCAAGTCTTACTTCTAGTTTTGAGCACTTATTTTAGAATCCAAAGTAATGTTATTTAGTGTCTTTATGCCGTCACAAGCTGGCTATATAAATATGAGCTATATAATTAAGTAATCAATTCAAATGTGATTTTTGTTAAAAAAAAAAAACAATTTCAGACAGACAGGGAAAATAAAATACCTAAAGTAGCATGAGAAATAATGAAAAGGGTGTCAGTTAACTGAAGCAGTCAGCTGAACGGCTTCACGTCACATCCACATGGATTCGTTGATTACAATGGGAGCAATTTTGTTTCTTGTTTCTTTTTAAATCATCTTTGTTTTGTTTTGCTTTGCTTTGATTTGATTTGTTTTTAAATCATTACAATCTTGCTCATGTTTTTCTTCAAATTCAATAGCAAAATTCTCTATAAACCTGTATTTTCAGTATACAAAACACCCAAAATGACATACCAAATATAGATTTTTTGTCTTTCCAGACAATAATTCATGCATCAGTACTATTCGTTCTTTATTAATCATGAATTTGAAAGTTTCAGAGCAGAGGCTTATAAGTGAATTTTCTTCATTTCCTCCATTGATGAGATCTAATTTCTGTTTCCTTAGACACTTGATAACTTGAGTGTGTTATAGCATTAGTGTAATGGGAGGCAGGCATGATTCAGCATAGAGCCAGGAAAGGATGCTACTCTGTGCTTAATGTGCTGTATTATAAATGCACAGAATAATGGGTACCTTTCACAGGCCTCATTAGACTGTTTGCCAGCGACTGTGTGCTGTGATGCTGGCCACAATCATTATGTTCTTCAGCAAGGTCATCCTTCATACTGAACTTATTTCAAGATACTGTATATTCTCTAAAAACAAGTCTGTATATCTTACGCAATTTTGCTGCTCAAGTAAATGCATAGTTTTAAGGATGTTTAGATATTATTATGACAAAAATACTGATTAAGACAATGATTTTTGCAGTACTTCCCTTATTCTCTCTTTCTTACTCCGCCATTTCTCTTCTGAGCCTTCACTACCTCTTTTTACCATTCCTTCTCTATCTGTCTCTCTCTTCCACCCTATTTCTCACCTCACCTCACTCTCGGTGCTACAGATGCAGTTTCCATAGCAACTAGACGATCCATGCCTATCTGATATTTAGTCCATTAGTTGGCCTGCTGGTTTAGAATACTATTGAGTGAAAGAGAGAGAGCGAGATGCTTCTCTAAATAGCTTCCATTTGCCTGCCTTGTCAAGGTAAAGGCTGCTCTGAATTGCCTATTACTGAAATACAGCCGCGGCCCGTGCATTTTAAGTCCAGGCCTTCAGTGTGATTCATGCCATTAAGAAAACGCAGTTTCACAATGAATAAGACCTATCATACATTATGTCATAGCCAACTAATAATACCAATTAACATTTTAAAAACACGTCCACGCACGAAAGCCAGAACCAAGGAGGTCTAATACCAAGAAAAGCTCTCTAATAATATTTGCGATTTAAATTTTGCTTGCAATAAATGTTGTTTTGTAAGGTTACATGGTTACTTTTCAAAACTTGATCAGACACTGAATTCTCAAGCAGACTAATTTACACTTAGAAAACTCCTGATGTTGCTATAACAATGCAAAAAGCACTTACCAATTTGCTTGAAGTGAAAATCAGTCCTCCTTTCCTGTTTAATTAATCAGTCGCATGATCATGCAGAACATCTCAGGTTTTTAAATCCATAAGGATCTCTTTCTCAACGGCAATAACAGCAGTGACAGCCGACTCATCAGCAAGATCTTGCGGCCTTCACTTTCAAATTACATACATCACTTAAAGCGTGATTGCATCACTCAAGGCCAGCTAGAAGGCCTGGACTGGGACATATCCTAAAGACCACACCCACCAAGAACAAATAAATAAATCTGATTGGCTGATGAATCTGACAATCTATCTTTAGATGCCTATTTACTGCAGTGTTGAAGGATTCTGTGGAAATTCTGAAGACCTGAGGGGTGGAGCTTAGACTCACACGCTGCTTCAGCTTCGGGCATGCGATTTGTGAAACAGTTGTCACACTTTGCTTGTAAACATCGAGGAATAAATTCTGATTGGATAAACCTTTGTTTTTAGCTATTCGTTTGTAGATGAATTAGGAGTGGAAAGCGATTGAAAATACATAGGCAAAAAGGTCAATGAGAATGAAAGGATGAAAAAATATTTATTTATTAGGCATGTTACGCCAGCAGAGAAGGCTTTGCTGGCCCTGAGAAATCACCACTGCTGAAATCCTTATGTAAAAAAGTCTCTTACAGTAGCCTGCAGAAGGAAAACTCATTTCACCCCATCTGTCTCTTTCCTCACACACTCTTGTGTCAGTCAAAGAAGGAAAACAATTCTCATCTTTGATGTGCATACATTCATATACACGCAAGGGATGAAAATCAAAAGAGTTCTGGTGATACGATATTATTTTGATGCAAACGAAAAAGTTAGTCTTATACACTTAGCTATTTCAAATTTGCATGGACTTTTTCCGACTATTCACATTTTTGTCTTTGAATGGCGATCAATTTATTATAATTTAACTTAAAATATTGATTGTTGGTGTTAGGATATTAATATAATATTGTGAGGTAAAAAAAAAATCATGTCGAACACATCAACCATGTAAATAGCTATGTCTCTGTTCATTTAGTGTTGTGTTATCTAATGAGCTGGCTGTGTTTCTGTTTAGTCGCCTAGAACTATTGATGAGAAAGGCTTAGCTGAAGAAGAAGGCTTGGGGGATTTATATCGCTGTCAGAGTGTAGGTGTATTGGAATGATTTTGTGTTTGTGTGCGTTTAAGTTTGAGTGACAGAATCTGACCTATTTTCTCTTGTGCTAGCTCTGCATTGCTGCGTCTCTGTGCTCTCTCTCTCTCTCTCTCTCTCTCTCTCTCTCTCTCTCTCTCTCTCTCCCTGCTCCGCCCCCACTGCCCTTGTCTCTTACATTCTTTCACTCACTGCATTCCAACCATCCAGAGATGCAATGATGGTAGGATGCTTCATTGGCTCATGTACAACCCCCATCCCCTCCATCTGTGTGACTCATGGGTACCTGCTCATTTAATGTCTCCACAAATCCAGTTTCTTTACCTGCATCTATTTTCTTCTCCTATCACTAATTAAGCATAAAGCAAAATCAAATGTTTTTATACATTTATGCTTGTGTTGCTATCTCAACCAACACTATCATAAATGGAAGTATAAGCGGTAGTTCTAGCAGGAAGACACCACCCCATCACCACCAGTTTAGGTCCCGTCCTGCCATAGAGGTAAGCTCCTCTCCCCTACCATCATCGCTTTCCCACAGGAGCTGACGGTTTGAGCAATCGAGCGGTTCTATTGAATCTATCTTGGCCTGACTAATACATTACTATTACTATAACAATATACTTTTATACTATACTTTTACCTTTACTGTGAGCATTGCTGTTGCTTTTGCTATCACAGCTACTACTACTTTCACACAGTATAAAGGAGAAACATTGACTTTAACTTACTTGCTCAGCAAGACTGTCATGAGTCTGGTGCTCCACCATGATAGTAGTTGACCTGAAAGAGAAAATTGCCCATAGAAGAAGGCAATTTATGCCAGTGCCAGCTATAACACCCCTTGCATCAATGCTGAGAACTAGGGCTGCACGATTTGGAGGGAAAATGCGATATGCGATACAATAATCCTATAATGATGTCATCAGAGGGCACGGAACATCGGAACCCCCCATCACCCAATTAAACTGAAGTTTATTGGAATAAAAAAGGACCATCTATCCCAGAGATCACAAAAACAGTTGTCTTTTGTTCCAAATTGCATATAGATTGTGTATAATATAATTTTTTTTTTCCTACCATTAGCTATGTAGTGGATATTAAAATTAATCTTCAGTTATTTTTATTTATTTATTTTTTGTCAAAGGTATATGAATATAAAGTTCATTTCACCATATTGTGGTATATCCTTAAAGAATCTGTGTTGTAAAATATTTTATTTTTTGATTACACTGCAATTCATGTTCGAATTAATTTAAAAAAAATAATTATTCAATTTGGGACTTTTATTTTGAAAAGTAATGTCCTGAAGCGATTGGTAGATTCGCTTTCTGCTTTAGTTTAACTTGCTTGTTTTCAGTCCACACTGAACTTGAGACAGAGGAATGATTCAAGGGACAGTCCATTAATTGAAACCCATCCTTTGATATATCGACACAGAACACAGCAGCCAATGAACAGCCAAGTTTAAGTTTGTATACTGGCGTCTGGTTTCATTATTATCTGCACACACAAAGCAGAGTGAAAGCACAAGACAGCGCTTGTTACAGCTACTAGCAGAAATTGTGACATGCTCCATCATTTGAGTCAGCGCCTTTGCACACTGCACACTCACACCAAGTGACAATTCTGCACACAGTCTATTCTCTGCTATCTGTGTCGCCTTGAGTGTTACTGTATTAAAATCATTACATACAGTATGTATATTGCAATATGTACATTTGCAATATTTCAATAAATGTGATATATCGTGGAACCCTACTGAGAATGCACAACCTACTTGCATTGTGTTATGAATTGCACGTTTATGCCTCTCATCCACATAGGAATGTTTTTTTTTTTTTTTTTTTTTACCAAAAACTGATACTTTCAAAAATGTTCTCAGTAATGGCTCCCTTCGTTTTCTCTTTAAATTGGATAACTAGCCATTTCCTGATTAGTTGTACAATGCGCATTTATCTCTATTCTTCAGTCAAAATCATCTCCCTGCTCACTTTCACCCCAGACACCCTTCATCCTCACTCAGCCTCTCTGTTCCTCTCTTTTATACACCCAGTCTCTTCTCTCTTTCCTTACATCTCGCTCTTCTTTTCATTAACCATACTCTTTCAAATTTCAACTTCCCTGACCCTCCTGCAGTGATACTCTGTGCTCTGATGTTCAGACATTGATGAAAGACAGTAAGCAGCTTTATTCGTGCATAAACGTTATCGGATGGGAGTCATAATTTAATCCAGCATCAGCATCTTGCTGAAAATGACACGATGATATAAGCTGTCCTTGCTTCTTGTCACATTCTGTGAATCTGCATTAACCCTATTGGTTACGTCTTATTAGACCTTCATACCATGAAATCATCGCGTCAGTTTTTTAAAAGCGTCTCTCATTAAAGAAAAGCTAAGATGATTTTTATATGAATTTAAGTGACCAGAAATTGAAATCTTTTCTTGGGACTTGTCCTAAAAAATGTAATTAAAACTGTGCAGCTCCCTTGAGAATTCTTTCAGGAAATGATTGTCCCTCCTCTGTAGCCAATAGGGCAGATAACAATGGATGGCAGATATATAAAGTGTGCTGTTTTTTATGGGGCATCTGTCCCATTGTATTACGAGCAATGAAGAACAGATTGTCTAGTGTGAATCAGTCAGTGGTTTTCCCCACCCCTCATAGAGACTGAGAGGTAAATCTGGAAGAAGATCAAAGTATGTGCTCCATACTACAGGCTGCACCCTACAAATCTGCTCAATCCATCAGTTAAAATTCTGTAAATTGCGATTCATATGAAACTGTCTCTCTGAAGCTTGAAATCATGCAGCTATCCTTTAGGAAATATGGGCTGCTTCTGGTTTTGATCTTGTAATTTGTACCTTTAATGCACCATTAAAAAGGATAATTTGCAGTTGTTAATGTAAACAGCTCTGTCTGCCTGATCTGACTGTTTAAATGAAACAAAATAGCTTTCGATGGTTTAGCCAAATATAGTCAGGTTGATACATTTAAATTAGCCCTTTGCTGCCTGAGGTCCACAACAGATCTTTAAATGTGAAGTGTGTAAATAATATTAATATACTTTCTGTTATCTCAACCTAATATGCATAGAACACCATAAGTAAACTATTTGTAGGTTGATTACCCCTAAAAGTGTAAACGCTGTGACCGTTAAGCGCTATAAAAAAAGTATTTGTTTAAGCATCCTTACCAGCCCGACACACCAATATTAGCTCAACTAATAATGTGAGTTTGGGCTGGGACTATCTGTTTTTCCATCCAGTTGCAGATGGGTGTAACGTAGAGACTGTTTTTTTTTTTTTTTTTCTTCTTTTCTGTTTGGTGATGCTAGTTGCACAAAAATTTACACTTTTTACATTAGCCATTTTTAACCTTCAGGGTGTGTGATGTTACATCTAAGCACAGAGGGATGATTGCATTTGACCCTATACATCCTGTTTGTATGTCAATGTGTTTTTTTATTAATGACAACATAAATACGAAATGCCTGACAAAAGTGGCGATGCATCAAGTTCCCATGGAATATCTACTGTGCTTCTTTGTTTTATTGCAGTGGACAGATGTGTAACCCTAAAAATACAGCATTATAATGTATTGGGAATGATGATTTTCTTTTTTTTTTTTTTTCTTTTTTTAAATAAAGATAGGGTTAAATCGTAATATTTTTGACTTGAATGAAGCTAGTTAGTTTAATGTTACCACACAAAGCACAGATTTTAGGTTACCTGACAAAGCATTTTTTTTTTTACAGTGCATGGTTTCCCTGCAGGTCTACCTCCTCAGTTTCTGTCTCTTCCATTGTTCCTCTTTCTCTCCCTCATTTTCACTCACTTGCTCATCCCTCTATCACTTTTCACCTTTCTCTCTCCTTTCCCTCTTTTTTATTCCCTCTCATGCCTGCTGTTCTCAGAGAAGAGCCCCAGCTTTGATCAATATTTCTTCTTACTAAGCCTTTTCTCCCTGTGACTCTAAATGACCTACTTTGTAATCCCATCCTTAACAGCTCTTTTGAAAATTGTGAAAAAGAGTAGAGGCCGAGAAGCCTGCTATCTGATTTATATTAGAAGTTAAAGCCTCTGCTTGTGTTTGATAAATAGTATGTTCTAGACAATCGCCTTTACAGACTGATTTGAGGAAGCTGAATAATTATATTTCCTCCAGTAATCAGTCTACTTGGCTTGTACATAATCAGCGTTGGTGCTTCAGTGAGCGCCATGCTGTTTTTGGCAGATTTTACACATTGAACCAAATGCCATTGAAAACCAAATGTAGCAAAGCCTAATTGTTAATTAATTAATCAGTAGTGTAAAATGTGACTTGTAGAATATATTTTGTTTAGAAAACCCATAGTTTTAACTCTTTAGTTTTAATTCTGATTGAGATAGATGAGCCACGTTCGAAGCTGATGTAAAATGACTGTAAGCACGTTCTATTGTAATGCGGCAAGCTGCTACATTGCTTTGCAACTACAAACAGCCTAGGCTAATGAACTTGGAGTAGGATAATGTTATTTGGTGGAAGAATAATTTATTCCAATCAGTAGTAAAGAGATAATAAAGGGATTCAATTTTCATCCAAAAATTTTAATTCTGTCATTATGTACTCATCCTCATGTCGTCCAACCCCATATTTTTATTATTATTATTTTTGGGGAAGCACAAAAGGATGTATTTTAAGGAATGTCATGTACGCAGATTTACATACAATAGCAGTTGTTAGCAGTGTCAATGGCTGTAAGACTACATGGGAAGCATGGCTTCCTCTATAAATTCATAAGAAATTCGGCAATGACAAGCATAATATTAAGTCAAAGTCAAATCAAGTCAATTTATATACAAATGATCGGTAGCACTTTACAATAAGGTTCCATTTGTTAACATTAGTTAACATGAACCAACAATGAACAATACTTATTCAGAATTTATTTATCTTAGTTAAGATCTTAGATTTTTAAACATGCCTAATTTTGGCATGCCTCATACAATAGATTTACATGCATCCAAGGTCAAAAAACACTTTTATTTGCTCATAATTTAAATTGCAGCATTACCTTTTTTTTCCCCAGTGTCAAAAACGACTCCTTCAATGATCCGTTCTAAAGGATTCATTCTAAACTCCTCCTTTCAGAGAGCCTACTCTGCTCTGATTGGTCAGATGTCCCAGTCTGTTGTGATTGGTCTACCACTTACAGCACATGACGGAAAGGAAATGCCCACTACCATATCCGAGTTTCAGCTCCGTCTGAAAAAATGTCTGTTTTACCTTACCAATTTGAGCCCGAGTTCGACAGTGATACATCGGAAGATCAAACAATCGCAAGCACGATGAGAACAGGACGTTTCTCAATGGTAAGTTTATATGTAGTTTGACAATAACGTGAGTTAGCTGGTTAACAGAGGCTAACAGCTAACAGGGTAACAGCCTGCACTGGCTGTACATGTAAACAGACCAGAGGCGGGTGTTTTGTTACCAAATTACATAGGTTAGTACAGGAAGTAAGTCTGGAATTACTAACGACTCGTTTCAGGTGTTCAGAATCGGTTCTTTCTTTTGGGTGTCAATAACTCCATATTTCGTGCACTTTGATTTTTGAAACTTTGCAGACTTTTTTACATTCACAAACAGCTATATAACACACTACATGAAAGGTAATATTTAAAAAACCATAATAGGTGCTTATTTTAAATCAACAAACATTTTTTAAATCAACATTAGTTAATGCACTATGAAATAACATAAACTAACAATGACGCATAGAGCACTATTGAAACTGTGCTTCAATGGGAGTCTATGGCAGAAACTTACCAATCGATTTCAGCGTAGTAAAGATCGATGTTTATTAGACAAGAAGCTCTGAACACATCATTTTGGGTCCCGCCAGATGCCTTGCTTCTCGGTCAGTCTATTGGAGCTTCATGACACTATTTACATTGGATCTATTGAAAAGCCTGTTGGACATTATGCTTTCAATCAATGTATTTTTGTCCTGCCTAAAAGCCCAGTTTCTCGTTATGATGTTTGGCCGAGCTCTTAAGTGGATGGGACTTCACAACAAATGGTCAATAATGCAAATGGCACTGATTGCCAGTGTATGAAATGTAAAGTGTTTGACGGCTCATACTGTACACGTGTAGTTGCAATCTGATGAATACATTTATTTCAGCCTATTTTTAGCTGTGTATTTTTCTGTTTTTTTAGCTTAGTTAATTCTTTTAGGTAATAAATTTCACTGTTTAAGTAGCAGTTTGATTAGCTTTTAGGAGCAACATTGCAAACACCAAAAACAATAATCTGTGCTTCCCCACTTTTGAAAAGCACCAGCCCCAACTGGTCGTTAGTGACTCACTTTAAAACTGAAAAAGCACCCAAAAGTGTCATATAGGTGTCTTTTATTATGTTGCAGTTTTATCATAGCAATAAGCCACTCAAGGCCATGTGTTAAAGTGATTGTACCACGGGTAAGGGGATTTTAGGCACTTTACTTCACATTGTGTCCCTTTTCTCCGTTACAAGCTACTGTATAGTCGAGACTGGGCTCAGAACTATACTGTGCTCTGTATACTAATCCCTGTATACTGTATAACACAATATATTAATAACACCCTCATAAAGGTGCACACAGCCTGAGGAGGTCAGTGTGTGCATGTGTGCGTGTGTGCATGTGTGTGTGCGTGTCTGTGTGTATGAGAGAGAGAGAGAGAGAGGGAAAGAGAGAGAGAGAGACCTGCACACTTGAGGTGCGTGACAACACCATGTGATAAAGGGAGTGCAGTCTGATCTGGGGTGGGGCGGGATAGAGTAAAGGATGCTGGGATGCTGCCTCTCCTCTCTCAAGTGCACAGCAAGCATTATACTTTTAGCTCTTTCTGGGGATGTGAGGACGGATTAGCCCAAGGGCATATCTGCTATTTTAAGAGGTGAGGTGTGACTATACACAGACATATATTTATTCTTTCTCCCCACACGTTTTTTTCTCCCTATCTTCAACCCACTGAATCTGCTAGACCCAAAATTAATTTGTGGTGCTGATAAATAGAGATGTGTGCACACACAGAGTAGAGTTCAGAAGAGGTTGTTCTTTTACCAGCTTTCTGATCCTCAGTAGCATCTGCTGGTGTGGGAGTAAACAATTAATGCAATGAGGGTTCATACACATGAAGAGGGTCCTGCAAAAAGTATTTGGACACAGTTGCAAATGTCCAAGTACAAAAAAAAAAAATCTTCAGCTTTCAGCTTTCATTTTTACTAACGTATGTTTCAGTCTTATTATATGTGTTATAATGTTATATTGGTATATTCTCAAATGCCTATGTAAATAACTAATAACTTGCTCTCTGGTAAAGTCAATGTGACTTGAGTGGTATTTACCAGTTACTTCTGCATCCCATGAGTGCCTCCTTCCCCCTCCTCCTTAACCCTTAATACTGCTTCTATTCTGGGTAGCAAAGCAGCCTTCAAAGGTGGTGAGTCAGTTGGCATGAAGGGCACAGGCACGGGGAGAGGAGGGCTGGAAAGAATTGATTTTCCAGTGGGCCATGCAGAGCTGTCTGCTCCCTAGCCCTCTGTTAGAGTGTCTGGCACAGAGGGAGGTGCTCAGTGTGGGGAAATCTACTTTTCATGCCCCTGTTGCTAAAATCAAACCTCAGCTACAGTCTTAGCCCCACCTTGAGCAAATCACGGACTAACCTTTCATCATTGTCTCCACTGACAGGAAGTTGATGATCGAGTAAAGCAAATGTATAGGTACTATGCACTGAGGGTTAAAAAGCCATAATAAGGTGACCCATCAGTGCTGCCAACTATTAAAAACTGTATTAAAAAAACTGTACAGACTTTCTGTATGTTTGCAGTAGCTTTTTTATGAATATGGTAACCTTTGGTATTTCATTACTTTTTTTTTTCAAAGCATTAGAGGCACAAATCACATGTTGTTTTGTTCTGATAACTATTAGATATTTTATATTATCTAACATGAAATTAACTTATAACTATCTAGTTTTAAACGCATGTATCCCCCACCTGTTAAATCAGGTTAATTTAGGCTTAATTTGCAACTCTGTTTCCCTTTTTTTATGAAATAATTTCAAAATTACTGTTATTTATTTATAAAATTGTGTCTATTTAATTGTTATGTTTAACTAATGTTTATTGGTTACAAAATCACAAAAATGTTAAACTGTATTTATATTATTATAGTATCCATTTTTTTAAATGTATGAAATAAATAAAAATGCTATTATTTATTTATTACATTTTTACCAATTTAATTTTTATGTGTAACTAATTTATATTGGTATAAAATGACAAAATCACAAAAAAAATTTAAACTGTATTTATATGTCCAAAATGTTTGTAAGAAATTGCAAACCTCATAGTAAATGTATAGAAAATAAATTAACTCATATAATATTTACTTTGAGCTCACGAGGTCAACATTTTCTGAAGGTTAATCTCCTCCTTTCATTGACTAAAATAAAAAAAGAATGTGTCTTTTTAAGAGTGTCAGGCCCCGTTATTTTATATTTAGTACATTTTGTCTATTTAATTATAATATTTACCTAATGTTTATTGGTATAAAATAACAAAATCACACAAATTTTAAACTATATTTAAATTATTATAGTACGAAATTGCACACCTCAAGTAAAATTTATAGAAAATAAATCAGCTCATATAAAATTTAGTTTGACCTCCTGAGGTCAACATTTTCTCAAGGTTAAGCACCTCCTTTCACTGACTAAAAGAAAAAATTACATGTGTTTTTAAGTGTTTCAGGCCCTATTTTGTATCCTGTTAATGAAAAGTGCCTACAGTAAGCATGTGGCTGGTTTTGGTGTCTAAATCCACAGTCTTCCAGACATGTAACTGGGCTTCATTTAGAGGTAAAATGATTGATGCTGGTTCAGACCGTCTGTTGGCTTGCTAGAGCAGCCCTACCACATGATGGGGTTCATTGGGTTGCCATAGAAACGTCTGCCGCAGCAGCCTGCTGGTACAGTAACTTATGGAAACAGAGCTGTTGTGTCTGTGGGCTGGCGACTTTATAATGGTGAGTTTATCATCTGTAGGATTTCCTACCAAAGGCTGCCTTGTGAAGGTCACTCTTCTGAATCAGACTCCCAATTTAGGAGATAGCTGAGTTGTTATGGTTCTGCCATAAAAATACACACAAAACATTTCCAGCAAAAAAACAAAAAACAACAACAAAAAAAATCAGTATTTTGTCTTGTTCTCCAGTAAAAATATCTAAATATCCAAAAAAAAAAAAAAACAAGATAGATTAACATGAGATACATTTAAATTTCTTAAGATAATAAGACATGTTTTCCAAAACAAATATTGAATTAAGTTTATTTTTCTAATTAAAAAAAAAACAATTAAAAAATTTTTTTGCTGTGATTTACAAGATGAAAAAAAAAAAAATAAAAAAAAAAATATATATATATATATATATATATATATATATATATATATATATATATATATATATATATATAATTATTTATTTATTTTTATTTTTTTTGCATTGCTCTGTAATGTTTCTCCTTTGTTTTGTGGAGACACTTTTAAAGGTTTCTTTATAAAGGGGTATTACGTTCCATTTCATGTTAAAAATAGCTTGACGGTATTGAAACAGCTTTCGGATGAAATAAGAGGACATATTCTGTATATGGTGCTAAAAGGTTGACTGGTTGAAGCCAGGCTTTTAGGGGTTTGATCTACTGACTGCAATGTGAACTGCTTCTGTTAAATACACAATTCCTGTTCTGATTGCAGAGCTAACTGTAGAGTGCGTGTGATAGTTTTACAACTTTTACTTTCCCTTTCTCCCCCCTCTGAAAACATAGCCGTTCTCACTCAGCTAAGTACTCTATTGCTTCATTGATCACCTTCATTGAGAGTGTGGTGTAAAACTCCCATCCACCCAGAAACAACCAACCAGATGTGACAAGAACACAGAGCTAAAAGCTGATCCTCTGTGGACCAAAATAAAGCATATGGAACATTTCTTTGGGGACAGAAATTATAAATTAAATGAAATGTTCAATGACATCTCTCTCTCTCTCTCTTTCTAGTGAGAAGAGGAAGCTACAGGTGAACATTGTCAGCCCCATTCAATGCAGTATGAATGGGAGGAAGTGTGCTGTCATCGTGGAAACCAAGATCAACCAATCACAGCCAGACTTCACCAAAAACAGATCAGGATATATTCTCTCAGTGCCAGGCAACTAGAGGTTCAAGCAGCCCCTCTTAACTGTAGGATATCACCTGCTTTATACTAGTCAAAACTTTTGAGTTGAACCTCAGAAATGAAGCCATACCAAATTTGCATGGAGGCAGGCAAGAAGGATGTTTGATTTTTCTGGTAGTAATATAATAAATTCCAAACTCCGGCTCAGATTATATACAAGATGACAAGGAGGAGGTAAGGATATACATCCTCAAAGAATATTTTCCAGGCCCGGATCCATGTATTTATTAAACATTACAACCAAATGAAAGGTAATCATAAATGTAATATTTATGTGGAACAGGAGACGCAGGGCTTTAAAAATATCGAACTTATGTTTTTAAATACTGAAGGGTTTTTCTTTAAAGGGAATATGTTGGTTTTTGATTAGTGGTTTATGTGGGATAAAGAGTAGCTTTGCTTATGTCCCGATGTCTCGCACAGATTATATGCAGTTTTGGAGTTGCTGCTGAATTTTGTTTATCAGAGCTGGTTGAGAGGGATATGTTGATCATATCTTTAAACTCATTAACTGCTCAGAGAGGAGCGTTAAACTTTCTCGTAATTTAAACTATTATTTTTCTGCATATTTCTGGTAATCTATAGCTAGGTAAATATTGAACACAGAAACTGTCGTAGAGAATATTGGATTGTAGCTTACATAATGTACTGTATACACTACATATAACGTAGGTAGGCGAGAACTGTCATTTATTCACATATTTCTTTATCTTGGAGTAGAGGCAGCATAAAGGAGGTGATGATTGCGTCAGGCTATGTTATTTTCTATTGCCATTTTATATAATAATAGTGGTCCCATGAGAAACATACGCCCTCTCGGAGAACACACCAGGTGAAGTCGTCCAGTCGCCCTGGCTGATTCTTTGGTCTGTCGCAAAATAATCAAGGAGGATCATTTTAGCATTTAATAATTTCTGTAATGATGAAGCTGTAAAATAGACAAAAGAGACACTCTTATGTTTACAAAGACTGAACTCAAAATAGCCCAAAGGTGGTCGCCATTATTTATATGAGCCATAAAGGACAAAAATATGTTTTTGTCACCAAAAAAACATAAGAAAAGGAAAATCCTCTAAACCACTAGTGATAATATTTGAAGAGAACAGGCAACCAGTTGTTCCGTTATGGTCCGTTTTCACTTGTCAAATGGCTTTTCAATATGCAATGCTTTGTTTAACAAAAAAACTAGCCAGCTGTAATATTTGTAAACTTTGCCTCTACAGTACAGTGGCCCCAAAAAGTATTTGGACACTTAAGTAACACTTAAAAATGCATGAATGTCTAAGCAAGTGGCATTTATTTTTCAAGCAAAACTTCCATGCAAAACTACTTTTTTAGGTTTGAAATGCTAAAACCAGAGACCTACTCTGCAAAATGAAGACCCAAAGTATTTGGAACCTCTCTGGTTGTCAAACATTAGTGGAAAAAGTCCACAGTTAATGTGATGAACTACCCCTATGGTTACTCTGCAAGCACCTGCGTGACCCTGAGTAAAACTTCATACATCCACTAAAAATCACTTTGACATCAGTCTGTTGAAAGTCATTGCAAATATGGCTCAGAAATGAAGTCTTTTCTAAGAAAATCTCTAGTATTATTTGATTGCAGATTCCACTTGTTTTGATATTTTGTATCTAATGCCATTAAATTCAAACAGTTTAAAATGTGGCTTAAGTGTCCAAATACTTCTTAAAACCATTGTATGTGTGTGAGTGTGTGTTCAAATATGAGAGCGAGAATGAAAGAAAGAGCAGTATTTATTCATATTAACAAAATCAACGTCTGCCTTAGTTTAAAGCTTCCAGTACTGACAGACAAAGTGCCAAACTGATATTCATTCCTAAGCATGCAGTTTCATAAATATTCTTTTTTGATCATTGTTTCGTTGTAATGTCCGTGACTGGTAGCTAAGGAAGTATGATCTTTTTTTTTTTATCAGTTAATTAGGATCGTTCCTTGTGGCCAAAAACATAGTTAAGCTTCCATCGGCATAGCATCTGTCCTTGCTGTGATGTACCACGGCATGTGATGTGATTTAAATGGGGAATAATGGATCGGATAGCAAGCTGTGTCCCACAACTTATGATCCAGGCCAATCGGACTATCATTTTTAGCAAGTGATAAGCAATGCCTGCAATCAGCACAGTCAATGTGGTTTTGAAATAGCCTCAGGTTAAATGTGAATGCTTATGCATGCCTGATTTCTATTACAATTTTCCACAACCATCCATTTGTATGCTTTGCACTGCAAAAAAAAAAAAAAAAATCATGTTTCTACTCAGTATATCTGTTTGTTTTGCAGTATTCCATATATCTTTAAAACGTGATAAATGTACTTGTGAAGCAATGTTGTGTAAGATATTAAGACTTGCTTTTAGAAAATACTGTATATATTGAACTAAGGTTATTTTTCTTACCCAATTTGCAAATTTGTTTTACTAGTTTTAAGCATAATTCAAACCAAATATAGTGGAGTTTATGCTCAAAATAAGAAAAAAATGATTGCCAATGGACCAAGAAATTATTATTTTTTAAATCAAGATATATTATCTGAAAACAGGTCTTAGTAGCTTACACAATTTTGCTTCTCATGTAAAAAAAATGTTTAGATAAACTAGACAATTATGAAATAAACAGGTCCTCTCCTCTAAATCATTTTACATAGGAAGGAATAATTATGTCCATTTACAAAGCCAATACCAGCTTCCCCTCTTGCCCATCTTCCCTCACTCTCTCTCTCTCTCTCTCTCTCTCTCTCTCTCTCTCTCTCTCTCTCTCTCTCTCTCTCTCTCTCTCTCTGTCTCTCACATTACACTCTCTTGTCTTCTTCCTCTCTGTCCCAGTACGCTTCCTCTTGACTATAAGCCTGTTTCAGTAAAGTGTGTCAACAGAAACACACAGTGTCCCCAGTGCTATTTGGAAGATAAAGTCAGACACCCTACCCACAGACAACAGACACCCAAGTAACAGATTCCTCACGGTTCAGGAACTGCTCACGGATCTCTTAGAACTCTTTGCCAGAAAGGTGAAGTTTTAAATACAACAAATGCACTTTTAATTACTGTTATATCAGGCTTTTCTTGAATCTAACACAGTGTCTTTCATTGCCAATGGTTAGGCATACCTGTTATTTGTTTTGTCTCTCAATAGAGGCATATTGACAATATGTGAATGCTCTCTGTTGCCTTAAAAAATAAGACTTGTTTGATTTTCAGTTATACTGTTTAAAATACTATTTTACAACTCTTTCTGTGGGTAGAGCGATCTGTTTTGTTAGTAATAGTTATCTTGTATATTCATCTTTTTGTTCTTGTCATCAACCCTACTGGTGCAATTTAAGTGCTAAATAATTTAATTCCTTAAAAACATGTTTAATGTTGTTTGTTCAAATTTGTTTAGTTATACATGTTCATCTTGGTTAATATTAGCATCCTTGAGATTTAATCTGATCAATCAATGTGCCTACTTTTGTACTTCTATTTAGGTAATATATTATTTTAAAATTATGTTTTTAAAAGATGCTACCCATGCTTGGACCAAATCAAAAAAGGAATCCTGTTTATACAGTGTGGTTGTTGAAAACAGCTTTTTCATATCTATATTAATGCAAAAATTATTCTGTAATTTGTGCATTTTTTTTATTCATGTTCAGATATCAAAATACTTTCATTTTGCAGAAATATTATACTATATTGCAGACTTATTACTGATTTACCATTTTGTTAATCAAATACAGGCTGCACCAAATATCTGCTCCTGAAATAAACTTGTCCTTGAAGTGTCTGCTCTGTTACTTTTGCTTATTCACACGAATATATTGTCATTTATTTAATGATTTGACCCACAAGGTAAAATGGCTTTAAATCCAGTGAGAGCAGCTGTTTGCCCCTGGGAATCTGTTAATGACATTTCAACCTGTCTGAAGAGTGGCCACAGAAAATCTGCTGCTTGTCCATTGGGTCGCGTGGTTCACACACTGACTGTATTTTTCCTGTATTGCACAATCTTCACATATAGTCTTCACATTCACAAATAGGCATTTTAAAGGGATAGTTCTCCCAAAAATGAAAATTCTCATCATTTACTCACCCTCATGATGTGTATAACTTTCTTTCTTGTGCTGAACACAAACAAGTTTTTTTGAGGTATATATCAGTTCTGTAGGTCCATACAATGCAAGTAAATGGTGACCAGACCTTTCAAGCTCCAAAAATAAAGAAAAAACGCAGCATAAAAGTAATCCATACTATGGTTCAGTGGTTTAATATGTGTCTTCTGAAGCCATGCAATCACTTTTGGTGAGAAACAGATACATTTTTTTAGTTATTTATTTTATTTTATTTTATTTTACTATAAATCTCCACTTTCAAAGTGTAGTTAAAAAAACAAAACAAAAAGGACCTAAATATTGATCTGTTTCTCACCCACACCTATCATATTACTTCTGAAGACATAGATTTAAACACTGGAATCATTATGCTGCCTTTATGGGATTTTTGGAGCTTGAAAGGTCTGGTCACCATTCGCTTGCATTGTAAGGACCTACAGAGCTGAAATATTCTTCTAAAAATCTTCATTTGTGTTCTGCAGAAGAAAGAAAGTCATACACGTCTGGGATGGCATGAGGGTGAGTAAATGATGAGAGAATTTTCATTTTTGGGTACTTTAATGTTGGTTCTCAATTTCATAATGGAAATTTAGCAACAATATGAGTGATTCTTACTCCTTTACCGTGAGCTTCTGGATTAAACTACAGAACACATTAAAGGGAAAGTTCACCTAAAAATGAAAAGTCGTCATCATTTACTTACCCTTATGTTGTTCCAAACCCATATGCCTTACTTTCTTCCGTGGAACACAGAAAGGAAGAATGTTAGCCTCAGTTACCCTTCATGCTCATTGTATCTAAAAAAAAGATGCAATGACTGTGAATGGTGACTAAAATCATACAGATTTAGAAAAACATGAGGTAAAAGATGACAAAATGTTCATTTTTGGGTGAATTATCCCTTTAAAACATTGAATGTACCCTGAATCTATGCTCCAATCTGTTTTTTGGAAGGCTGAAACTTTAGTCAACATTATTTTTGATTGTATTGCCTTATGAATCTGCTTAAAAAAAAAAAAAAAAAAAAATACTGGTAGAGGCATTGCTTTAAATGCTATACCAGACAAACAGTGGTATCCGTTATGTATATTGATAGAGGTAATTTTACTGTTTAGGAAGCTACCATTATTCTATGTGTGAGACCACATCATTGAGAAAAGGACATTTTGTTGGTAAACCTCCAGTTTTCATGTTGCTAAGCTGCAGTTATATAATACCTTTGTGTCAATATAAGACTCATTACAGTTTGAAAAGAGCTACACCAGAATTAGTGTTGTTTTGGTGTTATCAGCTGCAAAATCTCTGCAAATAACTATACTTTCCTAAAACAACCACACTGTTGTGTATATCTTTAATGATCAGTGCATTTTATTTCTCATCACAGTACAAAAATAAATAAAAATAAGCAGAAACAAAATGAAAAAGTTCAATTAAAGCAACAGATTTTTGTCTTTTTTAAAAGAACAAAATGGTAACCGATCAGTAAACCCCTTCCCACCCGCCTGTCAAACTCAAGCCTGATACTATAGAGTACTGCCCTCTAATAAGCATGGCCATGCTCTGTTCCTAGAAAATTAACTTACAACACATTCGTCAATATACAAATAAACTCACACGCTCACACACCCATGCAGCCTTGTTGTAACACTGTCTCTTCAGTTCTACAAAGAAACTACACAACAAGATACAGAGAGTTTGACAGGAGTTTTAATCTTTTGCTTGTCTTTTTGAAATGTTTGACTTTTTTCAAAGAACTACTCTGTGATGCAAGTGAAAAAATGGCACATTGTTGTGGGCTGGGGCAAGTGATAACAGTCACCTGCTTTAGCCCCGCCACCTCAAACTCACACAATATCTCACATAAAAGTGCATGGCCCCATTGCTGTACTCAGTATTCGTGTCTAAACCTCTCCTTGCACGTTACTGAGCGAATTGTTTGCTTCCTCAACCATCTTCTCGTTAATATACACCGTTTGTCACATAAAGCAATGCAGCAGGGCAAGTAGTCATACAGCACATAGATCCATCTCACTGCTCAGGGACATCTTTTGTAACATGAGAAGAACAGGCTTTTGCATGAGTTAACAGAGACAATAATGTGTGTAAATGACTGTCACATTCTTTTTTTTTTTTTTTTTTTTTTTTTTTTACTCTTTAAAGAAAATTGAGACACATCACTACTGAAAGAAAGCATGCACAATTTAGCACTACTGAGATGTTTTAAAGTGGGCAAATAGATAATGCAGTCCCCCATGACCATGTCACGAATGTAGCTGCAAATGTCCTACAGTCTTAATGGAATAATTTACCCCAAAATAGAAATTCTTTCATCATTTACTCACTCATTATGTCGATCCAAACCAGGGTAGCACTTTATTTTACAGTACTGTTCTACATTTATGCACTATATAATTACAACAACTATAGTAATTACTAGGTACTAACCCTAAACCTAACCCTAACCTTAACCCATATTAAGCACATGTAGTTACCTAATATTACTCAGTACTTTCTTGCACTGTAAGTATACTGGAATACATACTGTAAAATTTAGTGCAACCCAAACCAGTATAACTTTCTTACATTGAACACAAAATAATTTATCTAGTATGTCCAAGCTTCTTGTTTCCATCTACTGAAAGTCAATGGTGATCACAATCCTGGTTTTTATCAGCATTCATTGTATGAAATAATGTTGTCATATATGACAGAATTTTCATTTTTGGATAAACTGTTCCTTTAAAGCTGCTAACAGCGGCATTGACAAGTATTTGAAAACTCATGCCCCGATGATCCACATGGCTTTCATTTTCTAATAGTGCTTTTCTTCAGAAATAGACCACATCTCATTCAGTTTAATGCCAGGGAGCTTGTTATCTTCAGTGTTTGGCTTGTGTTTTCAAGGAGTAATCACTTATGATTGGTTTTTGCTGTGCTGATATGCAGAACATCCCAACAGTACTTCACAGAGAAATTGGTTTCATGTATTTAACTTAGATTGAAACCGATCATCTGTCACTATGATGAATCACCTCTGGTGTTTCTCAGATTTACAAATGGTTTGAAACTAAGCTCTTAGATGTTGTCGCCTTAAATAATTCATTTGAATGCAAATTTGCATCTACCACAATCTTCATTCCCACCAAAAGGTAGCCACCAACATAAATGCATTACTTGAATGTAACAGCATTATCCTTTTTTTTAACACATTACTAAAATCTCAAATTGCAAGTGAGAAATGTGTGAAAATAAGTAATAAATAACAATAAATTAGGATTGCAATACAGACTCATTATTAATAACAATCCGACCATTCCAAAGTCTGCTTGACTTTGGTGTGTATTTTTAGACCTACATGATTTTCATCAAAGTTATGGCACTGTTTTTGATACATTTACAACCGGCTTTTCTGTACACAGCCCCTCGTTAAAACTAGTCTGAGTAATAGATGAAAACAAAATGACAAAACAATGGCTAATTGAAGCAGGCATAGCTAAATAAACTATTTGTACTTTTTTTCTTGTTTCATTCCCTAAACACATATGCAGTTGGCCTTACAATTTCAAAGTATTTCACACCTTTCAGATTGTGTTTGCATTCACATGAATACAGTTATTAAAGAAAATATTGCAACAGTAAAACAATCTGTAACGCTTCAGAGATGTAAACCACAAGAGATTTGTTCAACTCTGTATGGATAAAAATAAAGTAGGCCTTTCTTATAAATTTGCCGACAACCTCTCCCATCACTATTTACTGTATATCAACAACCACTGTGCAATGCTGGCACATTCTCAAAGTCATTTTATCCTATTTTCCTTGTTTGTGGCCTATGTTATATTTCTGCAGACATAAACACGCTAATCTTTCACTTCATTGCAGACTTTGCAACAGCAATGTATTTGAGTCCATCTGTTGACGATGGATCAACTTCCATTTATATTGACAGTGGTGAGTCAATCTGGTGAAGTTCTTGACACAAAGTGCACATGTCCAGAAGTCAGTGGTTCTTCAGCTCCACATTCATAGCTGTTTGTGTTCTTATTTTTTATCTTGTTGCCTCTTTTGAAGCCTTTCTCATCAGGGCCTTAAATATTCACTACGTTAGAGCTCTTGGGTCCACTCCAGTCTGGCATTTTTTATTATTCAGGTGCAAAATGTCCCAAATCGCTAAAGGTAATGAAAACCTCACTGCTGAAATATTTGAATATTAAGCCAAACATACGACTTATAACTACTTAATGAAGCATTACCAAGACTTCATATACCATTTAATGATTTTAATGTAAATTTAAAAGACATAGACCGCAATCTCTGAAAAGAGAGCACAATCTAAACTCTAAACATAAGCCCATTAGTCATTCCACTCATTTAAAGTATTATTCTGGTTTAAATACAAGTTAAGCTCAATTGATAGTATTTATGGCATAATGCTGTTTACCACACAAAATATTTTTTTCTTTTTGTGGTATTTTAACATTTACTGATTGGCCCCATTCACTTCCATTGTAAATGCCTCACTGTAACCCAGATTTGTGCTTTTTTTTAAAGAAAAGGAGGGACAGGTTGAAATACATTTTTGTGGTAATCAACATTATGCTATAAATGCTGTCTATTGAGCTTGACTTGTATTGAACCCGGAATATTCCTTTAAGAACTATTTTAAAAGTGCCAGACAAGAGTGCCACCAAAGACTTCTCAAGAACTCCTCACCGGTCCAGGCCAATGAGCAGACGACTCCTCTCTTCTTCCTTCTGGCTTTCATTCTTGAGGTCCGCAAAGACTTGGGTAAAATAGTGAGGATCCGAGTTGATCTGCAGCATCTTGGCACTCATCAAGTTGATTACAGACAGGCAACGGTCCCAGAAAGTCTCTTTGGAGGTCTCCACAAGGAATGGCTTGAGAGGGTATGAGATTTCATTGCCCATATAAGAGTAAGACAGGTAGAGGCAGGTGAGGAGCACGGCTTGTAGCTCATGCTCTGTGGCCACCTCAGAGGAGACCACGTCGCGGCAGAGCATGTAGACGAAAACTACATTGGCTGGTGTGATGAAGCCCTGGTCCTGCCAGCCCTGGAGCAGTAGAGAACGATCCACACTTCGAAGCCATAGGACCGGGTCAGTGGGGGAGAGATGCTTGAGCCGATAGCATCTTCGGCACAGGAACTCCCCAAGACAACGCAGCAGCTCACTGGTGGAGGCTTGAACAATCACCCTCTTGGGGGTTCCAGGGACCACGTTGGAGTTGGAGAGTGGTGCCTTCTTGACAGACAAAGCTGTATTGTTGGAATTTTTAGAGCCTTGGTTTGATGGACTTGACTGGTCCTGGGTAAATGAGGCGAGATTTGCACAAGACTGCGACTTCTTGAGGTTCTCATTGTTGAGGTGAGATACATTGTTCTGGTAGTTGGTATTAGGCTGCACCTTCTTAGAACCCTTTTTCTTGGCCGAGACAGCCACTATTCGTTTCCATGGCAAAACGCTGATGAGCGGGTGCCGTTTTAAGTTCTTGTCTTTGGCGTTCTTGCTGTTCTGAACTGCAGTATAGTGGCCCACAGTCGCTGGGCCGTCCTCAAACAGGGCAGCCTTCCGGTAGCTGGGAGACAGTGAAAGCACGGTTCCCATGGTGCCAGAGGTGGACGGTCAGAACCTCAAAGGTTAGCAGTCAGCTAAAGAAGGTGCCAAGTACTGGAGCTGAGGACTTGCCCCACTGCTTCCTGAGACTTGTTTAATTTGTGTTACACATCCAAATTTAGGTTGGTGCTCTATTTAAAGAAGAATGATGTCAGGATGGATGAGGGAACTTTCACTGCAAACCCTGTAAAAGGACAAACATATATCACATTCTTGATATGTAATCATACAGCATATCTCCCTGTAATGTTAAACACTATACAACCACAGAGAGAGAGAGTGACCAAACTTCCATTTCTTTACATAGCAACTTAGCTTCAAAGACATTTGATCTGATAGTATTATATACTTCAGAATACACTGTGCATGTAGTATTGTTCAAAATATTAGGCCTTCTTTGGATTCTTTTGATATTAACCTAAAATTATATGCTTCATGTAGTAACATCTGGTTTACTTCAAGTCAAAAATATTATTTAACATCACTGAATCAACCTGAATACATTAGGTTACAACAACAAAACTAATTTTAGGGGTTAGATCAAACAGAAATATCTATTTACCTAACAATTGCAGGTTATCACTTTTTACAGTGTATACAAATGGTTTTAGTAGTGTCCTAATAACAACATGTTGGCTTTGCAGTTAGGCCTGCTTTTTGCATTAGAATGATCAAAAAATTATTTATTCAATCTAAGATGTTTCGAAAATGAATGATCTGATTTTGTTGTCAGAATAATTAGCTTAGGCCAAAATTATTTCCATAGATAGCTATAGTGGTTATATAGATGAACTATAGAAATTAAATTATTATTGGTATATGCAATTTATTCTGCTCATATGAGTTTAAAATTGTAGCCTATCTCTTTAGCTCTTTACTGTTTTTAATTTAAATCTTTTCTTTAGGTGGAAAACAGGCCATTTGACAACCCTTAAAGCACTATGCGGTCTTTTAAAAATAGGCCTCATAAAGGTTGTTGATTCAGACTTAAGGCATGAATTCATTATTCCTTGACATACACATACTATGCGAATTCTTCGTCTTCAGCTGTACAATTGCCTAAAAGATAAACAAATGATTTGTTAACATGTAGAGCTATTTAACATCCCACTATTTAGGCTACAATAGACAATTTTACGCAGTCACTCAAACCAGCCAATGAACATAAATAAAGACAACGCCATGACTGCAGAGTTCAATGTTTACTGCTCTCTTGTAAATTCAGATTACATCGTTCGTAAAGTTGGAATAAATTAGGCATTTTAAGATGTCGTGCATGACAGTAGATGTTTTTAAAAATCACAAAAAGACGAGAAACCTTCGTTTTTCCCCTAAATGCATTGCGCGTGGCTGAAAAACATCGGCTACTGTCCAAGGTTCTGAAAATGTGCGCTCTTCACTGCGATGTTTACATGAGCAAAAAGATAACACTGAAATCATCTGCGCATCAACAAAATTAGAATACCTGAGGAGAAGACGAATAGAAAGAAAGAAAGAAATAAAGAAAGAAAGAAAGACCACCAAAATAAATGGAAACCAAACCAGCCTACAATTCCCCTCAGAATAATGTAATACTTCAAAAATAATGACCAACAGTCAACCAAACTGGCTACAACATATCAGCTTTGAAAACAGAAGCATCGATGAATTGCGGCTTACTCACAGGAATCTGCTCTCCTCCACGATGCTTTCAAAAATCAAGAGCCGCAGTAATGGCTGTCTTGGTTAATCCTTGAAAAACTGCGCGTCAAGGAGATGCAAGATCATCCAAACCGAGGAATGGACTTAAAATAAAGATTGTCCGATAGCCTAAATTCCAATCAAATAAAAGCCTTTAATCAAAGCAAAAAATCTTCACGCCTTATCAGAGGTCTCTGTAGGCGCTTCAGTAGTCTGGGGATACCGTATTTCTCCTTTGGTTGGTGATGCTGAGGACTGTGAAGCTGTGCTATTGGTCCACACCAGCAGATACGGGATAAAGATTGATGTTGTGCTGTCCCTACCGCCAGAGCAGCGCGCACGGCGTACTGCTTTCAGAAAACCTGTGCTAGACCGCCCCCCTCTGTCCTTGATGTTGTTTATCACTACCCCACCTTGGTACACTGGGCAATCAAAACAGACAGTCTTTAGAGGTCATTTAAGTTTATATTTAAAATTAACTAAAATGAACAAACAAACAAGCACAAATAAATACATGTTACTATCTATTTAAATGATCAATTAACATAAAATAAATATACATTATTACATTGTATAAATTTAAAGAACATTATATCACTAATAATATATAAAACACCGCAATTAAACAAAAATATTTTAAAATGGTAAAACAGATACAAACATATTTAAAAAAAATGTAACAAAGTAAAAATCAAATAAATAAATAACAATAAATAAATAAATACAAATTAATTTAATACAGTGCTTTTAATTTAATTTTAATATGAAATAGTGATATTAAATATGTATTAAATTATTTTATTTATTAAGCTAAAAACATTAAATATTTAATATAGAATAATGTAAAGATTGTCTCTTATAATATTGTTGCTTAGGACTGTAATTGTACTCTGAGTCTGACTGACTATCTCAAAGAAAGATACCTTGGCATGTTGATAATTTAGACAGTTGCAGCTTCAACACTGAAACTTGTAAAAGTGGAATTTCTTTTTGGATTAGACCCCTGTATTTTTTTCATGTTTTCATGTGACAGTGTTGAAAATTCATGTTAAGATATGTATTTCGCTTGGTTCAAAAAGTTAGCAGACACACTCCCCAAAAGCAATAAAGTCTAGTTTATGTAGGCAAGTTATGATAAAATTTTTTACTTAGTACTAACAAAAATAGTGTATGACAAATACAGAGATACACTCACTTAGCACTTTATTAGCAACACCTGTACACCTACTTATTCATGTGATTATCTAATCAGCCAATTGTGTGGCAGCAGTGCAATGCATAAAAAAGATGCAGGTCAGGAGCTTCAGTTAATGTTCACATCAACCATCAGAATGGGGAAAAAAAATGTTATCTCAGTGATTTCAACCGTGGCATGATTGTTGGTGCCAGACGGGCTGGTTTGAAAATTTCTGTAACTGCTGATCTCCTGGGGTTTTCATGCACAACAGTCTACTCAGTTAGAGTTTTCTCAGAATGGTGCCAAAAACAAAAAAATATCCAGTAAGCGGCAGTTCAGTGGATAGAAATGCCTTGTTGATGAGAGAGGTCAATGGAGAATGGCCAGACTGGTTTGAGCTAACAGAAAGGCTATGGTAACTCAGATAACTCTGTACAATTGTAGTGAGCAGAACAGGATCTCAGAATGCACAAGACGTCACACTTTGAGGTGGATGAGCTACAACAGCAGAAGAACATGCCGGGCACTTTATTAGGACCATAGTGTTCCAAGCCATAGTATACTGCTCAGTGAGTGTATTGCTGACATTTGACTGACTGTGCATGAAAATAATGGATACTGTGCAATTTATAGGGAAAAAATAAATGTTTTAGAAATTTAGCCAAAATTGGAACACTAACTAAATTCAAAGATGCCTGCGAATGTGATAATTTCTTGTGGTGTGATGACAAAGAAATAAGTGCAAGAAAAGCCTACAAGGGAACTTAAATTTGAGCAAAAAGTGTTATGTTGGATTAAGAAGAGCATGTGCATACCTTAACTTGCTTTACCAGAGGCATTATCTTCAGGTGGAAACTCTCAGGAGAGGATATCATCAGCATAATTTCTTTTCATGGGTAAAAAGGTAACTTTTTCACAGTTTCCAGCCTTTTGGGCTAGCCTTTGGCCACTTATACTAGAACTGTCCCTGGTTTTTTAATTAAAATTTTTTATTGATTCAAAAAGAAAGCACAACAGAGAAAAACACAACATATACACACCGAATCAACATTTAACTTTTAACACTCATTAACATCCCTCCCCAAACACCAACCCCACCCTACCCCAAAGAACACCCCTGTGGTCACATAAAATAATACACACACACAAACAATAAAATAAAAAATAAAAAAGTATATATAATAAATATATATAATTAAACTAAACATCTCCCTCCTCATCCCTTCCCCTAGAGTCCTCCAAAACTGCCAAATACCTACCCCACTTCCTAAAAATATAAGTCCTCCCGCCCCAGCCTTCCATCTATCATCTTCTCATAAGCCGCCACCCTCCCCATCTCCGCACACCACTCTGGAAATGGTAGCGCTCCGTCTGACTTCCATCCCCTTAAAATAATTTGTCTACCGATCATCACGCTAGTCAGAACCCAATTATTTATATATTTGTCACCCGAATTTATAACTTCCCCATTGCCCATAATGCAAAGTCTGGGGCAAAGTAAAATTTGAGTGTCCAGAATGTCACGCAAATAATTCTGAATCTTTAACCAAAAATCTTGGATCTTAAGGCATCCCCAAAAAACATGAGCTATGTCTCCAACTTCTGATTGGCATCGCCAGCATGTGGGTGTGTCTTTAAGACCAAGCCTGTATAATCTAGAGGGGGTCTAATAAAATCTTTGTAAAATCTTAAATTGCATAAGGCGAACCCTTGCATCTCTAGATGCAGACTTGACATTTTTCAGAATCTTAGTCCACACTCCATCCTCCAATACCAAATTCAAATCTCTCTCCCATAATTTCTTAATAGAAGTTAAAGCTCCATCCCCCATACTCTGAATTAACAGGGAGTAATACACTGATGCCTCATGACATTTTCCAAAAGCCGCAATCACCTCTCCCAAAGCATTTGCCTCCTCAGGGGGGTGTGTGCTACTCCCAAAAATAGTACAAAGCAGGTGGCGCAATTGTAAATACCTATAAAACTGAGGTCTGGGGATCCCAAAATGTTGGACCAAGTTTTCAAACGATCTCAACACACCACTTTCATATAGGTCACCGAGTGTAACAACCCCCCTCACAATCCACTCTGGCCAGCAGAAAGGGGACTTGCCAATACATAATCTTGGGTTCTGCCATATGCTTGAGGCAACGTTTAAATAAGTGTCCAATTTAAACAATCTGGACATTTTAGTCCATACCGAGTGTAATTGCGAAATAACAGGGTGTAACTTAACTTTTCCAATTAGTTTGATAGAGATGCTTTGTAACGGCGAAATAGGGGCAAGAACTGCCTGTTCAATAACAAACCAGGGAGAGGCTCTCTCAGGTGGAAGTGACCAATGAGCCAAATGTCTAAGACTGAACGCATAGTAATAAAAAATAATCTTGGGTAGGCCTAGCCCACCTTTGTCAATCGGCCTATGTAACTTATTAAAATGCAATCTGGGATGTTTACCATTCCAAATGAAGGACTTCGCTATGCTATCAAATTGCTTGAAATATGAGAGGGGGACATCTACAGGTAGGGATTGTAGCAGGTAGTTACCTTTTGGAATACAATTCATTTTAATAACATTAATCTTTCCAATCATCGATAAATGTAATGAAGCCCACCTGCCCACATTGCTCAAAAATCTTTTTATTAAAGGGTCAAAATTGACACTAACTAACTGCAAATTTGCTGGGAATAAAATCCCCAAATACTTAATGCCCTGTTTGGGCCATTGGAAGGCACCCGGCTGGAAACCCGTTACTGGACAGTACGCTGTCAGAGCCAAAGCTTCGGATTTAGACCAATTAACTTTGTATCCTGAGAACTTGGAAAAGGAATTAATAATTCTCTGAAGGCAAGGCATAGATCTAGTAGGTTCAGAGACAAATAATAAAATATCATCTGCGTAAAGCAGAACCTTATGCACCACACCTCCTGCAGTCACCCCTGGAAAATCATCCTCCTTTCTTATCGCGACTGCTAATGATTCCAGGGCAAGACAGAACAATAAATGGGAAAGAGGGCAGCCCTGCCGAGTTCCCCTATCCAGAGTAAAATAATCTGAAATTAATCCATTTGTTTGTACCGCTGCTACATGGTGTTTATAAAGTAACTTAATCCAACCAATAAATGTACTCCCAAACCCATACATTTCCAAAATCTTAAAAAGATAATCCCATTCTACCATATCAAACGCCTTTTCAGCGTCAAGTGAGATGGCAGAGACCGGAGTCTGATCATTCGCTACTGACCACATGATATTGATGAGACGCCTGATGTTATCAGAAGAGCTACGGCCCCGAATAAACCCCACCTGATCTATATGTATAAGAGATGTCATAACTTTACTTAATCGGTTAGCCAAAATTTTTGACAATATTTTTACATCTAGTTGGATCAGGGAGATTGGACGGTAACTTTTACACTCACTTGGATCTTTGTCCTTTTTTAGAATCAGACTGATCCGGGCTTGTGTCATGGTTGGAGGAAGCTTTCCATTCTTTAATGATTCAGTATAAACGTCTAACAAAAGTGGAGCCAGTTCTGTAGCATAGGATCTAAAAAATTCAGCAGCAAAACCATCTGGCCCCGGAGCCTTGCCAGTAGGTAGGGACTTAATTACCTCGTCAAGCTCCCCCAAGGTTATCTCAGAATCAAGAGAGTTTTTTTGCTCAGTCGTCAGTTTAGGGAGTTCTAATGGTTCCACAAAGTTTCTAATATCTTCATCAGTAGACGAAGACGTGGAACTATAAAGATCAAGATATAATTCTTTAAAGGCATTATTAATATCAATGGCTGAAGTAAAAATTTCACAACCAGCAGATTTCACTGAGGGAATGATAGAAAGAGACTCTCTCTGCTTTATATATCTAGCCAAAAGCTTCCCTGCTTTGTCACCCGACTCAAAGTATGACTGTCTTGCCCTGAATAACCAAAACTCCACTTTCTGCGATAAAATGGTATTATATCTTTATTTCAATCGGGTCAGTTCTCTGAGGCCATCAGATTACATACGGCGCTTCAGCTCTGCCTCTGCACTTTTAATATTCTCTTCCAACTGCACAAGTTCTTGTGCTTTGGATTTTTTGATGAATGAGGCATACTGTATGATCCGACCCCTAAGAACCGCCTTAAGTGCCTCCCAAGCCACGCCCACAGAGGATACCGAGGACCAGTTGGTCTCCATATAAACATTGATTTCAGTCTTTAACATTTGTTAGAAATCAGGATTTTGCAAAAGGGACACATTAAGGCGCCAACTATATGATTTCTTTTTCTCTATATGTGGCATCACTTCTAAACTCACCAGGGCGTGATCTGAGACTAAAATGTTTCCAATTGAGCAATCAACAACAGATGGATTGAGGGATTTGGATATCAAAAAAACAAAAACAAAAACAAAAAACAAAACAAATCTATTCTAGAGTAAATCTTCTGGACTGTTAAAAAAAATTTATAGTCCCTACCAGATGGGTTCAAAAGTCTCCAAATATCTGTAAGACCAAGATATTTACACATCCTGTGAAGCGTCAGTGTTGCTCTAGGGGGCTTACACACTTTTGCTTCACTATAATATAAGGACTGAATCCATCAAAAGATTAAAGTCTCCTCCCAATAGTATATCATGAGGGGTGCCAGCAGCTTGCAACATCCCTTCAAGATCTATAAAAAAGCCCTGATCATCAGCGTTAGGTGCGTAAATATTAGCCAAAATCAACCTTTGCCCCTGAATTTCAACTAACACAATGATGACTCATCCTAATTTATCTTTAATCTGTTTGAGACATTTGAATTGTAGATGTTAATTTACCAATATAATGACTCCCTTGCTCTTACTTGAGCCAGCACTAAAAAAAACATGTCCACCTCATATCTTCCCAAATTTTTCAGCTTCCTGCGGGGAGAGATGTGTTTCTTGAAGCAACACTATATCATATTTCTTACATTTAAGAAAAGTAATAACTTCCTTCTTTTTATGGGGTGCCCCAACCCATTTACATTCCATGCGGAGAGAGATAGTACACTCATATTAACAACTGACATACTGATATAATAGAAAAAATAAATTGTGTGTGAAAAACAAGATTATACAGACCACATTCCCCATTAGTGAAACAATCAAACCCCGAACTTCCCCCCCGAACAAAATAAACAGAAAAAAGAAAAACGTGCGCATTAACCCCGCGCACGACAGCGCCAACCGGCATCAATCCCTCTAAACTCAAAAGGTCCATGAACGCCCACGAGCCCCCACGACAACTTTGCCATCGGAATGTGAGGCAAAATTTGTGAGGCAAATTTGTGAGGCAAAATTACATAACAGAAAATTCTTTGTAAAATAAACCCAGCAAATAGGAAGAATGAACACAAAGAATGTGTAGATTCATTCACAGAACTGTCTCAAAGGTGTGATCTTCCACAAAACAAATTCCAGCTGATATAGAACCGTTCAGATTCCTCAGACAGACATAATGAATGTTCAGTGAGCCGGCTGTTATGAGTTCAGCAGATGACGTAATCATTCCAATGTCTCGTAAAAAAAAAACTCAACAAAACAAACTACAGCCAGCAGGAGGAATAAGCACGAAGAACGAACAGATTAATCCACAGCTGTTCCAAAGGAGTGTTATTCAATAGAACAAGCTCCAGCCGCTAGGCGGAACCAATACAAAAAGAAACAAAACCGGCATCCTGGATCCCCGGATGGTCAAGTCAATTCACTCGGAGGCCGCATAAACGTATAAACCATGACTTACAAAATCCGTCAGCTTTATAAAAGACATCCTTTGTGTGAGTATGTAGATATATTGCAGTCATCCGTAGTGTCCACTCTCAATCTGTCCAGGAACTTCAATGCAAAAGTAATCTTTCATCAATGCAAAAGTTTCTTTAAGGAAAAGCGTTATTCACAAAACAAGCTCCAGCCGCTAGGCGGAGCCAATGCAAAAAACCCAAAATGTCGCCCAGCTTCCTCAAGAGTAAGTACAGCGAGTCAGGCCCACTCACATGAGAAACATCCAATGGTTTACTCAGACATTGATTCTATAAAGATATTGCCTGATTTGGACATGTAAATACTTTGCGACCGACCTTCGTTTCTATTCTCAGTTTGGCAGGAAACATTAGAGCAAACGAGATCTTTTTCTGATGTAAGAGTTTCTTGCATTCCTTGAACCGATTGCGTTTCTCTCTTGTCGAACTCGCAAAGTCCGGGAACAAGAAACTATTATGGTTCTTCCAAGAAAGCTTCCCTTTGCTCCTCGCCTGGTGCAACACAAGATCTTTATCGGATGATCTCAGAAATCTGGCCAGAATCGATCGGGGCCTGTCTCCCTCAGCAGATCTGTGAGTAGGGACTCTGTGAGCTTGCTCGATTTCCAGCTTGTGGCCTGTTATGTCGAGCAGACTCGGGAAAAACTCGTCTAGGAATTTCACCATATCTCTGCCCTCCTCATGCTCAGGAATTCCAACAGTTCGAACGTTATTCCTGCGGCTTCTATTCTCAAGATCTTCAAGCTTTTCAAGGAGATGTTCCAAATCAACTTTGGTCGCGGGTGGATTAGCGGTTAATTCCCTCTCCGAAGATTCCAGAAAATCGATTCGTTTTTCAACATCAGTCACTCTTGTACCTAACTCTAATTTTATTTCCATTGCCGTAATCGATTGACGTATTACAGCGAGATCCTCCAAGTCAGCAAGAATCTTCGCCAACATCACCGACATGTTGGACAACTGACGCTGGATCTCCTCTCCCACCGTGCCATCCAAATCGAGTCCCCGGTCTGTAGGCCTGTCGGGGCTTTCATCCTGAACACGTAAGTGAATTTTAATGTCTCCAGAGCCCGAGGATTTTGACTTCTTTGCCATGTTTTGCAACAAAGGACAAATGTGTAACTGGGTGTTTCAAATTTCACCAGATTATAACATGAGAATAATCGAAAATTCAGCAAAGTGCGCAGAGCTCGTCGCTCACACGTCTGTTCCTTGCATGGCATCACGTGACCCTCCCGAACCGTCCCTGGTTTAAGCGATATACAACAATGTCTAAACTTCTTTCTTGAAAACACCTTTATGTGTGAAACAGGCTGCATTGTACAATGTTCTTGAATGTGCAATGTACTTTACTGGTGAGAAAGAAAACTGCGAAATTTTGAGCAAAAACTAAGCTTAAAGGGAGTTAAGAATTCAATCTGTAGTCCTAAAAGAATCTTCCTCTGCCCAAACTTGAATAATGGTCCAGCTGTCAAAGCTTTAAAACCACAGTTATATTATTAACTGTATACAATTATTTGAGAAATTCAAAAGAAGGCAATCTGTATATAAAATCTTAAAATATGTTTAGGGTCAAAAGGAGGCAATGGATTTAACCTTTGAACAGAAAAGATAGGCCTATGTTGGAGTCACTCTGAGTGCTTCATGAACTTGGAGAATAACTCTTCCCTGAGTGCTTCATGGACTTGGAGAATACAGTGCATCTGGAAAGTATTCACAGCGCTTCACTTTTTCCATATTTTGTTATGTTACAGCCTTATTCCAAAATGGATTAAATTTATTATTTTCCTCAAAATTCTACAAACAATACCCCATAATGACAACGTGAAAGAAGTTTGTTTGAAATCTTTGCAAATTTATAAAAAAAAAAATAAATAACTAAAAAATAAAAATAAAAATCACATGTACATAAGTATTCATAGCCTTTGCTCAATACTTTGTTGAAGCACCTTTGGCACCAATTACAGCCTCAAGTCTTTTTGAGTATGATGCTACAAGCTTGGCACACCTATTTTTGGGCAGTTTCTCCCATTCTTATTTGCAGGACCTCTCAAGCTCCATCAGGTTGGATGTGGAGCGTCAGTGCACAGCCATTGTCAAATCTCTCCAGAGATGTTCATTTGGGATCAAGTCTGGGCTCTGGCTGGGCCACTCAAGGACATTCACAGAGTTGTCCCGTAGCCACTCCTTTGTTATCTTGGCTGTGTGCTTAGGGTCGTTGTCCTGTTGGAAGATGAACCTTTGCCCCAGTCTGAGGTCCAGAGTGCTCTGGAGTAGGTTTTCATCAAGGATGTCTCTGTACATTGCTGCATTCATCTTTACTAGTCTCCCAGTTCCTGCCGCTGAAAAACATCCCCACAGCATGATGCTGCCACCACCATGTTTCACTGTAGTGATGGTATTGGCCAGGTGATGAGCAGTGCCTGGTTTCCTCCAGACATGACGCTTGCCATTCAGGCCAAAGAGTTTAGTCTTTGTTTCATCATACCAGAAAATTTTGTTTCTCATGATCTGAGAGTCCTTCAGGTGCCTTTTGGCAAACTCCAGGCGGGCTGTCATGTGCCTTTTACTGAGAAGTGTCTTCCGTCTGGCCACTCTACCATACAGGCCTGATTGGTGAAGTGCTGAAGAGATGGTTGTTCTTCTGGAAGGTTCTTCTCTCTCCACAGAGAAACACTGGAGCTCTGTCAGAGTGACCATCGGGTTCTTGGTCACCTCCTTGACTATAGCCCTTCTCCCTCGATCGCTCAGTTTGGCCAGGCGGCCAGCTCTAGGAAGAGTCCTGGTGGTTCCAAACTTCTTCCATTTATGGATGATGGAGGCCACTGTGCTCATTGGGACCTTCAATGCTGCAGAAATTTTTCTGTAACCTTCCCCAGATCAGTGCCTCGATACAATCCTGTCTCTGAGGTCTACAGACAATTCCTTGGACTTCATGGCTTGGTTTGTGCTCTGACATGCACTGTTAACTGTGGGACCTTATATAGACAGGTGTGTGCCTTTCCAAATCATGTCCAATCAACTGAATTTACCACAGGTGGACTCCAATCAAGTTGTAGAAACATCTCAAGGATGATCAGTGGAAACAGGATGCGCCTGAGCTCAATTTTGAGTGTCATGGCAAAGGCTGTGAATACTTATGTACATGTGATTTTTTTTTTTTTTTTTTTAAATAAATTTGCAAAGATTTCAAACAAACTTCTTTCAAGTTGTCATTATGGGGTATTGTTTGTAGAATTTTGAGGAAAATAATGACTTTAATCCATTTTGGAATAAGGCTGTAACATTACAAAATGTGGAAAAAGTGAAGCGCTGTAAATACTTTCCGGATGCACTGTAACATTGGATAATATACAATAATTTACACACTATTTATACAGCCATTTTACTGAAATTTGATTGGCTGCTGGCAACCATGTTTTTTTATTTGTCTGAGTCATATTGTAGAATATGTTAGCATTTGGCCCCTACAAGAAGCATACCAATTTTCAACTTCATTGATAATACAGTTGCGGAGTTATGAGCATTTTTTTTTGTAGCTCCCCCTATAGGCTTTTTTCCCTGTAATTTTGCATGCAGACTCAAAATGTGCTGTTGTATAAGTGTATCACGTTTCGTAACATTTGGCCTTTTCGTTTGGTAGATATTGGTCAATACGTACAAAATGGATGACACCTGACCAATTCATTGGCTAATATCTTCACAATGCTTTAATGAATCAAAATTCCTTTGAAAACTTTTTATCAGGAGGGATCATAGTAGACACATATCAATTTTTGTGAAAATCGGATGTACGGCCTAGGAGGAGTTAGAAAAAGTTGCTTTTTTAGACAATTTGAATAGTGAAAATTTTTTATAAAATGCAATAAAACGAAGATATACCATTTGTAGGTCTTGGTAGAAGGAATTAGACGAAAAAAATATTTTGAGATTATTCAACTCGGTTGTGGAGTTATTGGCAAAAACGTAAATGTCCTTGTTATAGCACTACCTTGTGGCCGATTTTCATAAAACTTGGTACACAGTCTCATTCTCATACTGTCTACAAATATCTCAAGTTTCGTAATGGTCGGCCATTTAGATTTGATGTTATTAGCTGCTGAAATTTTATTTGCTGCTGGTGGCCATGTTTTTTTATTTGTCCGACTGATATTGTAGGATTTGTTAGCCTTTGGCTCCTACAAGATGCATACCAATTTTCAACTTCATTGATCATACGGTTGCGCAGTTATGAGCCCTTCGGGCTTGAACCCCTAATTAGGTAGAATGTCTAAGATGCTCTTTTCCATACAATGAAAGTCGATGGGGATTTAGGGCTGTCAAACTCCAAAAAAAATAAAAAAATAAAAAAAAAAAAGAGAGAGAAAAATCACACCATAATAGTACTCAATAAAACTCATGCACTTTATTCCATGTCTGCTGAAGCCATAAAATAGCTTTGTGTGCAGAACAGACTGAAATTTATGTCATTTGGGTTTGGAACAATATGAGAGTGAGTAAATTATGAGAGATTTATAACTTTTGGGTAAACTATCAATTTAAATTCTGGAATTAAGACCACTTTCCTGACTAAGATTAAAAAATACATTAAAAAAAAAAAAAAAATATATATATATATATATATATATATATATATATATATATATATATATATATATATATATATATATATATATATATATATTGCTGAAAAAGACTACAAAACCCATGCTGCCACAACACACACGCACGTACGTGCTTACGCCTTTCCTGTAGAATTCGCAAGTGCTTGTGGGCAGTGAGATGTTTGAATAGGGAAGATGGCAGCCGCGGCAGTAGTGGAGTTTCAGAGAGCTCAGTCTCTCATCGGCACAGACAGAAACGCATCTATTGACATTTTACATTCAATAGGTAAACCTCTCCTCAACGCCTTTTATAAAGCTTTACTTTTTACTCTGTATATCTGCTTTGACTGGGTTTTGCATTTTTTTTTTTTTTTTTAGAGGCTGGGAAGCCATGAGCCGGTGCTGACTCACGGCACTGTGTGTGCGCGCGTCTCAAAATTGTGTGAGCCGCATTTTACATTTATCCTAGACAGCATTTTTAGACGTCAAACTCGCGTCCAAACGTTCGAATCGAATAAGACAGCATTTTTCAATGTCATAAGCATGCTTGAAAATTCAAATCGAACGTCTGAACGCGCCTTTGATGTCCAAAATGCTGTATAGGTAGGCAGCTCTCTAGGTATTGTGACACATCCAGTGTGTGGACAGTTAGCCTGCTATTTTAGCCTCTTATCCAGGCCAAGGCCTACTTTAACACATATGCAACGGCGTTATTTCAGTTGAATTTCCATTATAAGTTCGCCTATGCTATTTCATTTGGAAAATTGATTAATTTTAGTTTTATGTTTTATAACCACCCTAAAACAAGCTTTGACATTCCTGCTTTGGCCGGCGTGACATTGGCTGAGATTTTAATTTTAAATTTTTTGGTTCAGAAATCATAAATATCTTATTTAAACCTGTAAGATTACTACTTTCTAATCAGAGCATGCAATCTTAAATTTAAGTAGTTTGATAGGAGAGAACAGTGAGATGTTTCGCTTAGATCTGTCATGTCATCCGGACTGTGACTTTTTATGACAGCTTGTGTGGACTAGCTGTTTCTGGACTTCATGACCTGTTGAATTCCTTTAATGAAATCAACCTCATTAGCCTCTAAAAAGTTGTATTTCTTTATTTTTGATCCATAAGAAAGATGCTGGCAGGTTGTTTAATAGTTTCAAATTTGACAATTCAGACATGGGGATCTGGTTGCAGTGTTACTTGATACCTAAGTCATGTCTTAAATGTATGTTTTTTTTTAAGTAGCTAAGAAAAAGTATGTCTAGCCTTGACAAGTATAAATATTTTTTTGTAAATGATTGGATTTCGTTTGCCATTTTTTAAAGGAAGAGTTGCTTGCAAATGTTTTAAAAGAGGTACCATTACATTAGTTTAGGTATTAATGACTCATTGTGTTTGGCATTTGTTATTCTGTTGGTGAGTCAAGAAACAGGTTTATATACACTGGTGGCCAACAGCTTGGAATAATGTACAGATTTAGTTGTTTCGGAAGGAAATTGGTACTTTAATTCACCAAAGTGGCATTCAACTGATCACAAAGTATAGTCAGGACATTAATGATGTAAAAAACAGCACCATCACTATTTGAAAAAAGTAATTTTTGATCAAATCTAGACAGGCCCCATTTCCAGCAGCCATCACTCCAACACCTTATCCTTGAGTAATCATGCTAAATTGCTCATTTGGCACTAGAAAATCACTTGCCATTTTATCAAACACAGCTGAAAGCTCTTTGTTTCGTTAAATGAAGCTTAACATTGTCTGTGTTTGTTTTTGAGTTGCCACAGTATGCAATAGACTGTCTTCAGGTCAATATTAGGTAAAAAATGACAAAGAAACAGCTTTCTCTAGAAACTCATCAGTCAATCACTGTTTTGAGGAATGAAGGCTATACAATGTACAAGATTTCATACAAAGGTGTACACTACAGTCTTCAAAGACAAAGGACAACTGGCTCTAACATGGTCAGAAAGAGATGTGGAAGGCCAGATGTGCAACTAAACAAGAGGATAAGTACATCAGCAGTCTCTAGTCTAGAATTGTCACCTGAGTATCTGGACAAACTGACAGCTAGAATGCCAAGGATCTGCAAAGCTCTCATTGCTGCACATGGATGATTTTTTGATGAGAACTCTGAAGTAGTTTAAGAAGTTCTGAAATTGTTTTCAAATTGTAATAGTAATTTTTCACGTTATTAATGTCCTGACTATACATTGTGATCAGTTGAATGCCACTTTGGTGAATAAAAGTACCAATTTCTTTACATAAGAGCAACATCTGTACATTATTCTAAACCTTTGGTCGTCAGGTCCTAATTATGTGATTTTTGTTGTAAAACATTTTTTTCCACATCATTAATTTACATCAGAGTGTTTAACATTGGCTTTCTTATAAAACCTTTAGGTCAACTTTTATAAATCCATGTATGAGGGTTCGCTATTAAACGGTGTTGGTATTACAGGGCTTTTCCTGAGTCAAAAATAGATGGTCTTCGATGGTGGCTGACGTACACAGTCATCCACACGCGTGAAATTGGTTTCTTACATAATTGCAAATAATTTATATGTTGCATATTATGTTTACACTGGATATACATGTAGGCTAATCTTTGATTATCTAAACATTTGGAACATTTTGAATTTGACATTAAAGCCCTTTATTCTACTTTACAACACTGATCTTAAGATTTATATTGAAACCCTATCAAATATATAAATACGGAACCATTGGCTTGTAAAAACTGAAAAACTTTTAAAGCTTTTCAAATTCATGTAATATGTTTTTCTGCATATTATCATTGTTGTAAATCCAAATAAAAACATGGAAAAGGTAATTTAATATGAAATTTCTGTTAAAGTTTACCGTGATAAAGTTTAGTAAGGGTGATGTGTTGTTTAAAAAGCCTCGTAATGTATGTTAGTTCATGGCACAGACTAGTGTTGCATCTGTTTTCCTCGTCAGTGGTGGTTAGAATGTCGTGGTTGTCCAGCCATTTGAGAAGTTTGATCTTCTCATAGCGCTTTGAAGTAAAAACTTTTCTGTAGAATTAAAATAGGTAAATGCAAGTTTTGTGGTCTTCGCCGCGATATCAAGTAAGGCCTTATTGAGTTGCCCAAGTGATCCTGTCTCTGGAGCTAAACCAGGCATCAACTCACCATGCAGATGCACACTTCTGATGAGAAGCATATCTAGTGCTTACAAAGCACAGAATGTGAGATGCATATATAATTACATTTTCTTAGGTGTCCTGAACTTTGATTGGATGGCCGTTGAAAAATATTCAGTGCAGGAAAAACTCTAGTCGTAGTTACTGCCTAACGCAGTGTTCTCATTTTGCCTTTTTCAGTGAGACGAGATGTTCAGGAAGATGATGAAGAGGCGGTTCGTGTTAAGGAGCAGAGCATCCTGGAGCTGGGCTCTCTCCTGGCTAAAACGGGACAAGCTGCAGGTGGGAATCGGCATTCTGGGAGGAAGCTCTGTCATTTTATTTAAATGTTTTATCTTGTTTTGACATTATTGTTCTTATGTTATTTAAGAGCTTGGAGGCCTGCTGAAGTTCGTGAGGCCTTTCCTGATCTCCATAAGCAAGGCAAAGGCTGCACGGTTGGTGCGCTCACTCCTGGATCTGTTCCTGGACATGGAGGCAGCCACAGGCCAGGAGGTCGAGCTGTGTTTGGAATGCATCGAGTGGGCTAAAGCTGAGAAGAGAACCTTCCTCAGGCAGGCCCTAGAGGTAACCATGCAGAAACATGGCTGAGCATCAGCCTTGAACTGTTCTTACTAGGGTGTTGTTGATACAATCAAATATCGATATATTGTGATACTTTTTCTCATGATATTGTATCGATACTTTAGATTCATGTATCGATATTAATATTAAACTATTTGTGTATTCATACCATGTAAACACACAACAAGTTGGCACACTGTTACTTCCAAATCAATTTAATGAGCTCACCAAGAACTACATACTCTTCATCAGACATCAGTATATAATAGAAATATACCCAAATGTATTGAAATTGTAACTGATTCTTAATCGAATCAAATTATGATATTGTGATGTATCGCAGTATATCAAATCGTAACGTGTATTGCAATATGTGTCGTGAGGTGCCAGGCAATACCCAGTCCTAGTCCCTACAATCAGATCTACGACATGGTCCAGTGCTTTTTATAAAATGGTAAGTTCCAGCTCTAAAATCAGATTGGAAGAGCCACGTTCGAAGCTCGTTGTTGGAAAATGGCCGATATACACAAACCTCGACTAAATGTTACTGATGCTGCTAGTCAACACTTTAATTACTAGTAATCAATATTTTCCCCCATTCCTTTTTTTTTTTTTTTTTTACACTTACGTTTGGCTTTATATTTTTACAAAGGCTGCGCTTAAATTACTGTCATGTTAGTGTTACATTTTAAATATAAATAATTAGACAATTATTAAAAAAAGAGGATATCTGGGGCACCTCAGGCTGTGCGTGCTTCTTCCCTCTCTCACTCGCCGCACGTGCAGAAAATGTCCTCTCACAAGATGAGCAAAGCTATTGAAATCACTTCGGTGGTGGTTTTGGGAAGCGGATTTCTGAAACATTGGCTTGCAAGTCACTATGGATGTTTTCACATTTGAGTCTTCTTTAAATCTGTGAATGCTTGCAAGTTATTTTCCCGTGCAGGATAATCGCCTCATGTGAGTCAGGTCCCGTCTTTCACTGGACCATGTTGACGTTAATTTTGCTCATCAAAAATGTATGCTCCAAGTAGTCTAGAAAATAACTATTTTAGGCTAGATATGCAAATTATTTTTACCCTGATGATCAAAAAGGCTATTTTCAACTATGTGCCAACTGCTTAACTGCTTAAACTATCTTTTATTCTGTGTGCACGTCATGTTTAGAACAATACATTAGGTGTTTTGTACATTTCTCACTGGCCTACTTTTTTTCAATCCTTGCTATATTTTTTTACATTGTAACTCTTATTGGATACTCTTCTTAACCGAACAGCTGTCATATTAGATCACAGGCTAATGCACGTTGTGAAATATGCTCAACTTTCAGCAAATTTTTTTCCTCGTATATTTGGCATACCTGTGAATTATTTTCAACAATGTCCTGACTCTTTTAATATGTTAAATTACTTTTACTTGATTTCAGTTTAGAACAGGCTATTAGGGTTGCCCTACTGGTCCTGCACTATTCAATCAATTGTTTTTAATAAATATGCCTCTATATGATAATGTTGATTAAGTGAATGCATGTCACGTTCTATATTTAATGTACAATGATCATAATGCAAGGTGAGCACGTTGCAGATAAATGCCCCTTTTCAGCGGAATTTAGTGTCGAAGTTGGCTGTTGGAATAGATTAAGTATTTTAAATGGGTTGCATAAACACAATGTTTTTTGACTGTTTTCTGAGGGTTTCTTACTTTTTAGACTAGTCGACTCCAAAATTAACTTTTAAATGTCAGTGAAATTAGTCGTTCTGCACATTCCTAGTCACTGCACACTAATTGAATTCTATAAACATAAACAATAGGGTTGGGAACTGAGAACCGGTTCTTTACAAAATACCGGAATCGGATGAACTTCGTGACTTTCGGTTCCATTAACGGTTCCCTTGCGTGAATTTTCCGCCAATGCGGCTGGAACACCGTACTGAAAGACTCTGATGGTGTTTCCAGCATCGCATTTCTGCAGCAGCGCTGCCCTCTACTGGGTCAAAAGCATAAAAAACACAAAACAAATTGCTCTTATGAGCCAGTTCTGTTGAATCTACAGTGCGAAACAGACAGTGCTTCCCATATGGTCTGATACCCGAAAGAACGATTTAGATGAGCCGGTTATTTTGAATCTACATCCCGAAACATATAGCACTTCCAGAACAGTCAGATTCCGTAAGGATGACTCATATGAGAGGATTCTTTTGAATCTAAAGCACGAAACATACAGCGCTTCCGGTCTAGTCTGGTATAGTATTAATCTTACACTGATGTGCAAGTTATGAATGTCCAACTCAAAATTAAATAAGAACTGTTGAAGTCTTACAAGCTTGAAGTACAACATTAGACAACAGAACACAGTCTAAATTGTCTCGAACTGTTACTGTTATGTCATGTGACTTTAGACTTGTGAGACTTTAATCAAGCAGTGCAGATACTGACTGGTTGTTCATATAACAATGTTTAATTAAAGATACACAAGTTTTGTAATACAAGGAATTTTATATAATTATTGGATTGGATATATGTCTCTAAAAAGTCAGCAAACACACCTTTTACAAGAAATGCATTAAATGTATTTCTGATTTGTTATATCTGCTCTGTAGAAATCTTAAAGTATCTCATCATTTGGCAACAGACTGTAGAGGACTGTAAATCCAATAAGAATTGCATTTCTCATTTTCAAATAAGTCTTCCTCAAAAGAACTACTGGAATCGTTACTGGAACCGTTAAGGAAACGGAATCGTTAAGAGGAATCTGAATCGGAACCAGAATCGTTCAATACCTAACGATTCCCATCCCTAATAAACAGTTCATAGTTCTGCTAATAAACGTAATTATTTAGCAGAATTGTTTGAGATTGAACTTTGGTGTCTTTTATTATACTGCTGTTGCTGCTGTTTAGTGCTGCACGATTAATCGTTAAAAGATCGCGATCTCGATTCAGCACCCACGCAATCTAATTTCTGAATGACAGCGATTCTGCAATGTATATTAACGTTCCATGCCTTTGTAAGGCGGTCAAATTTAAATGAGAAATTCACTTGAAGATGCATTTTTTAAATGCTTTTAAAATGTATATGGCATCTACAAAACACAGTGCTCCTGCATGAGATGCTGAATAAACTAAAATGCAACAGCCAAAGACGTTTGTCCAGCAAAGTGGTTTACAAACTGCAGAGTGCAGCCATGATTAGCTAAGAGTGTGACAGAATCTCTGCTCAGTTCAATATTTTAATAGCCACTGACCGATGCTAAAAGAAATACCGGAATTACCCAGATCTGACTAAATTTGCTACCCATGAGCTGTTTAATTACAGCCGGCTGCTTTCCAACGCTCACATGCGTGTCTGACCGTGCACTTGTGTCTCGTAATGAATGCAGGGATCCTGCATGAGACTGCCCTGTTCTTAATCAAATACCCCTCTTTAGGCAATATTAATGTAAACACAGCTGCTAATGAACTACGAGAGTGTAAACAGATGGCATTAAATCTGTGCTGTCTTGATGAGATATTAAATCAAACACAGCTGTTAATGTATAAGCAGACTGGACAAATTCTTCAAAGTGTTAGATCTGTGTGATGTCTAAATGTATATAAGCTGCATGCTGTCTGTTATAGGCATATAGGCATTCTTACTGCATCAAATCAGTATTAATGTAGATCTAATAATCACACAGTAAAGACTGTCAAATATTTAAGTAGTTTCATTTTGCATTAAATTACTTTTTAATGTTTTTGTATTATAATTTTTTAAATGTTTAATTACTGTTGCTGAAAAGCTTGAAGCACTGTTTACCCTGTTCTCTATTTAATTACTGGCTCTTGAATAATTCCTTTAAAAGCTTGAAGTAATTTTTACAAGAGACACTGAAGGCCGCATTGTTTTAATTTAAATTGTTAATATATACACTACCATTCAAAAGTTTAGGGTCACTTACTCATTCTTTCTTTCTTTATTTTTTTCACATTTTAGAATAATAGTAAAGTCATCACAACTATGGAATAATAGAAATGGAAATATTGGAATTATGTTGTGACTAAATAAATCCAAAATATGTTATATTTTAGCATCTTCAAAGTGGCCACACTTTGCCTAGAATTTGCAGACATGTACTCTTGGCGTTTTCTCAACCAACTTCTTGAGCTATCACCCTGGAATGCTTTTTAAACTGTATTGAAGGAGTTCCCATCTATGTTGGGCACTTATTGGCTGCTTTTCTTTATTATTTGGTCCAAGTCATCCATTTCAAAAACTTTTAAAAAAATTTTTAAAAATTTTAGTTTTGTAATTAAATAAATGTATATGTTGGCACAATTATATTTTTTTCTACAAAACTAATTTCAAACATTTAAGCACACGCCTTCAGATCAAAAAATTTTTAAGATCATGAGAAACATTTCAGTCAAGTGTTTCAAAACTTTTGACCGGTTGTGTGTGTATGTGTGTATGTGTGTGTATATATATATATATATATATATATATATATATATATATATATATATATATATATATATTTATTTATTTAAAAATAGTAAAATAACAGTGTTTTATTGCATATTTGCCTACCAGTGCAAAACTAAGTTGACATAAAACTGTTAATGAAGCTTTTTTCTGCTTGTTTTGCTTTTTAATTAGCATGTGAGAAACAGGCTAAATCATTTCATTTATTTTTTATGCACTTTTTTAACAGAATTATTTATTTTGCAATAATAACAAGGTGTTGTTTAGTGTGTAATGTATTCGTTGCGCCCTCTTGTGGACTTAGGTCATTTAAAATGTATATATTTGATTTACAACTTTATTGCATTTTTGCATAGATTGAAGTAGAGAACATTTTGTCAGAACCTCTAGTGCATTACATGTTACTTTGTTTAGTACCTTTATGTCCATGTTTTGTAAATCACATAAGCATTTTTTTTCTTCAGAATCGTGAGAGAATCGTGATCTTTATTCTAAGCAAAAAAAATTCGGGATTCTCAGTTTATCCAGAATCGTGCAGCTCTACTGCTGTTTGATAAAAGCAATAAGCCAGTTGAAAAGTTCTGGGCAGTATGACAATATTTACTGTGCAGCAGTAAAAATTTGTCAACCAGTAGAGATTCCACATTATAACAGCAAACGGAAAGCTATAGCCTACTCTGCAAACTGTCACAGACAGATGCTTCCAGTGTAGACATTTGTGCTGATTTTAAAGGGAACAGTTTAGTTTTAATGTGAATTTCCTGCTAAAATAACTATTGTGATTTATATGGTTCTCATGATATCAAATGATGCATATTATAATACAAGTTTTGGTCATACCACCCTCCGTACACTAAAGTGTTAGTGATTTTATGCCAGCTTTGCATCATGCCAAATAACAGATCTTAAATGTGGTAAAATCACTAAGTATTAAGTGTTGCTTAATTTGACCTTTAACCATCTGCGGAGGGTTTATTTCCTTTACTTGTCTCTATAGAATAGTGTAGAATTATTTCTCTAGCAGTTTATAACAATATAATAATATATCATTTTTCTTTCTTTTTTTTTCAGGCTCGACTTATTTCACTCTATTTTGACACCAAGAGATACCAGGAATCCCTACAGCTGGGTAGGTAGATTGTAGAAATCAAATGTATATATCTGACCTATTGTTTGTCTTGGATTTAAAGATTATAAGCTTTATTCTGTCTCCTCAGGCACCCAGTTGCTGCAAGAGTTAAAGAAAATGGATGATAAAGCTCTGCTGGTTGAGGTTCAGCTGTTGGAGAGTAAAACCTACCATGCCCTAAGCAACCTTCCCAAAGCCAGGGCTGCCCTCACCTCAGCCAGGACTACAGCCAATGCCATTTACTGTCCCCCAAAGCTCCAGGCAGCACTTGATATGCAGTCAGGCAAGTATTTTTTATTGATTTTCAAGTTCTTTTATTAGGTTGGAAGTATGCATCTTATTGGTATGTATGTTTTCCATCCAGGTATTATACATGCGGCTGAAGAAAAAGACTGGAAAACAGCCTATTCTTACTTCTACGAGGCTTTTGAGGGCTACAACTCCATCGACAGCCCCAAGGCTGTCACTGCACTCAAATACATGCTTCTGTGCAAGATCATGCTCAGCTTGTAAGTAAGATAATCGCTTGTAGTTTATCCCTGTTTGTGTTCGGGAGGCCACAGGATAATTCAACACCTATTGTAAATAGTGATGCCAAGCTCTATTATGTAACATAGCCTTACTGAGTTATGCTTGGGCTCTCATATCTTTTCAGTAAAATGCATCTCCATAATGCAAAGCCCACGCTTATTGACTCAGCGTAGCTTATAATACAAAAATAAAGAAATGGAAAGTGTTGATCTGTTAGTGTTTCAATTATGTTTTTACTCCTACTTACTGATGTCTTGCTATAATTTTGTCTTCCAGGCCAGAGGAGGTACAGTCCTTGATCAGTGGCAAACTGGCTCTACGATATGCAGGGAGACAGGTAAGAAGTCTAACGAAAATTCCCCTCTCTTTTAAAACTCTGAATATGTAATGTATTTACATTTAGTGTATTTTTGTCTAAGTGCTGTGCCTTCATTAAGTACTGTTTCCTCCATCAGACAGATGCACTGAGATGTATAGCACAAGCTAGCAAGAACAGATCATTAGCAGATTTTGAAAAGGTGAGATTTTTACTGACGTCAATTGATGATACATAGACGTTCCTTCATGCTCAACTTTGTTCTTGCTCTTTTCACATGTGAAGGCTCTGACAGAGTACACAAAAGAACTGAGGGACGACCCCATCATCAGTACACACTTGGCCAAACTTTATGACAATTTGCTGGAACAGAACCTTATCCGGGTCATTGAGCCTTTCTCCAGAGTACAGGTAGTGTGTGCGTGCGTGTGTGTGCGTGCGCGCGCGCGCGTTTTTTCAAACACTTTATCCACACTGGTGTTGCAGTATTGCCCCAAATGTTTTAAATGGACCCATTCTCTTGTGTTGTCTTATTCTCATCATAATAGGAGTGCTGCAGTATGCAGCTCAACACATTTAGCCATTTATGATCACACTAGAAGAAGTCCAGATATCTCTTGACAAATGAGACCTATAAAACGTAATTGTTGAACCAATTTCTTACGTGTCTCTTCATCTTTTTTCTCCAAGATTACACACATAGCGGGTCTCATCAAACTGTCAAAGGTATGAGCTGTTCTCATTTGTTGATAATGTCAGTTAAATAAATGGTAACACTTTATAATAACTATATGGTATAATGTATTTGTAAAGCATTAGTTTATAGTTAATTGATCAGTTATAACTTATTGTTCCTACATTATTAATACATTAATAAGCTACATACAAATAGTATTTTGTGTAATTTGTGTATATTCACTGTAACAAGTGATATATTAATGTTCAATAATGTATATACAAGCAGTTCGATAATGTTTTTTCATTCTTCATAAGCAACAAGGGATGCTCCAATCGATCGGTCATCGATCGGTATCGGCTGATATTCACGTCCTATGACAGTAATTTGGCCGATCAGATAAAACGATCGCTCATGTCGCAAAAGACGCACGGTTCCTTTAAGGATTGAGCAGCACTGTTATGGCGTCACAGAGTGGAGGGAATACTGGCATAGTATTGTAAGACAACAAACTTGATTCAGCAGATGCAGAATAGGGCTGCAACTAACGAATATTTTGATAATCGATTAATCTAACGATTATTACAACGATTATTCATCAGCTTTTAACCGATTATTCAGCTTGTGCCCTGACTTAAAAGGTTGTATTAAACGTGCTTGCTAACAATAAAGAGGACAAAATCATTTTTTTTAAATACCTCTAAATGACATTAACTGAATTAAAGGAACAAAATAATACTTTTTATGAAGTTTAATTCAGTAAAGAAATACACAGCAAAAAATCCTTTTTGTCTGATTTTCCATTTAAAATAGTCTAAAAATCTTTAAAACAAGATACATTTACTTGAGAAGCAACATATAAAATATTTAGACTTGCTTTAATGTATCTTTAAATATAAGTGTATTTGGTATATAAGTGTATTTTTTTCACTTGGTTATACTTATATTCAAGATCTATTCTCTAAGAGCAAGTCTAAATATCTTAGCATATAAGATGCTTCTCAGGTTAATGCATCTTTTATTTTTGTTAAAGCATTTTTAGATATTTAATATTATATTCAGCATTCTCAGATAATTTTTTTCTTCTACTGTATAGCTGCTAAAGAAAATGTATGTTGTTTTAAAGGAGTTTTGAATATTTATATAGGAAAACAAGCCAAAACAAATCAAAATCGTATTTTGTTGCAGTGTATAATGGGGCAAAGACTACCTCTCTCATCTTTCTGTTCACTTCAGTCCATCTTTAACTCAAAAATACAAACTCTCTCTTATTAATAAAGCTGCGTATTGCCAGATTTCTTCACGATAAGAATTGCACATTGACTTATTTTTAGTCGCAAGTCATCACGTTATTATCTAGCTGCATTAAGCGTGCACGCTCGAGAGACGAGCATCCCCGCGACAGAGGGTGCATCAGCCGGGTGCAGTTTCAATCTCTCCCCCTCAGATCTGGACTCTTTGCGCAACTCATAGAAGAGGTGCTCACCGCACAGAGAAATACCAGTTTCGGAGTTTGAAGTTATTTACGTGATCTGCTAATGTATTATTTTAACTTTAATAAAGCTATAACACATTAAATATAACTGCATTAAAGATGTAACACGGAGGTGTTTCCTTTAAAGAGCTCCGGCTCCGCTTATTCCACAACGAGAGTGCTTCTGTATTTACTTATTTTGTATAATTCCCTCATACTTTGCGATCAACATCACCTGAAGCTGTTTGGAAAATTTAGAGTGCATCCCTCAGTCACGCACGATATGCAGTGCTTCTCTCGTTTGTCATCATTAGAGTTTAATGTGATCTCATGTTACGTTAAATGAGATCAAAGCACTGTTCGACAATGAAATTTTTTGTCGACAATTTTTTTGTCGACATTGTCGGTAACGTTGACTAATCGTTTCAGCCCTAATGCAGAATGATGCAATAGGAGAGGCATGGTGAATATGAAAAGCTTGTGTACTGTACTGTTAAAGTGGTGTTTCCCACGTGACAAGCAAAGGGAAATTCATACATGTTTATTACATATCTCTTTATTAAATGGCATTAACAATAGTAGCACCTGTAGAGTCCAGAAACATGCACTCATCTCTTGCCCTCATGAGAGAGCGAGTGTTCCGCTCGTTAAAGTTCAAGCAGCGACAATTGAAAAACTAACTATTAATACAATCATCCAACTAAATGAAAAGGCAGGGAAAGAATTTATAAATATAATAACTCTTTATACAATATTAAGATACCATAATTTAATGAAAAAATGAGAAATAAAATAAGGAATAATTATATGAAACAATGACAATGAATCAATAACCATAAATGTCACATTTAGTTTAATTGCACCTATGGGTTATCAGTGTCTTCAGTTTGAGACTAAGCTTTATTTTTTATCTGTCTTAATATAGAGAATATTTTGTTAGCAAAAGTGTATGGTCAGAGATCCTTATAAAAGGTGAAATGATCGGTGTCAGGATTGGTATCAGCCGATCAGGTGACAAAGTTCGGTGATCTTATCGGCTGTAAAAATCCTGATCGTAGCATCCCTATAAGCAACTTGTTAATCATACCTTACTGATGTATTTTAGTTATTGCAAACCAGTGGTTAAAAAGTGCCTATTTGAACATTTGAGGAGTACATACAATGATTTAGGTATACATTTATGCTATTGTGTGTTTATTACTGTTTTAGCAACACTTACTATTAAAGCAGTTATTGCTTAATTAAGGTCATAATGCAACTGTAATAAACACATTAAGCATAAATGTATATCCTCTTAATTACATATACACCGATGAGCCAAAAACATTATGACCACTCACAGGTGAAGCGTTGATCATCTCCTAACAATGTCAAGGTCTGGGTAGATTAGATGATAAGTGAACAATCAGTTCTCGTAGTCATTGTTTTGAATGCAGGAGAAATGGGCAGGAGAAAAGATCTGAGCGACTTTGACAAAGGCCAGATGACTGGGTCAGAGCATCTCTGAAACGGCAAGGCTTGTGGGGTGCTCCCAGTCAGCAGTGGTGAGTACCTACTGACAATGGTCCGAGACTGGACAAACCACAAACCCGTGAAACGGTGTTGGGCACCCAAGGCTCATCGATGTGCGAGGGCAACGAAGGCTATCACGTCTGGTCCAAACCGACAGAAGGTCTACTGTGGCACAAGTCTCTTATTTTAATGATGGTTATGGGAGGAATATGTCACAACACACAGTGCATCGCACCCTGCTGCATATGGGGCTGTGTAGCCGCAGACCGGTCAGAGTGCCAATGATAAAACCTGTCTACCGTCAAAAGCACCTACAATGGGCACACGAGCAACGGAACTGGACCCTAGAGCAGTGGAAGGTCACCTGGTCCAATGATTCCCATTATCTTTTACATTATGTGGATGGCCATGTACGTGTGCGTCATTAACTTGGGGAAGTGATGTCACCAGGATGCACTGGGGGAAGATGACAAGGAGGGAGTTTGATGCTCTGGGCAATGTTTTGCTGGGAAACCCTGGGTCCGGCCATTCATGTGGACGTTAATTTGACAAGTGACATCTACCTTTACATCGTTGCAGACCAGGTACACCCCTTCATAGCAATGGTATTCCCTGATGGCAGTGGCCTCTTTCAGCAGGATATTGCACCCTGCCTCACTGCACACATTGTTCAGGAATGGTTTAAGTAACATAATGAAGAGTTCGAGGTGTTGCCCTGGCCTCCAAATTCCCCAGATCTCAGTCCTATTGAGCATCTGTGGGATGTGCTGGACCAAAAGGTCCGATCCACGGTGGCTCCAACTCGCAACTTACTGGACTTGAAGAATATGCTGCTAATGTCTTGGTGCTAGATACCACATGACACCTTCAGGGGTCTTTTAGAGTCCATTCCTCGGCTGGTAGGTGCTGTTTTGGTGGCACGCAGAGGACCAACAGCATAATAGGCAGGTGGTCATAATGTTTTGGATCAACAGTGTATGCTTAATTAGCGTTATTACTGTTTACTAACACTTATTGAAGCAATTATTGCTTAATAAAGGTCATAATACAACTGTAATAAACACATTAATTACGCGTATATGTATATCCAATTAATTACATAAATAAATGCATATATTTTTTTAACAACCATGAATTTTTGCCTTAATGTTCTCAACACTTATCACTGGTTTGCATCCACTAAAATACATCAGTTAGGTGTGATTAACAAGTTGTTAACTAAGAATTAAAAACATTATCAAACTGTTTAATAAACTTGTTAAACAATAATTGTTTGATAGAGTGCGTATAAATGAATAAAATACTATTTATATGTAGCTTATTAATGTAGGATCAATAATGTATAAATGATCAATTAACTATAAGCGAATGCTTTACAAATACTTTATACCATATAGTTATAATAAAGTGTTCCCAAATTAATTAAAGCTATAATAAATGTCAAGCTTATGAAATCACATTGCCAAAGAAATGCAGCTCGCAGTGTGACCACTAAACTAAAAATATAAGTGATGAAATGTTATAAGTTGAATGTTATACATTTTTGAAACTGTCAATGGAGTACACTAGAAATAAAAAGCTCTGTCTGGCATTTATTGTTGTCCACAGGATGATATTGAGAGGAAACTTTCACAAATGATCCTGGACAAAAAGTTTCATGGTAAGTCTAATTTTGAATTATATTAAAATAAAAAAATATTAGTTTCATCTTTTTATTGATGAGTATTACAGCAGTAACTGTGACACCATGGAATTTACCTCATTCTTTAATATTAAAGATGTTTGAAATAGATTTTGTATTTTTAAGATTTCTAATTTTAAAACAAATAGCGAAAAGACCAAGAAAAAATCTAAGTAAATCTCTCTTCCCAATAATTTTAAATTTTTCTCCACTGTGTAACTTAATAATATAATGAAAGAGGTTAAATCTGCTCAGAAATATGGTGTTCATTTGTCTGATTTATTTCTTTTGTAGGTATCCTTGACCAAGGTGAAGGAGTGCTCATCATATTTGTGGAGCCCCCTGTGGACAAGACTTATGAGGAAGCCCTAGAAACCATACAGAACATGAGTAAAGTTGTGGATTCGTTGTACAACAAGGCGAAGAAATTGACATAGGTTAGACACTGTTAATCTTGCAATGATGTAATGCACACAAAGACAATTATTTTACTATTATTTTAAGTCTACATTAATTTAAAAGTGTGCCCTTTAAGCATCCTAAGCCCACGTCTGTTTCTGAATCTGAGTTAAATGTTTGTCAACGATAATTCATTCTGTCTGTGGCTTTCATAAAAATGTTTCTAATGTGTGTTTACTGTCTTTTTCTTCCACAGAATAAATGTCAAAAGCTGTTGCTGTGGGAAATGGTCGAATGTGTGTGAGTTTGCCCGTGTGTATGTATGTATGGCCAACATGTGGAACTTTTTTCTCACAGCAAAAAAGGGACAACATTGAACAAGACTCACTTGTTCCCCACTTGAGAGTTTTTAACGTTTCTTTTCTTTCAAATGGACAATATCATCTTTATGATCTTCTGAATTTTTTTTCCTCTGTATCTGTCAACGGCCAACACAGGCCATCAGGGAATGTTGTACAACTACAATAAAATCCTAAAATGTCATATAGAAATGTATAGCTCTTCTACATTTAAAGTTTTTAAATTACAGCAACTTTGTGATACAGACTCTTGGGTTTCAGTTATCTGCGGTTGATAGTTTGTTTGCAGTAGAACATATCTTTTATTCCCCTTTTCTGATTTTATGGATGCAAGGTCTATCTGATTGCTGTTGATGAGAGAGATTCAATGGTTCTTGGCAGTAATGGAGTTTGGTAGGATTTGTGAGAGGCTTTATAATAAGCACATTTGCCAATCATAACATAAAACGATTTTGTAAGTTAATTTGATCACAAGTATTGTTTGCCGTTTACTTTTGCAGTACACTGTCTTTACAGTTTTGTATATACAGTTTACTGTTTTCCAAGTAGGGTGGTTATAATAAAAGGCCCTAATCCCACAAAGCTTTTAGTCCTCTTTGTAAAAATACATCTTTTCACAAAACACATTTTTGTCAGCACTGAAGTTTATGCTTTGTTTTTTTTTTCATTATTTTTCTGATGCTTCTTAGATCCGTATCTCATTGAAAACTCAATTTCTAGTTCGCCAGCAATATATCATATATGTTCAATACCCTCAACATTGTAGTTTTTTTTTATTTATTTTCTTTAGTTAATTTAAAATTCAATGTTTTGTGCATTTGTTTTTTACTTAATCTCATTGCTTTCCCGAACATGTATACATTCAGTTATCCTTTGCAGAGTTAATTTATATCCTTTCATTTATTCTGTTTAGTGTGCAATTATAAGTATAAAAAAAAAAAATTAGGTAGGTAAATGGTGTTCCCCCAATGTTGATTTGAGAACTTTCTGCATGTGTTTGTGATTGATTTGTAGTGGCAGTCTAGCATTGAACATCAAGAATTTAGTGGGACATTAAATTCTTCGAAAAGTCATTTTTGTGCCTAACATCGAAAAGTGGTGGCCCACAAATATCCTCTACCCAAAGCTGAAATTCTTAAGTGTTGGTTGGCAGGTTTCACTCTGAGGAAATTTTTGTATGAGTTGGACTGTTCACATCTTTACATTTATTGGCTTTGAGGGAAATTATGCTTATTAACCCCCCCCCCCCCCCCACACACACATTTTTTTTAAATGAGCATTTTACCTTCATGTGGAACCCAGTTCAAGTTTACACTCTTATGTTTTATATTCATGTATATCTTAATATTTTCATTGTTATTGGCATTCTCATATCAACTACAGTAAGACAGCAATGTTCATAAGAACTAAACCTCTCGTTTACCTTTCAGTCAGAGCCTTTAAAACAATGATACACTTGGGTTGAAAAGGACAAGGAGCACTAAAAGAACAACTAATCACAGAACTGAAAAAGTATTTTTGTAAATGTATACCTAGATATCTACGCCGCATTTATTTTCTGATTTATATTCTGATTTGCGTTCCTTATGCCCTTGTGTAACCACAATTCTTGATAAAAAATAGCCCAAACCAAAAATATTGTTTGTTTGTTTGTTGTAGTTGAAACAATAATAAATGTACAACCGGTTTATGTAGAAAAACAACCACCACATATTTTATCTGATGTTCAGATGGGTTCAAATATTTTTCGCTGCTATCTTTCCCACTGTCTAGTCAGTTGTGTAACTAAGTTTAGATATTAGTTCCTATAATCTTTTAGAAGGGAAAAATAAGGAAGACTTGTAATGGTAGTCCAGCAGAGGGTCAATAAAAATACTACCAATTAGTAATAATAATTTAAAAAACACACAAACTAACTAGCTGTATATTACAGATAATTACAGTAACTGTTTCCTTTGATTCATTTCTTTATTTATCTATTTTCACACCTACAGCCAAAAATCAGAAATCTCAGGCCAACGTATAAATGAATGTGGGTGTTAAACCTTTATTTTGAAAGGAAGGATTAAATTTTGATGGAGTACTTTGACTTATTAGCATTGTTTGCCTTTTTGGAAAGCATTGAATATGAATTTGTTAGTTTGCATAAATTATGTGATTTCAATTCTGTTACATTTCACACATCGATAGCGCCGTGATAAGTATTTGAAATATTCGTCTCCGTGGATTTGTAGACTTTTATTTTGACACTCTGTATGTCCAACGTTTGAGACAACGTTCTTGCATGATAATTCACGATGAATCCTGCACATATGTTAAACCAAAGGAGTGGAGTGGAACGAAACCATACACGTGTTTTGTTGATGTACACAGACAGTTTTATAAATTAAAATGACTGTGCAGCGACGAGGAATCAGTAAAAGCCCAGGCAATAGCGCCATTGAGAGAGAGAGAGAGAAAAAAAGTATTTCTGAAACTGTTAGCCCACATTGACTTTGCATTGGCAGCTGCTGTTATTTATGTTGTCAGGATCAGTGATGCAGTCTACATGCATGCTCCATAAATAAAGTTGTAAGATGGGAAAGAATATGGAGCATCAATCTATATTTCTATACATCACCTGTTTTTTAAGGCTGTTCTGTATTTATGTGTGTCATCACTGGTGTGATCATTAAGGTATGTGTTGATGCAGGGGAAATGCTCAGAGACAGGCCTCATCTTGGAGAGGTAATGCAGCCATCCTGCTGCTAGGAGTTGCCGGACTAGTGAGCTGGATGAATTTCACATGGACTGATGACTTCACACACATCTCCTTTTCCATACAATGATAGTGAATGGTGACTGAAGCTGTCATTCTGCCTAACATCTCCTTTGTGTTCCATGGACGAAAGAGAGTCATGTGGGTTTTGAACAACATGAGGAAGAGAAAATGATGACAGAATTTCATTTCAGGGTGTAATATCCCTTTAAGGAGCAATCTTAAACAACAACACATTTTTCCATTTGTGAGGGCATTGCTTTTCTAGCCATATAAGACACACTGTGTGTTGTCCAGTCATGTCACATACTTGAACTGAAACCTCCAGCACAGTTATTGTCAAAAATGTGTCAAATGAATTAAACTTTAAAATAATATAAAGACATATTCCGGGTTCAATACAGGTTAAGCTCATTTGACAGCATTTGTGGCATAATATTGATTACTTCAAAAATTAATTTTGACTTGCCCCTCTTTTTATGTAAAAAAAACCCCAAAGATTTTGGTTACAGTGAGGCTCTTACAATGGAAGTGAATGGGGCCAATCTGTAAACTCACTGTAAATATACCAGAAAATACTCACTGTTTCAAAAATATAGCCACAAGATGTTGACAATATGTGTTTTAACATGATTTTAGTGTGATAAAATTGTTGGCATGTGGCAAAAACGTAAACCCAAAAATGATTGTAAAAGCGAACATTTAAAAACTTTACAGCTGAAATAATGTACGCGCTTTTATAAAATTTATAAGCTTCACTTTCTGCCTTTAAACCCTCTAAAATTGGCCCCATTCACTTCCATTGTAAATGCCTCAATGTTACCTCAATTTTTTTTTGTGGTAATCAACATTATCCCATTAATGCTGTTGATTCAGCTTAACTTGTATTGAACTCTGGAATATTCCTGTATGTATATTAACTGCACTGGGTCTTTACAGGAAAAAGTCAAAATGGGTAATTTATGACTGATTGACCAATACATTCTTTGGTTTGCATGCTGAGAGAAAATTTGAACTTTTATTGGTGTTGTATACCGCAACTGTCAAGTATAAAGGAATATTGTGTGTCTTCTTGAAGAAATACAAAGAACATTAATAAAAACATCATGCTCTGAATGTTTTGTTTTTGCAACCCTTGTGGATGCTGGTCGCAAATTTATTCAAAACAATTATTTTCAGGTCTCTGTTGATTTCTGTGAGAAATTGTCTTGTGGCTTGCATATGTTTGAGAAACAAGCTTTTTAGTTTTTGGTTCTTTGTTCCAAAAGTTTTGTGTAATAAATCGAAGGGGGGTATAGGGGGTGAGTAAAAAGCTTTGTTTGGACAAAGTCAGCGTCTGCGCATTCCATCGGGGTAAATCATTAAGTTAGGTATTTGGTGGGAGGCCAGAACTGTTATTGACAATCTTTGATTCTCCCACACGGGACTCATTACTAAACCTCACACCAGCTTCAAAAAGATACCTGTAGGCACCACGAACAAAGCAAGTGTTGGGATTAACAAGCACTCCCTTGGCTCTTGTTCATCCCACACTCTTAACACAAGCTGTAATAAGCTCTGGAACAGGGGATGAAAAAGCTGATTGCAGCCATTTGTGATTGTAGGAACATTTGAGTTCCCCCAGCAGTTTCTATCGTGGATATTGCACCAGTTATTTAATGCTTATTTTAATAAGCACCAACTGTTTCACAGATGTAACTCTAGTTTACTTGCTTTGAAGTACCTAATAAAAAATAAAAAAATAACTGATTATCTTTCAAAGATTTGATGCCACTCACCGGACAAACTAGTCGTAAATCCAGCGACTGTTTCTTACTCAGAAGTGCTCAGGCCTATTTTATCAGTCCAGTACAATGTAAACAGGGCTTTGTTTTCCGGCGGACTGATAAAAACCTGTGTACACCGACTCCCTGATGTTGTGTGACAATCCAGCCAATCATTTTGGAGCTTGCCATTCTTGTACGTAATATCAAATGCATTAAACCGTTAGTGAACTGACTGGCCATACCATTTGTTCACTTGCCAATGGCTGTGACTGTATGATTAGTTTTACATTGTCAGATGATCAGGGAATTGGATTGGTTACAAAGGCAGACATCTAAGCTTCTGTCTTTAGCTAATTGGTGTATTTGTCCACCTTCTGGCTCTTTCTCCTTCCAAGGGCATCTCATTCACTTGTAGCTCTTCTTTCTTTTCTTGTTGCCAATTGAGCATCCCACTGAGGATTTTGTTTGACCAGTAGCATCGCTCTCTGAGATGATTCTGGAAAAAACTCCAAAACTCAGAATCCTGCTGAATGCATTATAGAATATGCAGTTTTCTTTGAAGAGGAAATAATATGAAAGGATGATGCATTCTGTCCTCAGGCTGCACCCCAACAAAATGTGGCAGAGCCATTTCAGACAATGTTGTGATTTTGGAGGGGGCACAAAGACTTGGTAGGTACAAACGTACACAGACACTCACACAGACAAACACATTGAAATTCTATATACACTGCATAAACACATGTGTTCTCTTATTCCATGTTAGCTGAACTGGGGTTATCACTTGCTGGCTCAGATGGTGGTGTAAGTACATTTCAGGCTATTTGAATACATTTGCACTTAAAAATAGAACTTGCTCTACAATTGCAGTGGCTACTTTAGGAACACAAGAGGGCAGTATACACTATGGTGTTGACTAGCTGGTATTAGAAGAGAACGGTCTTAGATAACTATTATTTTCCATTTCTGTCAGAAAACTCATTAAGGCTCTGTGTATGGAAAAAATAATAAAGTTACAAAAAACTATCTTTGAAGTGTGGTAGGTTGTGGTTTTGACTGTTGAGGGTTTGAGTGGAAACAGTGCGACATAATCAGGAGTTGTTGGAATTACATTTAGCCATAGTAAAGGATTAAACTCAATTCACCAGTTTAGAACTTAACCATTTAATGCAAAATTGCTGGAAAAGACAAGTTGTAGAAAATTAGATAAGTTGTAGGATTGTATGTGTGGTGCAGAGGGCTGAACAGTAATGTAAAAAGTACACCATATACAATCTAAACTCAGGCTAAGGCCCAGTATTACTAGTGCCACAACCACTCTTCTTAACTTTTAATGTGTAGTGTTTTTTTATTTTATTTATGTTTTTATTATTATTATTTTCACAATTTATGGCATAGAGGCTTGGAGTGGCATTGAACTTACAGTATATCTTTTATATACTGGTACTGTACAGTGGGGTTCAGAAGTCTGAGGCTACATTCAAAATATGTGATTGTTTTTTCATTCAAACCTGGAAATTAACATAAGGTTTTAGGATTTTGAGAAATGGAAAACAGTCATAATGTAAAACGAATAAGAAATATTTAAGGTAACTAATCAAATGTGATCAAATTTGTGATATTGACCATGTACAAAAGGTAAGATTTTCTAGATGCTCTTTAGAACATTCTTAAATCATGCTGGAATAACATGAATCATCAGGTTTGCATAAACTTGTGGAGTCCATGCTGGCTCGAGAACATGCTGTAATTAAAGCGAAAGGGAAACATAAGTACTAAGAAATTCTGGAATTCATATGACATTTTTCAATTAGGCTTCATCATCTGAATCGTTATACTGATTATATCATTTGTAGAAAAATATTGAGCTTTACATTTGAAAAATTTAAAAAAATAAGCATTTTCACTTCCCCACTGTATAAAAGGGCCTTGGATCACTTTTATAATGTGTTCACTTTATTTTACCTGCATTGCATTACTAGGAAAATCTGAAACCTGTTATCTGTATAACGTTACATAATGAACTTTTAAGATAGAAGCCAAATCTGGGGTCTTACAAAGCAAAGAGGCATTTTATAAAGTGTGACTACTAAGCTCGCAGTGTGTGTAATAGAGGGGTCCTGGTCTGGTTTTTAAGAGCAGATCACTTTTAAGAGCCCCATCACAATGTTTCGTGAAGTATGAAACCAGGAAAAACCAATACTGAGACATGAGTCCATCTATAGAACTTTTGATGCAGCCCGGTTAGCAACAACCTAAGCGGAGCATCTTTTCTTACAGTTTCTGCTCACATAAGCAATACGGTCTAACGCTCAGGGTAGCTACAAGCCCACAGGGGTTGTTCTTTTGAATTTATTCACACCAGAGACACCAGGGAAAGCTTTGCAGATATTGACTTTTTCTTCTTTGAAAGACATTTCCAGAGATTGACCTATTTATCGTTCTAATAATGGCCGATAGTTGATTACCCCCTATCACAAATGTCTATTTTTTTTTTAAATTATGAAATTGAAAAGATTCATGAAACAACAAAAATGGAAAAGCAAACATGCAAAATATCAAAACATTGTTTTGGCCAACAAATGTAAAAATAAATTGATAAACTGTGACATTTAAAACATGGGACAACATGCCCGACCTGATTTTCATGAAAAATACCTTTGTCCTAAGAACACAAACATTTCTGTGTTTAGAATTTAATTGACCCTTGTCTTTTTGTATGCCTGTGTGGTTTGATTATTTACCAAAGAGCTATAACAAAAATTTGACAATAATTATAATTTATTTGGAGGATGGAATTTACAAAAAAAAAAAAAAATTAAGATGGGTTTTGAACTAGGTGTTTAAAACAAACATACACAACCTCTGCTAGAGAAAACATACATTTGCACATTTTTACTTTTTACTTCAAATCTTATCATTACTGATATTCCTTATGCCAACTTCTCCATGTTACAACTACTAGCCCTGGTCCCCACTATCGATTTGTAATGTTATTTTCAAGTATTACTTGAAAGTTTAGATGCATATTTTTTTTTTTTTTTTATCATTTTATTTAACAATTATTAACAATATAATTTTTCATTGTACAGTTTCTGGTCCCATAAGCAATACAGCCAGGGTGATTGGCAGGGGTGGAAAGAGACAAGGGTGAAACTTCCCAAAAAATTCAGTAGTTTGAGTAGAGTAAAAGTACCTGTCCTAAAAACTATTTCAATAAGAATAAAAAAGTAGCTCATTTAAAAGCACTCAAACACTGTACACTGCAATTTAAAAATGTAGCATACATACTGTAATTCACATTCACTCTTATGGCTGATTGTCAGGAAGAATAAAACATATAGGGATCCTCCAAAAGTTTAAATTATGACTGCCAACTTTAGAAATACAAAGGTTATTTTTTTGCACCTCTGTCTTTTAAAGCCCTTCTTTTTAATATGCATTAATTAAACCACTTTAATTTGGATCTATGTTTTCTCTGTAAAAAAAACCAAAAAAAAAAAAACTAGATTTCAAAATTAATTTACTGTCACATCACATATCTGTGATAAACACTAAATGTATCTGCTTGCTAAATAATAACAGGAAGACATGATTACAGATATGAAAAGATAAAAAAATTAATAAATACACATCACCATTTTAAATCGCAGTGTATGAAAAATATTAAAACCATTTCGTGTGTGGGGTCTAAATTACCCTTAATGCCCACAGAGTGAGTTATTTTTGTGCATTGAAACATTATGTTCAAACCAATGCAAAGAATGCCAAAATTGTTAGAAAGAGCAGAAAAAAAACTGTAACATGTCATGTCACGATCCACACACACAGAGTATAGGCAAGTAGATCAGATTCATAATTCAAAACAGCCCATATACTCTGGGTCAGTAAGCCAACCAAAAAAGTTATTAATAGCAGTTGGTGCCAGGTATATTGCTGCCGTTTAAGTTTTCTATGCATGATTTGATTTGACGAGAGTCACAAGACTGATCATTCTCTCTCTAGCCAATCACGTTGACAGGGATGAAAATACAGAGGGACACTAAAAGTACAATTACAGCACCTAAAATGTACTCAAGTAAAAGTATACAATTTTTAAACTACTTCAAAAAAGGCTTCGAAGCCCCCCCGAGACGGGCGGCCCAGGGGCGAGGAGATCCGCTTCTCTGGAGCGGTCGACAGACCACTCCATCGCCCAGTGGAGGGCCGGGAGGAGAATCTTTTGTCGCGCATGCCCAGGAGGCTGCAGCACCCAAAAGCCTGACAAAAGAATGGTTTCCTCTTCTCCTGGGTCACATGTCCGGTGTGAATGTCCGGTGCGGACCCCCCGCCCCTGTGCGCCCAGCTGTGGCACAAACACGCCCACACGGGATAGGTTCTGGTGGACTACGGGGACGAGATTCCTCCTCCCCCCTCCTCGGCCAATCTTATAGTGGGCAGCAGGAGCCAGGTAAGTGCTTCGATGTCCCTAGACTCAGCATGGCCACGGGGCTCGAATCACCTCGACGTGGCATCTCGTGCTCCACCCCGCCTCGAGGCCCTACCCGCCGGTACGTCCGATGTGATCATTCCCTTGGTCCCCCTCACCCGGAGTTTGGGCATGTGGCTCGCGCTTTCCAACCTGTCACGATGGCTGACCCGGACCTTCTGTCTCGGCTATGTGATTCAGTTTGCCAGGCACCTGCCCAGGTTCAGCGCCATCCGCTTCACCTCGGTGAAGGGCGAGAACGCCGCTACCTTGCGTGCGGAGATCGCTACCCTTCTGCGCAAGGGCGCGATAGAGCCTGTCCCTCCAGCCGAGATGAAGAAAGGGTTCTACAGCCCTTAATTCATCGTACCGAAAAAAGGTGGTGGGTTGTGACCAATCCTGGACCTGCGAGTACTCAACTGGGCTTTGCACAGACTCCCGTTCAAGATGCTGATGCAAAAAAGCATTTTAGCGAGCGTCCAGCAATAAGATTGTTTCGCAGCGGTAGACCTGAAAGACGCGTACTTCCACGTCTCAGTCTTACCTTGACACAGACCCTTCCTGCGGTTTGCCTTCGAAGGCCAGGTGTACCAGTACAAGGTCCTCCCCTTCGGCCTGTCCTTGTCCCCTCGCGTCTTCAAGAAGGTCGCAGAGGCAGCCCTTGCCCCGCTAAGTGGGCGTCCGCATCTTCAACTATCTCGACGACTTGCTAATCCTAGCTCACTCTTGAGTTTCGGGTCAACTGGGAAAAGATCAAACTCTCCCTGGTTCAGAGCATTTCTTTTATCGGTTTGGAGTTGGACTCAGTCTCGATGACAGCGTGCCTCACGAACGAGCGCGTACAGTCAATGCTGAACTGTCTGAAGGCATTCAGATGGAGGACAGCGGTTCCACTGAAACTTTTTCAGAGGCTCCTGGGGCATATGGCATCCTCAGCGGCAGCAACACCGCTCGGGTTGATGCAAATGAGACCACTTCAGCACTGGCTTCAGACTCGAGTCCCAAGATGGGCATGGCACCGTGGGACACATCACGTGGCCATCACTCCAATCTGTCGCCACCTCTTCAGTCCTTGGACCGACCTTGCATTTCTATGGGCAGGGGTTCCCCTAGAGCAGGTCTCCAGGTGCGTTGTGGTTACAAAAGACGCCTCCAAGATGGGCTGGGGTGCTGTATGCAATGGGAACACAGCCGCCGGCTCCTGGACTGGCCCGCGGCTGCGTTGGCACATCAACTGCCTCGAGTTGTTGGCAGTACTGCTCGACTTCGGAGCTTCCGGCCGTTAATCCAGGGCAAGCACATGTTGGTCCGGACAGACAACACAGTGACAGTAGCGTACATCAATCGTTAAGGCGGTCTACGCTTCCGTTGCATGTCACAACTCGCCTGCCGTCTCCTCCTCTCGAGACAGCAGCGCCTCAAGTCGCTACGAGACACTCACGTCCTGGGAGCAGATCATCCTAGTAGCACCCTACTGGCCCACCCAGACATGGTTCTCGGATCTCACGCTCCTTGCAACAGCCCCCCTGGCGAATTCACCTGAAGAAGGACCTTCTTTCTCAGGGATGGGGCACCGTCTGGCACCCGCGACCAGACCTCTGGAATCTCCACGTCTGGCCCCTGGATGGGACGTGGAAGACCTAAGTGGCTTACCACCCACGGTGGTAGACACGATCACTCAGGCTAGGGCTCCCACTACGAGGCGCCTCTATGCCTTGAAGTGGTGTCTGTTCGCTAAGTGATGTTCTTCCCGATGCGAAGACCCCCAGAGATGCGCAGTCGGATCATTGCTTTCCTTCCTGCAGGAGAGGCTGGAGGGGTGGCTCTCCCTCTCCACCATGAAGGTGTATGTAGCCGCTATTTCGGCTCATCTCGATGCAGTAGATGGTAAGTACTTGGGGAAGCACGACTTGATTATCAGGTTCCTGAGAGGCGCTAGGAGGTTGAATCCCTCCAGACCACGTCTCGTCCCCTCGTGGGACTTCTCTGTAGTCCTTCGGGGTCTACAGGGAGCTCCCTTTGAGCCCTTGGAGTCAGCTGAGCTTAAGGCACTCTCTTTAAAGACTGCCCTCCTGACTGCGCTCACTTCCATCAAAAGGGTAGGGGACCTACAGGCATTCTCTGTCAGCGAATCGTGCCTGGAGTTCAGTCCGGGTTACTCTCACGTGATCCTGAGACCCCGACCAGGCTATGTGCCCAAAGTTCCCACGACCCCTTTTAGGGATCAGGCGGTGAACCTGCAAGTGCTGCCCCAGGAGGAGGCAGACCCAGCCTTGGCGTTGCTGTGTCTGGTGCGAGCTTTACGCATCTATTTGGATTGCATGCAGAGCTTTAGAAGCTCTGAGCAGCTCTTTGTCTGCTTTGGTGGACAGCGGAAAGGAAGCGCTCTCTCCAAACAGTGGATCGCCCACTGGGTCATTGACGCCATCGTGATGGCATATCAGGCTCAGGACATGCCACCCCCTGCAGAGTTACGAGCCCACTCTACCAGGAGTGTGGCGGCCTCCTGGGCCCTGGCCAGTGGCGCCTCTTTGGCAGACATCTGCAGAGCAGCGGGCTGGGCAGCACCCAACACTTTGCCAGGTTCTACAATCTCCGGGTTGAGCCGGTCTCGTCCCTTGTATTGGCAGGCACAAGCAGGTAAGTTCTGGGACAGCTGGCCGGGTGTACCGCTTGCGCATAGCGCCTTTCCCCTCCCTTGAGGTGAAGACGTGCGCTCTTGACTCCCAGTCGTGTTCACAGACTGTGATCCCTGGATGACTTTCCTCCTTAGCCCTCTGGCAGTTGAGTTTGCGGAGAAACCCACTGCCAGCCCAGTATGTGCGCTAATGAGACCCTGTACTGAGGTAGGTGCTCCACATGTGCTGGTTCCCCAAAGGCGACCCTATGTGATATCCTCTGCAAAATCGTTTCCCTGTCGGTAAACTGCGTCTTTCTTGGGCAGAGGCCCCTCTGCCCCCGGTCGCCATGCTCTGTAGCAACTCCTCCCCCTTTGGGTAGGACCTACCATGGGACCTCTCCACATGACATACTTCCGATGAGACTCGGTAAGGCCATGTGACGTATTCCACTCAAAATACCCCCTCCCCCCTTTTTGGGCGGGGTGTGGTCTCTGCGGAGTCTTCCCCTTAGGAGGGACACCCCCCAACGCAGACATTTATGGCTCCCAGTCGGTTAACAAATTCCACTCTTTTTGGGGAGAAAAGAGAGGAAAAGAGGCCTCGGCTGGGCTAGCCTGTCCCTATCGTTGGGCAGTCGACTTGTTCCTGAAGGACCGTTTGACACTCATAGGAGCGTTGGGGGAGGTTACGTGACAGCCTGGTGCGCTGGCTACGAGGCACACAACAGTCTGCCCATCACACACTGCCAGTTCACATAACACAGTTCAGATAGTTGTGGCGTTTTGCATAGGGACCCCTAGTGTCACTACATCGACACAACATAGAGTGAGTTACAGATAGGGAACGTCATGGTTACTTTCGTAACCTCCGTTCCCTGATGGAGGGAACAAGACGTTGTGTCCCTCTTGCCACAACGCTGAAATGGCCGGGACCTGGTCTCGGCTCCTCAGCACAAAACCTGAATGAGTGGTTGCATACCAGCTCCTTTTATACCCGTATGTCCTGGGGAGTGGCATGCAAGTTCCACTCGCCAATTCTCATTGGCCTTTTTTTAAAAAAGCAGATGTTTGGGGTTCCCAAGGGTGATCCCTAGTGTCACTACATCGACACAACATCTCATTCCCTCCATCAAGGAACGGAGGTTAAGAAAGTAACCATGACGTTTTAATGACTTCAGCCTAAGTGTACTTAAACTTCTGACTTCAATTGTATATACAGACCCTATATACATACCCTAATATCAAAGTAGTGTTCCTTCCTTTACTGCATGTATTTGTTTTCCATTCAAAATACTTCTGTCATTTGTTTGTACAATTTTACAATTCCACTTTACTTCTCGTCATATTAAGATAGAAACTTATTACACCACTTTTATGATATTGTGCTGAGCCCTCCTTCAAATGGGAATATGGGCTGATAATTTGACATTGAAAGAGTAATAAAAACAAATAAGTGCCTTAAATGCCAGATGTACTCCCTCTGCGGTAGGTGTGTGGAATATTCCACATATTCCATCTTGGAAAAAGGATCGGAAAGAACATACTGTGGTCAGAAGAACGGCAGAACTGCCAAAGTTAAAAGTCTGTCCGACATGTAGAGAATTGAGGCCTGTGTGGTTTGGGATCACTAAAGAGGTTCCCCTTATAAAGCAGAACATGTATTGTATATTGCCAGTGTGACTGTTAAATTCTACCCACTGTTTTTTGCAAAGAGTTTACCCGAGGGCTATGTTTTGTTAGATTTTACTTCTCTGTTCTACATTACAAAAATCACAGCAATTAAAAATGAATGAATTGATGAATAAAGAATTAATGAATAAATCCATTCAACAGAGATCCGCTCTTATTTTTGAGACAACCAAAATTCCAAAAACTCAGCAGATATGTTAATGCTTAATTTGGTTCTCCCTCTCAAATTCCACTAACTAAGCTTAGATTAATGATTAATACCTCCTGAAAAGTATTTTTGGCTCATGCTGAGGTTTGTTTGAGGATGTAAGGAAAATAATTAATTGTGGTGTTTAAGATATTTGTAATTTTTTGACAGGAGACCTATGGATCCTTTGATTACACATCATTACTCTACCTCTCTGATTATGGTGTGGACTTTGGTGGTGGACGGTTTGTCTTCATGGATCCCAATAACAACAGAACAGTGGAGGCACATGCTTGTAAATACAAACATTAACACACACATCATCTAGGTTTGTACAAAAGCATTAAAAGATTGCAATACGTACAGTACAGATCAGGTTTTCAATATTTGCCTAAAATGTCAAAATGCTTCAGCCCTTGAGTAGAGCAGTCACCTTTATTCATAATTTCAAATAAAAATATGAACATGAATGAGTTGTTTAAACAACAAAAAAAAAAAGAAAAAAAAGAGAGAGAGAGAGAGAATGTACTATCCCTTTCCAAAGTCATTATTTTGTTGCACATTTTCACAAAGATAACCATGCACCAGCCAGAAATTTCCATCATTTCAGTGTTTCATTTTTTAAAGATAAAAATGGTTGAATTTCTGATAGAAAAGCAAAAGAAAGTTCCAAAAAGATCCTATATTGGACAGAACCATCTAATATGTTATTATTATTCACATCCCAGCCAAGGTTGCTGAGAAATATGAAGTATTACTCCCTTCTTGCAGTTCTCCAAACTTTGTGAGGCTGACAATGCTTTTTCAGTATATAATGTTGTAAGGAAAATCTTTGATCCTTTTCTTTGAATTGTGGGTTGAATTGTGGGGTTCTCCTTGAAAGTGCATCTTGTGATTCTTTGAAAAATTGTGCCCCCAAAGTCAAGTATTTTTATTTTAACTCCACATTTACAGTACGATTTCAGGGAAAATATTTAAAAATGCTTCACCAACATGTATGATGTTGTGGCAGCGGGGGCGTGGTCAAGCGTCCGTCCGGAGAGAGAGAAAGCGGTAAGGGCGCTTGCACCTGAGCTAAATTATGTCGAACACCTCTCTCTAATTACAGTGAGCACGGGGAGAGCGGCATAAAAGAGCCACACCGCCAGCAGACCAGGGAGAGAGAGAGCCTGGGTCCAGAAAGTGATTGTTGTGAAGCTGAAGAGAATAGTGTGTGAAGCTGGGAGTGCTGAAGTATGGTCATTAAAATCCTTACCTGTGAGTGGAGCAACCTGCCTCCTGTGTCCTCCTTATCAACTGCCTTCACAGATGTATATATTTAGACCTGGGTATGTTTTCTTTTACATAAATCATACCTTACCTGCCATGTAGAAAATTTACGTTGACATGCAAAAAATCTGTTTTTAGCATAAAAAAATAAAAAAAGCTTACCGCTTTTCACATGTTCTCTCATTCATAGGCTGCTGTATATGATGGGCCTTTCTAAATATGTGGTGACATGTCAAATATTGGGGGTTCCTAGATGAAAGGGGGCAACATGACTTACACTGATACATCTTAACCCTTTTTCCGTATACTTAAAATTTACAATGTCCAGAAATATAAACAATATACAGAGAAAAAACAGAGGATAGACAGTTCTTAAGCTAGTTGTGTAATCAATCTGCCATAGATACTGTGCAGGTATAGTGCATATAAATTGAGGTTATTAATCAACACTTCTGAGCTTAGAGGAGTGAGAGTTAATTTGCCCTGCGGTTGCATTGAAGTGAGGAGAAATTAGCTAGAATTATCAGTTTCTCATATTAATGTCACCCTTAAGTAAAATGGGATTTTTGTCTCTCTTTGCTATCGCACCGATTACAGCCTCGCGCCAAACGCTCTATATGACTTGTTTTACATACCTGCAGCATGGACTCATTGTTTTGTTTTGTACACTTGGCATTTTGATAATGTCACCATGATGACTTGATCCATAAATATCTGGCTGATTATTTCGTATGCACGGAGAAGCTGTTTTTTGACTCCTGTTTATGAATTAATTTACCTTTTTCAGTTCTTTATTAGAATCTGTCACTTCTGAGTGAATAATGTTAACTCCGTTAAGGTGAAATGGGATAAAGTGGAGTCATACAATGGAGATAGAAACTGTCAGGCTGCTTTCTTTAAAATCCATCTCCTACCCCCCTCCCCCCTCCCCAAATGCGAGGCGGTTTGTCACGTTGCATGACACACGTTTACTCTGTGCTCAATGAAGTCATTGAAAAGTAAAGGACGCCTTGGTAATGCAGATAAGCAGATATGATTTTGCACCTTTTCCCTGAATTAGGGGTGGGCAATATAATTTTTTAATTTCATTGTATGTATTTTATGACAATTTGTCCATCTATAAATATCACTATACTGTATACACATTTTTATGGATAGTGATTTACAAACATAAATAATTATTTACAGTTCCTTTTAAGGAATATTTTAGTAATAACTATTTTATTTACTTGGCATTTTCCAGTCCTAGAAAACATTCAGGCTTCTCTCGCATTTGCTTTGATTCTGATGCAAACTCCTATGCTATGTATTTGTTTTGCATGTAGCCTTCCAGTAAATACTTATGGTAACTATACACTAGCGCTGTAAATCAATATTTTTTAAAACTAATTAATTGGACAGTTTTCTGTGATTAATTGTAAATAATTATAGTACATGGTACACTAAAAAAACATAAACCTATTTACCCTTGTCTCAAAGAACTTGCAAGAAATTGGTAAGTCATAATTTATTTAAATGATTTAAATAAAACATTTTAAAATGTTTTGTTTTTTGCAGATAGTTAATTGGAAGCACTTTTACAAGTATAAGTCTTTGATACCATAAAATCAGTGGACATGCTGTAATTAATCGTTGGGCAAAATCTTATGCCATTTCCAGTGGACTTTTTTAATAATAGGATCAAATGTGCAGATTCTATTCATATCCAGCTTTATTGGCAAGTGTACATTGCCAGTGTGTTATTAGACACTACACCGATCCTCCTCCAAATTTCACAGTGGCTGTGAGACACTGTGGCTTGTAGACCTCTCCAGGTCTCTGTCTAACCATTAGACAACCAGGTGGAAGATCGGTGATGATCTGGGGGTGCTTCAGCAAGGCTGGAATCAGGCAGATTTGTATTTGTGAAGGATGCATGAATCAAGCCAGGTACAAGGTTATCCTGGAAGAAAAATTGCTTCCTTCTGCTCTGACAATGTTCCCCATCTCTGAGGATTGGTTTTTCCAGCAGGACAATGCTCCATGCCACATAGCCAGGTCAATAAAGGTGTGGATGGAGGACCACTGGATCAAGACCCTGTCATGGCCAGCCTAATCTCCAGACCTGAACCCCATTGAAAACCTCTGGAATGTGATCAAGAGTAAGATGGATGGTCACAAGCCATCAAATAGAGCCGAGCTGTGTGAATTTTTGCGCCAGGAGTGGCATAAAGTCATCCAACAGCAATGTGAAAGACTGGTAGAGAGCATGCCAAGACGCATGAAAGCTGTGATTGGAAATCAGGGATATTCCACCAAATATTGATTTCTGAACTCTTCCTAAGTTAAAACATTATGTTGTTTATAAATTAATATGTACTTGTTTTCTTTGCATTATTTGAGGTCTGAAAACACTGCATCTTTTTTGTGATTTTGACCAGTTGTCATTTTCTGCAAATAAATGCTCTAAATGACAATATTTTTATTTGGAATTTGGGAGAAATGTTGTCAGTACTTTATAGAATAAAACAAAATTGTTCATTTTACTCAAGCACATACCTATAAATAGTAAATCCAGAGAAACTGATAATTTTGCAGTGGTCTCTTAATTTTTCCAGAGCTGTATTTATATATAAAACCCAAGTGTGGCAGATATGAAGGAACAAAAATAGATACTGTGATTTTTCAGCGCCAACTGCTAGGATTAAAATACCCAAATGTATTATTCAATAGACTCCAATGTTTGCAGTGCTGGATCTCTTCCACTCCCGCCGTGCCCTGTCTCTAGCTAGGGTGATGAGTTTTGAATGGCTGCCTCCAGTTTTAAACGAATTAAGATACAGTTGGCTGCAGCAGCTGCAAAGGGTTCCTGTTCAATGGGTGGCAGAAGCAATGAGCTCTCTGTGCGTTAATTATCCATCAGGTGTGGCTGATGAGCCCCTCATCTTCACTAAGGTAATTATTACTCTGATGGATAACTCTGTGCAACAGGCTGTAATTATATCTAGAGTCTCACTGACAGTCAACCTCCCTCTTTCACAAAGGATGAGAAGAGGAGAGATAGATATTGGCCTGTTGAGAGACAGCGTGCTAAACAGAAGGTAGGAGGGAAAAGGTGTGGAGAGATACCGAGAAATAAGTGTGAAAGCTGATGTTACGCATTAGACGATGAGATTGGGGTGACATATGCTGAGAAAGAGGCACATCCGGTTTGTCACACTGGGAAAATTGAGGCCTGGTGCTGGATGAATCCTGTGGGATCACAGCTGCTGCTTCTGATTTGAGAGTCACAGAGGAGCAACATGCTCCTGCCCCACTGAGCACCTCATACAGTTTGCACCAGCTGAGGGGTTTTCAAGGAGGTGACAGGTGCATTTTTATTGTCACATGAAAAAAAAAAAAATGTGTTCATGTCTAAGTAATGTGGTAGCCGAAAGACAATGGATGCAGTTAAAAGAAGTCTGGCATGGTATTTAATATGCAAATACAAAAGAACTTGCTGAGATACAGTAGGTAACCATGTGTTTAAACTGTTCAGGGATCCCACAGTCATGAAAACCTTGGAGATATTAGGGAATTTTGAAATTGTGATTTCCAGGCTGGGAAAAGTCATTGAAGCTTCTATAGCAAATATGCATTTTTCTAGTTGTGCTCAGTTCTGAAATATTCAATAAGCTAGAAATGGGTTTGTCAGCTTTGTGAGCTTGATCTCTGTTAAAGGGATAGTTCACCCAAAAATGAAAATTATGTCATTTACTCACCCTTATGTTCCAAATATTTTTTCTACAGTATATAATGAAAGTGAATGGTGACTGAGACATTCTGCCTAACATCTCCTTTTGTGTTTAACAGAAAAAATTTAAATCATATGGGATTTTAAAAAATATGACAGTGAGAAAATTATGACACTTTTGAATCACCTATGCCTTTATTTAAAAAAAAAATCATTATCCAGTAACCACCAGACAATGGAGATGCGGTGGACATTTATTATTTGAAATTTGTGGAAACACGGAAAGAAAGTAGTTTTGTTTTAGACCTCTTTATCTCATTCTTTATTCTGAAAATAAAAAACGTTCAAATTGCAGACCTAAACATACCCAAACTTGGCATTGATTCCCATAAGTCATGTTTTGTGAACACAGCGATTCATAAATTAATTAATGTGCAGTTTTTCCCCCTTTGGGGAAAAATGTCCCCTATATTTTTTCCCTCTGCAAATAAATGTATTACTCACTATGGAAGGAATTGCATCATTAGAAACCCTGAAATCATTACCATTTAACTGGTTCCCAATGAACCAAGTTAAGACATGCTGACAAACCCTGTGCTCTACACTGAGCTTTTCATACTTCTGTTAGTTTGTTAAATTTCTGTATTACCATTAATTATATTTGTTCCTGTTTCTCTCTTGCATGCCATTATCATACATCCTCTTCTAAATAATATGCAAACACTGTAACCAGGATTTAAAGATTCCCAGCTTAATACTCCAGATGTTCACAGGCATTCTCTCAGCTTGCATGATTTATGTCATATACATAATCTTTCCGCAATGTAGTCCAAAGCACTTGCATTATTTTTACATGCATATCCATCCTTACATGTTGTCATCTCAACCACACTGTAACATTGTAACATTTTAATGAGATTCAATGTAACTTTCATGATCAAGTATGGTCTACAAGGGTCAAAATGAAGCTGACACAACAAAGGTAATTTACATAAATACTCTGTTTAGCAAATGTATCCTTTTGTATCTTCAGTTTAAGTGCACACATTTAGACTAGTTTAATTAGTGTGGATGTAGCGTGGCCGTATTAATAATGCCAGAAATATACATTTTCAACACAAATATTCCTCCATTTTTTTCCTCCTGCTTAAAACCCCCTCAATCATTGGAATTCAGAGTTGTTATGAAACAAATAGGGTTTGTTTTAAAAATCTATAATAAAATGGGGTGGGTGAAGTGTATTGATTTATGATAATCTGTGTTTATCATGTTGGCAGAATGGGTATATTTTTCAAATGATTGATGATTACCAGAGGCATAAATGCTTTTGATGCCACAATCTTTCCATCCCCCTTATCTTTGGCTGCTCTGGTCGTATATAAAAACATGATCTCATTTTACAAAATTTTTGTGCTGTGCTTAAAAAAAAAGAAGAAAAAAGGCAATGCCAGATTTAGGTATTACTTTTTTTATATGCTTTTTTCTTGCCATATAACAGCTTGTTTGATTTATTTCTTTGAACATAAAAAAATAAAATAAAATAAAAATTAATGGGTTTAATCTTTAATGTCAAAAAGCTCAAACGACATTTTTTTCTTCCATCATTTCATGGTATGATAACAGCATTGACATGCAACTGAAAGGACATGAACTTTGGGTTTTTGGGGGGTTTGTAAAAAGTGCATAGCTGTAGTGCATTATCTTCAGTCCTCTCTTTCAAATTAGTGGTTGCTATTTAAATGCATGTTTGTTTTGCAATATATTATAGGTTCCCCATGGACCCGTTCTTATAAAAAGTACATTGAGAAAACACATTTGCTCTTCGCTAACTGGGCATGTTGATTTGTGCATTACAAAGTCATGCTCTATTGACATTCGACCATGTCTCCTGTCCTAAATCACAGACCATGCTGTTTTGTTAGTCATTCCTCTGCTTTAGCTGTGTGCATTGCAAAGCTTCTATCTTTATTTCAATGCAGTATTCCAAATTGCCTTAAACTACTGATTTGCATTCTTCCAGCTTACAGGATCTGTGTTGCATTACGGAAGGTCCTCCAGCAGTGCCATCCACCACAGAGCATTTATTCAGCGAATTTTGCACATGCACACTTTTTAAAAGTTGACTTTTTGGACAAACATTAATATTTAATGAGATTCAGTACAACTTTTATGATCAAGAAAGTTCTACAAAGGTCAGCACCAGGTTGACATAATGGAGGTAATTTACATAAACATCAAGTATAGCCTCCTTTTGCTTATTAAAATTGAATCTTTTTAAGCACTCCCACTGAACAAAATTAGAACGTTTTAGTAATTTTCTCAGCACCAAATTCTAGGAATGATTTGGATACACATACCATCAGCAGTCATATTTGCCTTATCCTGGCTACCATGAAAAACAAACATTTAAAGGGATAGTTCACCCAAAAATAATAATTTTCTCACCTTTAAAGCTGAAGTATGTAATTTCTGTGACACTTGTGCCACTGAATTGAATTGCAAAAATAAACAATGTTTTCAAAACAGCTATCTGAATACACCCTTCATCTGCCATTGGTCAAACAAAGAGATAGTCCCGCCCCCAACTCACACCATTGGTTGAATAACGTTGCTATGTGGGATCTAAGTGGGCCACTCAAAACAAACACCATAATTTTTAAAGTGCTACAGACACCGTGTTTACAGTTTTTGAGAAAATTATACTTATAGTTGTCTCTGCATATTATGCTGGGATAGAAGAAAGTATTTCAACAATGAAAACATTACATAATTCAGCTTTTAAATTTGTGTTCCAACTTGTATGACTTAATTTCTTTTGTGGAACACAAATGGAGATGTATGCGAAATGACAGCCTCAGTCTCCATTCACTTTTATTGTATGGAAAAAATTAAGATGCAATGGAATTGAATGGTGACTGAGACTAGCATAATTAACATCATCCTCTGTATTCCATGGAAGAAAGAGTGTCAGATAGGTTTGGAACAACATGAGGATGAGTAATCGATGACATCACTTTCATATTTGGGTGAATATTCCTTTTCAGAAATTACTTAAAACGTCAAGATCTGATCATGAAAAACATCTGTATAAAACTATCTTTAAACTATTTTTGGCCTAACATTAACATGTTCCATATGCATTGTTCAGCTGTTTGTGTGAACAATTCCATTTCTCTTTTTGATTGTCCGTTTCCTTTCATCTCCTTCAGATCGGGTATCGTTTTTCTTATCTGGTTTTGAGAACCTCCACCATGTGGAGAAGGTTGAATGAGGCACACGATACGCCATTACGGTGTCCTTCACATGTGACCCTGATTATGCCATCAGTAACCCCTCCCTGCCATAGAATCCATCTGGCTCAAGGGGACCGATGAGTGACAGGCACCCTAGGGCAAACAGAAACATTTTGAAATACACTCATCTGGCACTTTCAACAACAAAAAATTGCATTCTCTCTTGTCTGGCTGTGTTTCACTCTTTAAAATCTTTTATATTATTACAGTTAAATCACTGTCTAGACAGACGACACAAGTGGGATAACAGAACAGGTGTGTGTAATGAAAAGAAGGGATCGGAAAAAAAACAGATAATAAAATATCTCTACTTATGCCACTACCTGAGAAAATGTTCTTTGTAAAATGACTTTCAACAATGAAACCTCAAGGCATTAGATAACTAACAAGAACAAAAAAGGTATTTTCTTCAATCATGTCTTGCTACTTTTTAAAGAGAAAAATATGTTTCTATCTTTCTAGAAAACTTTACCTTTTTGATATCTTTGCTGAAAGGCTGTGTTATTACAATACTCACATGGAGCTTGATCAATATCAAACAGACACTTTTATATTTCCCAAAAAGGAACCACAAAGGCCAGATGATTATGTGTTTTAACTTTTCAGTGCCAAGCACAAAAGTTTGTTTTGTGTATCTGATGAGCTTTTGGAAACACATTCCCTCTCTAGGCTGGCAAACTCTGTCATTTTTAACCCTCCGTTGCGTTCAGAATCTGCATACACCTTTTGCATTCATGGGTCAATTTTGACCCGGTGGAATTCAAGCTTCTAAATTCATAACCCAATGATTTTCATCTAAAACTTTATTGTTAGTCATTTATACGTTCTTAACTGTTCATACATATAAAAAGATTTATATTTTTTGCCATGTTAACTGACAAATATAAAAGTTAAAATGCCATTTAAAAAAAAAAATGAATTGTAGAAATTCTTTGACATTTCAAAATATACATTAACTATACAGCAAAACCAGTGTGATACATGTGAAGACATCTTTTTTCATCAACATTTCTGTGAAATTTTATGTAAATATAATATTAACATTTACTGTGAGAATTACAAGTAATCTGAATGAATTTCCTATTACTCATAACTGCTCAATACAACTTGGTGGTCAAAAGTTATGAAACCAATGTATTCTTTTTCAACTAAACATCATCAAAACAATTGTACAACTCAGGTATACAACATTAATACTTCTTTAATATGTTTTTAAGCTAAATCTGTTATGTTTACTTGCATGAACTGCCGAATGTTGATGCATGAGTATGCTGAAAGCTGTTTTGGCATCAGATGGCTGCAGAGTAAAATTATGACAATTTCCTCTTTCAAGCCCTATTTAGGCTAATGTGTGCATGAACAAAACACCCCCTTTAGGCTGTAGTACCTTTGGTTTAGGTTTTTTTTTTTTATGTTTGTTACATCTGTCATGTCTTTTTTGTACAGGATTGTGTGTGTGTCTGTGAGGGTTTGTACTGTAAAAAAGATTCAATTTCAGTGAGAGACAAAAGTGCATTAGAGAATATGGGAAAGAGGCTAAATGTAAGTGAAGTGTTTATAAGAAAACATTTCTTCATTTAAAATTAATTCATAGATGTAAAAAGAAATTCTACATAATATAATGTGTAAAGCAACAATTGATGCCTGGGTCAAAATTGACCTGTGAATGCAAAAATGTAAATTTATTTAAAAAATCTGAAAAAAATAATAATTTGATAACACAAAGTTTGGTTCCCATACGGTTGACCCGAATGCAATAGGATGGTTAAATATGTTGACATTAAGTGGTAAAAGTCAAGCTCTGCATGTCTCAAAACACATTTTTGACAACTGTTTTGAGATGTAACAGCTTCTCTGTTTCCAGGCCCAAGGCTCAAACCCAATTGCTCCCACTTCCGTTGGTGGATTCAAAAAAGACGGTTTTTACATCTCTCATGTATAATAGAAATAAAAAATAGGTTACTGTTAAAACCTTCTCTGCAATTCTTGTGGTACATATCTGTAAAAACCTGTCATAGTGTGAATTTAAGGGTTTGACAGAGGCAAACATGCATTTCTAGACTTTGCAGGCAAATTTGAAATCTGTTTCTATATATAATGCCTGTTTTTCAACTGTATGCATCGTTTTATAATAACAGCAAGAGTACTCTGTTTACACCACTTTTTATGTCTGCTGATGTGTAGTGATCGACCGATATGGATTTTTTAATGGCCGATGCCGATATCCAGAAAACAGGGGTGGTCAATAGACCGATACAATGCCGATATATCACACAATTTAATAAAGTAAATAACATAAACATATAATTTCTAAATAAATTAATAAACTCTTATTTAGCCCTATATTTACTCAATTTCACACTAAACTTTAACTTATAATAATTTCTTACTAGAACATATAGTTTTTTCTGATTTCTGTTTAGTCATAAAATGTTAGTAATTTATTTGCTCATGAAGAAATTGTTAATATATTAGGAAGAAGGAAATTACAGTAAACACAGTAGTCCAGCAACCATGGATGGCATGTGCGCATTAACAATCGCATTTTCTCAAAAAATACAGAATCAAACCAATTGTACATACAGTGCATAGTGAATAAGACATTTCCTTCTAGCACACGTGAAGCACTTTTACTTTGAAGCTGCACACACGCGCTCATACGGATCCAGCGCAAACAGTTTTAATGGCCTGTATCACCTGCTTGGATTGTCATGATTTGTGAATCAGAGGAACTTTTGATCCTAATCCTGAAGTTTTGATTCTGGCTGATAAAATATGTGCTTCAGAGGAAGATATTAGAGGAGCGCTCGACGGGAAGAAAACGCTGGATTTTCGTGAGGTTTCGTGAATTACATCTGTTTAAACGAGATACTGTATCTGCATATTTGCAAACGGTATATAATAGAAGTTTTATTGATATTTGCCTTTTATCATTAGAAAAGAACGTTACAAGTCACATGGAACTGCTGAAGAGAGTCTGATAGAATACGTGCATTAGGGGTAAATAAATGAGCGCTCTGCAGGATGCTGGATCTGCTCAAGTTGTGCGAGGTTGGTTTATTATATCTGTTTAAACGAGATACAGTATGTGCATATTTGCAGATGGTATATGACATTAGTTTTATTGATATTTGCCTTTTTATCATTAGACAAGACAGTTAAAAGTTATAGGGAACTGTTGAGGAGATAGAGGGAGAATGAAACAGGTGAGCATTATAACATTATGAGCTCAAACGCGTCTGCTGCAACTCTGATATGTGGACAGTTTAAATGACACTGCTGCACACCGGTCTTTTATTGTAGTAACACGATGGCATGTAACAAGAAAACAAACCATGACTGGTCATTTATATGTCTCAGTCGCTTCACATGGAAGCAGGTGATTCTCAGCACACTCAAGAAACAAATCAGCCAAATGGGAAAAAGTTGGCCGATGCCGATAATTAAGAAATTCCAAATATTTGCCGATTTATCGGTTGACCACTACAGATGTGTGATGATTCATGGCCAGAATTTTGGCTGATGCTTAATTTGTTTGTTTGTTTTGAAAATTTTGGAGAATACACACTCAGTGCAAATTGTTGCATTGTGGTAAAATGAAGTATAAGAAAACATTTACATTGTTTTTAAAAAATTATGTCATTACTCATGGAAATACCCATTATTGGTATGAAAAATGGAATATTAACTAGTAAAAGCCATAATGTTTTATATCTGTAAAATTTTTTACTTGTGCAAATGTCCATTCCTGTTATCAACAATTGAAATACAACTAGTACAAATGCTGGAATTTGGTATTCACTAGTGTTAATGTTAAATTCAGATATCTATAATGTGATTGTAACTAGTGAGAAAGCCTTTTAAGGTATCTTTAATTACTCTTCAATTTAAAATACATATATTCCAGATATCTGAAATACTTTAATTTACAGATATAAAAAAATGAGCATTTTTCCTAGTTATAATTGAATTGTTATTAGGATTTCATTATTTGCAGTAACAATGTAATTATTGATAAAAATATATATATATATAATGTTGTACTATTAAGAATTACATAGCTGATCTGTTTGGAATTTTAACTAGTAAGAATTTGTAGTAATCTGTAATTGCGTTATGAACAGGAATGAACGACAGATTGTGTTTTTCACAAGTTTAAATTCCATTTTTGATATCAATAATGGGTAGGTATTTCAATTAGTAATTGTCATTTTTTTACATTAAGAAATGGCATTTTCTCTAAAATAACTGCATTGTTGATATAAAAAATAGCATTTTAACTAGTAAAAATTTATTTGTAGATATCTTTAATTGATATTCTGCGTGTAAATTAAATGTTGATAGGGCTTGCAATAACATTGGAGTAGAAATGTCTTACTGTGTGTGCTGGTTTTACGTATATGTATTAGTTCTCTGTCAACTAGGGTTTTGTAATTATTTTTAAAGCTTTTTAATCTATTTACAATTTTTCTTAATCTTATTACATTTCTTACATGTGTTATATAGTACTAAAGATTACATTTGTTTGTGGATTGGCAGATAGTTAGATGTTAGATTTGTAATAATTTTCAAACATGAATGTAATTGCACAGCAGATAATCGCTTCGCTTATCATTAAGGGGGTTTGCCAGTGGGTGTTCTGGTTTTGAATAACAGATGTTGCTAATTAAATGATATGGGAAAATAAATGATGGACACCTTTAAGCTTGCAGCTAGACCATTCACCAGAAATTCTAGATTGACATCTAGAAACACAAGCTTCCCTCTGGTGATACAGCATTCCGTACTGTTTACGCTGATGTAATGGAGTTTGGAGTCATTTCCTATGACTGCCCATTTGCAGAGCCCAACAATAACACATAAAGTAAGATTGTGAATTATTTAATTTCTTCAGGAAACTGATAAATATGAAATAAAATGTTCAACATTTAACTGGCCCCTTCAATCTGGGGTTGTGCAGTTTATTATTAAATGTGACTTGGTTTAATATGAGCGCTTTCTCTAGTTAGATTAAACATTAGATAAAGTGATACTCTATCTTTACGTCTGACTCAGATCTTCCACTTTTGAGCTAATCCTTCCACTGCTTGGAATGTTTGCCAGTTGAGCAGTTCAGCACTGAGAGCTGCTCAAATATTCACATAACAGCTTTGACCCTGGCCTGAGCTTTGTCCCAATCTTGAGTTTGATGACTGCATGGAAACATCAGGCCCCAGTTGTATGGCTTCTGTTTACTTGTCTTCAGAGAAATGGAGATTGTAAGAATCTATTTTATCCTTCCACATTCTCATTGCTGCCAGAGGTAGACAGAGTGAGTAAATGTATTTTTTTACACATCTGAAAGACCATATTGACCTTTAGAACACCGCAGAGATTTGTTCTCTTTGCCATCTAAATGGATCATCGGAGCATTTTGCTTGTCATACAGTTTATTCTATTTGATATTACTGATCAGCAATGCCGTTTTGTATTTCTTTTTTATCAATAAATACAAATATGAAGACAATGCAGATTGTCAGTATGACTTTGTAGTAATTTTTCTGATTGCCTGGTGATAAGTTTAATTGCTCATGATTCATCAGAGAAATTAAGCTAATTCACATGCAAGGCGCAGTGCCCTGTACTTCGTGTTTAGGATTTTGAGCATGAAACGTCACCATAGCCACCTTCTACACTTTCCTTTTGCAATGGTTTCCAGTAATGTGCCTGACTTGTTGACTGAGTACAATACATTGAGGAACAGAGTTCAAATATATGAATATGCATAGGAGCAGTATTTGAGCTTAGCCCTAACCAACAAATGTCACAATATAGATCGGTTACATGATCGTGAGTATGGAAGTGATTTCAGCTCAGAGAATCTGGCAATACACATCCAAGATTATTGTTTTGGTGCTTGAACACACAAGCACAGCAGAATGGACTACAGATGAGTTGCTCCCTATGATTGTAGATTGGCTAGGTGAAATTTCCATGTAAGCGGGTGTCCTTGTCATAGGCCCAAATGTGTCAGTGTCTATATTTGGAACATTATAGACCAGGGATTTCAAACTAACAAAGGCAAAAAGTTAAACATTTACAGAATTTAATATTATTACCGTTTCATTCTGATTTCTAAAGACTACAATTTTCAATTGAAATAAAAATGTTTCGCAATTTATTAAAAGTGTAAACTCACTAAGCACTTTATTAGGAACACCTGTACACCTACTTATTCATGCAATTATCTGATCAACCAATCATGTGGCAGCAGTGCAATGCATAAAATCATGCATATTCGGGTCAGAGGCTTCAGTTAATATAAACATCAACCATCAGAATGGGGAAAGTTTCACGCACAGTTTCTAGAGTTTACTCAGAATGGTACCAAAAACATAAAACATACAGTAAACGGCAGTTCTGTGGACAGAAATGACTTGTTGACGAGAGAGGTCAATGGAGATTGGCCAGACTGGCTTGAGCTGACAGAAAGGCTACAGTAACTCGGATTACCACGCTGTACAACTGTGGTGAGAAGAATAGCACCTCAGAAAGCACAACACGTTGATCCTTGAGGCGGATGGGCTACAACAGCAGAAGAACACGTCTGGCACTTTTTTAGGACCATAATGTTCCAAATAAAGTGCCCAGTGATTATATACATGTACTATACCACTGCATTAATAGTGGGTAAAAAAAAATAATAATAAGAAAAAATGCTCTCAACAAAAAGTAAATATTTTCCAGTTAATATTTTAATTTATTTTGGATTTAGTACAATGACAACATAAAAACCAATTATTTAATTTAGCAAATATGTTATTTTTATTATATCATGCTTGCTAATTTAGGGATGTACCGATACTGGTATCGTATCAGATCCGATACCACGCTCATGTACTGGTACTCGCACTTGTAAAAATGCTCCGATACCAAAAACCCATAACATCTGACGTACAAATGCCATTACGTAAACATTCAGAGTACAAATTAAAATCACATTATTTCCTAGTGAGATTATTTTACTGCGATTTAATTATATCATTTGCATGAGTGGCGTGCTGTGAATGTGTGGAGACAATGTTGTGCGATGCCAGCTGCACGTACCTTTTAATCCTCCTTGGCTCATACAGGGAACACCGTCTTGTGCATCGAGCACTCTGTTTGAAGCAGATGACAGCGAACAGAGCACTTTGTAGTGCAAGGCACAAACAGAGTACATACAGTAATTATTTAATTCAATAGCAGCCTTTGCAGTTTAATAATCACTTTGTCACGTAGCGACCTGCTTTTCCGGAGTGGGAAGCTCGTCATGACATCAGAGCAATTTGGTCTAAACAACACAGAAACACTTCAAAATAAAAGCTCAATTAAAATTAAACCAATAATAATAAATCAAGAGTAATTGTATTATATTTAGGCAATATCTTACATCTGTGATGCTCTGTAGTGCAGCACTTCATTTGATAAATTCCTGTTTTAGATTGTGCTGTGAGGTTCTGAATAAAAGCATGTTGAGAATTAATTGTTATACTTTCATTTGATTAAATTTTTTAATGATTTTTTTAATTATTATTATTTGAACACCATTTTGATGATAAAATTGAAATAAACTGTTGATATGGAGTAAAAAAAAAAACACAAAAAAAAACAGGTATCCAACTCGGTATCGGCAAGTACCAAAAAAAAAAGCCACAAGATGTAAACACTATGCGTGTTAACATGATTAACGTTTGATTAAATTGCTTACTAACCTTTTCTTTGTAAAGTTATATTAAATTTTACAACTTCGTTGCCATGACTAACGGTTAACCCTAAAATGACCATAAAAACTACGTTTTAAACAACTTTACAGATCAAATTATTCATAAGTTTTTACAAGGAATTAATGTAAGTGCTTTTACAATGCTTTTATAAGCTTCACATTTCTGCCTTTAAACCTTACAAAAATGGGCCCCATTCAGTTCCATTGTAAGTGCCTCAGTCAGGGGTACTATGTTACTTCAATTTTTGCTTTTCTTTAAAAAAGGAGGAAAGAGTCCAAATTGGTAAGCAACATGCTGTTGATTGAACTTAACTTGTATTGAACCTGCAATATGTCTTTAATACATGAAAATATATCGCTTCATTTTTAGATTTTAGGAAGGGGGTGCCTCACAAGGGGGATCGTCCTTGCTATCAAAAAGTTAGAAAACTCCTGTCATAGATCAAACAAACAACGTGATAGATTTTAATATTATTAAACTGACCAGATTGTAGTCTTGATATCTTTTTCTTATTTAGAAGCAACATTGTGAAAGAGGATGTGATGATTTCTGATAATTCTAAAGGTTTAAAATACAACCATTGACATCTTCTTGTTTTTCCACTTTAAGCACTATAAGGCCTTCAGCATGTTTCTAACTGTCTTGTCTCAGCCAGCCAGATAATAAAACTGAAATATTTAATTGAAAGGCTGCACTTCATACCTGTCTTTGTCAAGGTAACCATTACCTTGATACATCAGTAACACTTTACAATAAGGTTCCATTTGTTAACATCAGTTAATGCATTATCATTAACAAACATATTATTAAAAAAACTTTTTTTTACACCTTTTATTAATCTTAGTTAACAAATCTCAATTGTTCATTGTTAGTTAATATTAGTTCATAGTGCATAAACTAATGTTAAAGCTACACTATGTAACTTTGTTTTGTTAAAAAATAACAAAATGTTATTAATGAGAGAGTGCAACAAAAATCCACCTTCCAAACAATTTCTTTACCCAAATACACTTTGATAAACCTATAATATTGATTTATATTTTAGAGCTGTTGGGACGGATTTTGTGGGAAATTGCATACAAACGTCATTCGCCCGTGCATGTTCACGTCATATCCGTACACAGAGAAAATAAGCTCCGGCTAATGTAGCGCGTGTATGCTGTGGGAGTAGCGTGAAGCTTTTTTGTCTTTGAAAGTTTGTTGTCACAACTAATGAGAAAAATTGACCATGGATCATTCAAAACGGCAAACCTCTGGGGAATCACCAGTTGTAAAAACAAAGAAACCCCGAACAGAGCAGAGTCTACAAGCAAAAAGGGAAAGTGACAGTCCATAATGAAACCCGAATCAACATCGGCTTGGCTTTTCAGAGGTGGCGACCCAGAGATGTCTTTTTTCTTACTCAACAGCTAAGATATTTTATTGATATGATTTATGTATAGTAATCACACACACTTCTGTGTGTGTGTGGTGAAATACAATAATTATACTGAAATCAGTGCAGAACTTTTCACTTGCTAGCACACGCGTGTATTTTCTTTATAACGGCAATAATTTATATAAATAACTCCTTTAGTTCTTGGCTTGCCAAGGACATGTGAGTCTTGAAATTATGTTGATCACTGGTTGGTAATAATGACAGTCTATAAATTAGTTACTACCGTGGTCTATTTGGCCAGAATTTCCTGCAGTTATAAAAACTTTACAACGTTTGATCTTATCAGACTAGCAATCATTATGTCTAATGTTTACGAACATTGCCTAACTTTTGTAACGCCATTTATTTTAAAACATCAATGTTTCCAATGAGTCAAAACAACAGCATGAGATATGGCACTTACCTGCTCAGATAACATGTTTTCGGGTTTTCCGTCTTTTCCTTTCTTTCTTTCTTTCTTTCTTTATTTGTCCATTCACTCTGATAAGATGTCCTGTATCCATGTGTACACTGGTGCCTCGAACCACATTCATCCGTGCAGAAGAGCAGAGCCGAAGTACAACTTGCGTCATTACCAAAACAATGTTCTTCTGCAAAGATGCATGCAGTTTTATCTTTTAACCACTAGAGGGCCAAAAGTTACATAGTGTAGCTTTAACAAACATAACTTTTGATTTTAAAAATGTATTAGTATATGTTGTAACAAAAATGAACAAAGATTTGTAAATGCTGTAAAATTATTGTTCATTGTTAGTTCATGTTAACCAATGTTAATGTGGAACCTTATTGTAAAGTGTTACCAATACATCTGACATTCCTAAAGTGTTGCTTGTATGTCAGAACTGTTTTTAATCCTAGATATATTCCAAGTCACCTGAAGGACATGACATTATTACAGTTACATTGGTAAGAATGAAAGCAAATTTGGAAAATAGCCTATATATGAATGAGTGGGTTGTTTTGTGAATGGAGGAGAGAATGTGTCTGGAACATGGATTTGCCATTCAAAATGTACCTGCAAATGAACGGGATAAGGCTTCCCTCTCCACGTCACTGCACCTTTAACTGCGCCATGACAAGCGTCTCTGAGTTGAACTCAAACTGATTACTGGATGACGCAGACTTTCCCCAGGAGTACAAACTCGGTGGGCGCTTTTTAAAAGATGACGTGTAGCGGTAAAAACTCTTGTGACGGTTTTTAAGATACTCCCGATAGTTTTTAGTGAGGAGTGTGTACAGAAAAGGGTTGATGCAGCTGTTGCTGTAGGTCAGACTCGCCACGAGGTAATTAATGCTTGTGTGCGTGTGTGACGCGAGACTGAACGGCTTGTGATACAGCGGCACGAGTTGCCAAATCCAGAAGGGCAGAAAGCACGCCCAGAACACAAGCACGATGGTGAAAATCATAATGAGAACTTTCTGCTTTGGCGAGCGCTTGCTGCCTTTATTAATGGCTGTCCTTTGAGACTCCAGGTAAGTCCTGGCTAATCTAGTGTACAGGTAACCAATAACCAGCCCTGGCGCCATTATGCTGGTGCAAAACAGGACAGTCAGGTAAATTGTATACGCCTGTGGTGCCCAGGTGGGCGCGCACATCCTTTTCACCTCTCCGTCTGCGGCTTTTTTAGTAGTCTGAGTAACCATGACCGTCATGGGAAGAGTTAATACGAGAGATAACATCCAAACGCCCCACGCCATGGATTTTTGGTAGCTCTTGGAGCGTTTCACAGTATCTAAAGGTTTAGTCACTGCCAGGTAGCGCTCCATGCACATTACTGTCAGAGTAAAGATGCTCGCGTGCATAGTTAACAGGTCCAGAGTTAAAAGGATCCTGCAGCCCACATCCCCGAAGTACCAGTCCTTCAGAAAGTACGTGCACACCACGAACGGGATAGTGGAGAGGTAAAGGAGATCCGCAAGCGCCAGGTTAATAATGGAGATGTACATCGAAGTGGCCAACCGTATGGAATGACACATGACCACCAGCGTATAGACATTTCCCGAAACCCCGACGATGTAAACCACCGACAGCAGCGTCCCGAATGTCGACGTTATCACAAGCTCGTCCACGGAACCGGAGTTGCTGTTACGGGACGGACCATTGAAATCGCCCGACTTGCTGAAATTCATTGCGCTTGCCGTGAATATAGAGCTTTGCGCGGGAACTTTACGCCAGGTGCGCGAGACCCCAGACACTGTTTTGATATTTGTCAAATGTGTCTGAGAGCGTACTGTGTCCGCAGCTCCTGACGTCAAACCGATGCTCATGCATTTTCTCCACAAAATATTACAGAGAATGTTGTGACCAAACACCGCAGGGACATGAAGTGCCGAATAATCAACATTTTATTCAATGTTTTATCTGCTGTAGCCTAACTCCGATAGACACTGGACATTTGAGGGAATATGACAGATATTTTACATGTAACCAATAACAACACCGAAATCTTGATAAATGATTTTTAGACGCATAAACGCAATATTCGATTGATTTGTTAACTATTTATTTACTCATTCCATGTTAACAATTCGCTTATTGATGGCGCCTATTTTACGCACAGACTGTCTGAGCAGGTTTCGAGTGGTGTGAAAGCGAAGCAGTAGTCATTTTTAAATACTAATTTAAACAGTTTTCTTGTGGTGTGAGTAATATATTAAGAAACAACGTTTTCCCCCAGTGCTTTGGTGTGCGACAAACGACAGCAACCCCATTACCACGGTGCGTCTCATTCCCACAGTGAAAATAAGTCCCTTACGTTTTTGGTGTAACGTAAAGTCATTACTAGTCAGCTCTCCTCATTTTGCATAATTACATGCTTTGCTGTTTTATTACGTCGTGGATGCTTATTCGATTTAGGAACACTAGCAATATTTAATGTTCATATAGTTACGTCCTGGAGGCTTATTTTGAAGTACTGTAGAACAGTACCAATACTGGTAACACTTTACAATGAGGATGCATTTATTAACATTAGTTAAACATTAGTTAACATGAACTAACAATGAACAATACTTTCATTTTGTAATTAAGCATTCATTTATCTTGGTTAATGTTACTTTCTACATATACATTTTATGCATTAAAAGTTGTATACATTAACATTGATGCAACATGAACAAAAAATGAATTTTAGTATTTTGATAAATTAATATTTACCAAGATTTGTAAACACTGTATAAATTATTGTTCATTGTTAGTTCATGATACGTAATGCATTCAGTTATTGTTAATGTTATTGTTATTGTTGAACAGAACTTTAATGTAATATGTTCCCACAATAGTTTATGTTAAGATATTTAGTATTACTAAGTCTCTCTTTATAAACAGTGTAACACACACACACACACACACACACACACACACACACACACACACATACACCCACACATGTTGGTGCAGCTATCATTATGAGGACTCTCCATAGACATAATGATTTTTATACTGTACAAACTATAGATTCTATCCACTAACCCTACCCCAAACCTAACCCTCACAAAAATCTTTCTGCATTTTTACATTTTCAATAAAACATCATTTAGTATGATTTTTTAAGCGATTTTAATTATGTGGACACTAGAAATGTCCTCATAAACCACATTTATAGCATAATACCCTTGTAATTACCAGCTTGTTACCTAAAAAAAGTACCCAAAAACCACTTAAACCTGCCCCCCCCCCCCCCCCCCCACACACACACACAAAATAGGGTCATTAGAACCTCCGTATGTGCATACACATACATATTATACATGTGATTTCTTACTCAAAGTGGGACAGTTGTTGACTGACTGGATTTACATCTGACATTGCTATTTGATAAGGAAACAACATGAAAGTAAACTATACAACACATGAACAGTATGATATGACTTTTGTCATTTGGGTGTACTACTGAAATTATTTAAGTTGTGCATCTACAGTATTTAGACTCAATAAGTGCCTGAGAAAATACTTATTTGTAACTTATGTGTAGCTTAAGTGTTATGTGTAGCTCAATATGTTTTTGACAGCCAGTTGCGTCTAATTTCAGTGTGAAAGTAATGAATCTGGATTTGTCCTGATTTGTTGTATTTTCTCTTTGATATATGAAAAATAACACATCAAAATATATCAAAATATATTTTATTCTATTATTTTCTAATTTTAAAATTTGACACTATCTGGGCATTTTGTAGATACATGTGTGATAGATACTGTATGTAAGTGCCGGATATGAATATGTAAGAGTGTTTGGTGAAATCTCCATGCATTTAAGGGTTAATACAGATTTGTAACACTAAATAATGAAGATTTAATTATAACTTTGGTTTATTGACTGTTTTAATGTCAATTCATTGTATTTAATCTATGTCCATAATTTGCCTCACACCTAGGTCAACAAGAAAAAGAACAATTTGGGAACGCAGACCACAAAGATTCCTACAGTATATACCCTAATGAACCCTTCTTATGGATTCATTTCTTGGCAAAGGTCACTGTGACGAGGAGGAGGGTGTGGCCGGGCTGTGAGTATGCACGCTTGGTGCTGAGTTGCCCAATGAGAGAGAGAGAGAGAGAGAGAGAGAGAGAGAGAGAGAGAGATTTGATCAGATCATGAAAATTATGCTATAACTTTCTAATTCGAAAATAGGTTTGCTTATTGATTTATCTACAAAGCAAGCAGCAAGCATGTCTGCATTTATTATCATTTGTGAATCCATTTTTGTTTGTAAATCAGATATATACACTTTAATTAATTTAATTCACTGGACTTTGTTGGTATCAAGATACATTGGTACATTTAATTTACACACAGCACGTTTGATGCATCACAGTTATTATTTCCCCAGTGGTTTTCAGGTGCTTTTGTTTTTTGTTTTGGTTAAGCTTGGATTTCCGTCATTCTTGGCAGTTTCTATGTATTATGTTATTTTGATATGGCTGCGCTGCACTTCGGTCAACATTTGTTGTTTTTAAAGTGCTCTATGAATACATTTCACTTTGACTATATAAAGTCATCATATAATGGAAAATGTCTCATAAGGCTATGTGGTATACCAAAGGTTAATGATTATATGAAAGCTTTCACTATACTTCTTTTGCAATATAACTGCTTTATGTCTGTGAATTGAGCTGTAATTGATCCTGGTAGATCCTGGCATAAGAATGATATGCAGCACCACATGATACAAAGTATGGTGTTTCAGTAAGTAGACTATATGCACTATATGTCTACTATATGAGTTGAGAGCCCTAGGTACAGTATTTGAGACTGAGAACGCATGATTGGCAGGGTGGAATTGTAGCATAACTGTAGGAGCTGAATACTGAGGTCTTATGAAAGCTGCTGAAGAGGAGCTCACAGGCTGGTGGGCCAATTCAGGTACAGGTGCAGGGAGTTGTTTGTGCATTTAAGTGCACCTCATGTAACAATTCCTGGTGTTTTGTATTGGTTTCATGTCATAAGATATCCTGTTGTTTTCTCCTGTTGGGGAAAGAATTGTTCTCAGGTGCATTAATATGGAGCTGTCCAAGGTGCTGTCCTGCATAGACAATAGCTTTTGTAAAGGGACTGATGTGACTGTTGTACTGTGGAAGGGCAGATAAACTCAGAAAATTTTGCTATAAGCTGATGTGTGTGATTTTTCATGCTAAAACACTGTACATAAATCCCAGCTTAATTTGCAGAAACAACTATAAGTAAGTCACTTGTAGGTTGATTTCCCCCAAAAAGTGTAAACGCTGTGGCAGCTTCGAGATTTTAAAGCATTGCATTAATTATTGTTTTAAAATGAGGGGCTGTTTCCCAAAAGCATTAACGTATGTAGTACATGAAGATCGTCAAAGATCTACGAGTGCTCTTGAGTAAACGTAGAGCACGTCAGAGCATCGTAGGGACACAGACTTATGCAGATACCTGTAGGACCATTGTGATATTACACTTCATACACCTTATTACAGTTAATATTAAGATTATTAAACTTTAAGCAGTAGTATACAATGTGACCAAGATATATATATTAGTTTATTTTTATCTAGATAGAGTATAATTGCATATGTCTACTTATCATATCAATTAGCCTATATATTTTTGATTAGGCTATATAATGTCTAATAATATATAATTATATAGTTTAAATTTTAAATGCATAAAATAGATAAATAAATGACCAAATAAATATTAAGGCATAATCAGTAAATTACCTACATGGATTTGTGTGCACAACCATGTAATTGGTACAAAGTGGCAGCATGATTGTTTTACAAATTACATGGAGAAGTTATATTTAAGGGTAAAATTTTTTTTTTTTTTTTGGCCAGTCAAAATGTCTTCCCACCTTCCTTCTCTTCTACAACCTTCTTACCTTCCTCTCAGACACTCAAGGGTGCCCTCTCATGCACCACAATGTGCAACATTGGCCGTTATCTCTTTGGGGAGCAAAGAGCAGACCTCTGCTTGATTAGTGAATGCCCCTTAAGCGTAGCCACCAGCTCTCTACTTTGCAATCCGCTGACAACATGGTGAACCTCGTTATATTCAATACATGCTTGATCATTTTCAGTATCACTCACAGGGCCTCTCTGGTGAACTGCAGTTCATTAACATGTCTTCATTGACCCTGAAAGTAATTGCTCCCTGACTCACAGAATTTGTGAAAACCATTGCAAACACGCATCTGATGAATGAAGCAGTGATTATCTAAAGGTAACAGATTGTTAATTCTGCACAAAAAGATCACAAAACTGCATTTATTTATGTAGTTAATTAGGTGGAGTATTTAAGAAAATAAATATAAACATATCCCAGCGAGTTGAATTATAAGTATTTATAAAGTTATGCACACATATAATGAAGAATACTATTTTTACCGATAGTATCATAAAAAGCTAATGTGTGATGAAAAACAGATGAAGTTTTGCTCTATTGGTTAATGCTCTATTGAGGAAAAAAAAAATCAAACTTCCTACCCTAAACTTAAACCTAAACCACCAACTACGCAATTTTGTTGTGCTTCTATGACACTTTCGGATAACACGTCGACTTGAGTGCTCTCCAGGACTTGTGCATCGCAGATGCAATGCTCTATCAGTTGAGATTCTGTGCAATTTGATCATGCTTGAACAAGCTTGTAAATGAAGTTGGTTTTGTATCGCAAATGTTAAAATGTGTTGCCTTTCAACTAATTTTTTGCTTTATTGTTAAAGTTTTTTGATGTCATAAGATAACATTGTGTGGTGAACAGGGCAAAAAATAAGTGTTAATGAATTGATAAGCTGCGGTTTTACATGTGATTTGTGTGAAAGGGAATAAAAGTCATTGTTGTTGTAGCACCTTTAGTGTTCATTTCACCAGGAAAGTGCCATGATACGTTAATGAGTCACGTAAAAACCATTTTGCAAAAATAAACGTATAGTAACGTGATTCTATGAGACCAGGTTTTGAAAATCAAGGATTTAAAGTTTGTGACAAGCCTCACAAATAGAGAAAGCTTTCGAGGTTTAATATCAGAGTCATTTGACATCGTTCTCTGGTGGTGTTTTTGATTTTACAGTATACTGTGTGTATAAACACGTATGTGAGAATGCATCAGCATGTTAAAAGAATGGCTACTCGAAGGCAAAGCAAAATAAGACTGGGAGGAAGACAATCTGTAATGCAAGGCATTTTTCTGGCTATCATGCATTGCCAGTGTTGATCAAATCATGTAGCTCAACCTGGCAGCTGGGATCATCTGCAGCAGAAATTTTGTGCACATGCTGGACTATACAGTAAATACTTTTTTTTAAATTATAATTTTTTTTAATAATCTTTTTTTATTTTGTAAAGATTTCTGCCAAGAACAATGTAAAATCTGGTCCTTTTTGGAAGTCTTGTTCACTCTAGTTTGCTTCTAATTTTCCCATCTGCTTCCCTCCAGTGACGTTTCATGCTATTTGATGCTCTGATGCATTCATGCTCCTTTTATTTTCAATTAATAAAAACTTTCTGAGAAAATTGAAAAGCGACATGTTTTAAATCATTTTTATGCACAGTTGAGTTCAAAAGGAGTTAATTTATTAATGTTAAAGGTACCATAAGCAGTGTTATCCATTTCAATAACTTTCTTATTTAGATTTATTTAGACATATTTATACTTTGAATTAAAGTGATAGATTCCCCAGTTGGGAGTTACTCAACCTTATGTTGTTCTAAACGTAAAATTACTTTCTTTCTTCCATGGAACACAAAAGGAGATGTTAGGTAAAATAGTAGGGACTGATAGACTCAGTCACCATTTTATTAAATTCTGCTTACCCCGACTTTTGTGTTCCACGGAGGAAAGAATGTGACATGGACTCGAATTACATGATGGGAAGTAAATTATGTTCTGGGTGAAATATACCTTTTAAGCTTTTAAATTTAGGGCTTTGTTTTTCCACCCATTGTTACATCTTGTGCATGGTCGAGCGTTGTAGCTTTGTAAAATATACTCAGGGTTGGGAGGGTTACTTTTGAAATGTATTCTACTACAGATTACAGAATACATGCTGTGAAATGTCATTTGTAACGTATTCCGTTAGATTACTCAAGGTCAGTTACGTATTCTAAATACTTTGGATTACTTCTTCAGCACTGGTAGATTTTTTCACTTGTTTTGACAATAAAAACTCTGCCAGTACAGTAAGACAAAATACACGTTAAAAATACATTCTCTGAAAAACCTAAATATCTTACGCAGTGTTGTTTCTAATACAAGATAAATAAAATGTATCTTGTTTTAAGGATTTTTAGATCTATTTACAGGAAAACAATACAAAAATTATTATCAAGAATATGATTTTTGCCCTAATATCAAAGGTCTTACTAGATAAAAAGAAATTATGATCCATCGTGAATTTTCTTTATAAAAAAAATATGATCTTGCCTTGTAACATGTGCATGTAAAATGGCTAGAAATAGCATTTTAGCTTAACGTAAAGCTGACAATTTACACCAGGTTTATTTCTATTTCTTCTGCTCCAAATTTACTTTAAACTTACTTCTCTGTCTGCTCGTATGAATGTAACACATCACAAAAAAGTGTTTCACCACTGTTCAAATGCACTTTTGATTGCATCATTTATATATATATATATATATATATATATATATATATATATATATATATATAAATGTTTTCCATCTGAAAGGACTAAATAATAAATGAAACAAATGACAATAGAATGCAAAGTAATCTCTTCTGTAATCAAAATACATTTTGAATGTAACTGTATTCTAAATACCAATGATTTAAACTGAACTGTAGTGGAATACAGTTACTTATATTTTGTATTTTAAATACGTATTCCCGTTACATGTATTTCATTACTCCCCAACCCTGTATATGTATAAATGTTTTCCATCTGAAAGGACTAAATATTAAATGAAACAAATGACAATAAAATGCAAAGTAGTCTCTTCTGTTATCAAAATACTTTTTGAATGTAACTGTATTCTAAATACCAATGATTTAAATTGTAACTATAGTTGAATTTTAAATACGTAATCCAGTTACATGTATTCTGTTACTCCCCAACCCTGAGTATACTGTAATAACCGCAAGACTATACTGACACATTTGACCCATGTGCTCTGGCTGCTTTGTGATATCTTTGATACAGTCAATTCCAGACACATTCGCAGACGGCGCTCAAAGGTGCACATGGTTACAAAAACTAGACTGCACAAGTGGGCTATAATTTATATCATGTGTTGTGTGAGCAAGACACATCAAGCAACCAAATTATACTTACAGCATTAGACACTCCCAAACATGTCAGCAAATCTTTACCCACAAAATGACTGACAAGCGGAGAGTGCCTCGAAGTCTTTTGATTGGCTTAACATTAGTGTCCTGCGTTTGGATCCTTTTATGCTGTTTACAGAGCCTAGGGCTGCCAGACAGGTTTGATATCTCAGGACACCCATATCAGTAATATCTGTCAGGTAATAGGCACATTTTCTGTGTGCTGTTCCATTAAAAAACTCCTTTAACCACATTTTTCGTTAGGCATTCTTTGATAGCATGATGGGGTTACAGAGATAACATTTGCTTTGAGTCTTGCCTTTAAGCGAATAAATTCTGCTTTTTGACTAGGTGTTGGCAGCTGACCTTGCAAATGCATTGGTCCAATTTATCCAGTTACCTCTGCCTGTAGGAAACACAAGATATTTATCTGTATTAATGAAAACAATAATCTAATCAATGTATGAATAGGAGAGTCTAAGGGCTGGCTAAGTTATACTGTAGGTCTAATTCTTTCCCCTTGCCATTGTCAATCATGAATATGCCAGGAACCTTTCTTTCCTGTTAAACAGATGTGACATAAGTTATAATGGGGCTTTAATCCTGAGTACAGGATGATGCCTTAACAAGGTCTCCCCAGAAATCATTAAAACTGTGCAATATTCCGTTTCAAAGTTTCTACCTGAATTCTGTGCTGTTCCTGCATAATGAACACCAAAACTAATGATATGCCCAAAGAGAAATCAAGGACAGTATCTCTATACATTTTCCATCTGCTGTATATATTTTTGGATTTCCAACTGAGCTCGTTTGCTTTAAGCATCTCCTAGACCCCTGTAGATTTGTCTGCTATTTCTTAAAGTCGTCCAGCTTGTAATTATCTCCATGTATCCTCAGGTGGCTTTTGCAGAGTGTCTTCTTTGCATTGGAGTGTTCTCATCTTCTCACAAAGTCATTTTGGTTCATGCTTTTTGATGTGACTGCCATGTAATTCTGTTTAATAATTGATGCAATGATTGAGCCCTGGAGGGGTTCAGTGGGAGATACCAGATGAAAGATGCAGAGGGTTTTTACAACTGAGGTCATTCCTGACTCTAAACAGATGCTCAAGGATTTCTCTGGACAAGATCCAAACATCGAGGATTGTTGTTGCAGTAAATCTTTGCAAAAATTCAGAAGTGATACTGTCTGAATAATGTAATGTTCCCTATCTGTCACTCACTTGACGTTGTGTCGATGTAGTAACACTAGGGGTCACTCTTGGGAGCCCTGAACACCTCTGCTTTTTGAAAAAAGGCCAATGGGAATTGGTGAGTGGAATTTGCATGCCACTCCCCAAGGGGTGTAAAAGGAGCTGGTATGCAACCACTCATTCAGATTTTCTCTTCGGAGCCGAGCGGTTGCATTCAATGCACTGAATTCAATTCAAACTCAGTTCTCTTTACCGTTCGCCTAAAACTGCTGGATTTACGGCGCATTTCAGCGGCTTCTCCCCCTCTGCACACGTGGAGTGCAGAGAACACCCCTGGGCGCTTTGGCAGAGCAAAAGAGTATATTCTAAAAGAGTATATTTTCTTTCTAAAAGAGCAGCACACACGGAAATGTCTTTTTAAAGATGCCTTTCCGTTTGTGTGTTATTCCTGGTTATGGTCGTCATCTCTCCGCTTCTGATGGCCACAATCGCTGTCTTACGCGGAGACATCATTTGTGGATGGGTCTTGTCTTCATTGCGAGAAAATGACCATGGCAAAATTGCGGTCGCAGTTGCATGGGTAAGAAAGCAAGCCACCCCAGTGGCTCCCCGCCTTGGTCCTTCTATCTATGGGTATGAGGCCGTGCCGGTTAGCACTGGGGGTGATTTGGGGACCTCAATGGGAGTAAACCCCCACGGACCTCCCATTCCCCAGCACGCTCGCTTGCCCCGGTCAGGCTCTCGGAAGAGACCACCAGCTCGTCTCATGGCGAGTTCGTCCTCTTATTCGGAGCCCGGGAAGACAATGAGTTATCGAGCGCAGCATCAGAGAGCAGGCTCGTCCACTCTGACGTGGATGCCTCGGCTGGGCTCCCTACATTGGGTGTGGTCGCCCAGTCTCAGGTCGACGCGGAGATGACGGACATGCTTTCCCGGGCAGCCGCGAGTGTCGGGCTAGAGTGGAACCCTCCGCTTTCCCCTGAACCCTCGTGGCTCGATGATTGGTCCCTTTCTTCTAGGAAGTGCATGAGGAGCTGACAAGATTGTGGGGGGCACCTTTTACTGCCTGATCCCGATCTTTCAGCTCCCCCGCTCTCACTACCCTCGATGGTGGGGCAGCCAAGGGGTATTCGGTGATTCCCCCAGGTGGATAAGGCGCTCGCGGGCACCCAAAGCTCCCGTCCAGGGCCTGTAGGTTTATGTCGTCCCTGACGGCTAAGGCCTACGGTGCCGCTGGACAAGCTGCCTCCGTCCTGCACACCATGGCTCTCCTGCAAGTTCACCAAGTCAAGGTGCTAAAAGAGCTGCACGAGGGTAGTTCTGACCCGGGATTGATGCAGGAACTGAGCTCGGCGACCGACCTCGCTCTCCGGGTGACGAAGGTCACACCGCGGTCTCTCGGGCAGGCGATGTCCACCCTGGTGGTTGAGGAGTGCCAACTTTGGCTCAACCTGGTCAAGATGAGAGAGGCCGACAAGGCATGGTTCCTTGATGCCCCCCATCTCCCAGGTTGGCCTATTTGGCGACACCGTTGAGGACTTTACCCAGCAGTTCTCGGCGGTGAAGCAGCAGACAGAGGCCATTCAACACATCCTGCCCCGGCGCGGCTCAATACCCCGCACCCTGTCTGCTCATCGCCAAGGGCGTCCTCCTGCAGCAACAGCACCGGCTTCGCCGCAGCCCGCCTCCGCGTGGGGCCCACCGCAGGAAGCAGATGCCACCCGTCTCACAGCCGGCCGCCAATAAACCTAGGGAGGCTTCGAAGTGCCCCTGAGATGGGCGACCCAGGGATGAGGAGATCCGCTTCTACGGAGCTGGTAGACAGACCACTCCATCCCCCGGTGGAGGGCCAGGAGGAGAATCTTTTGTTTTATTTTTCGCTGCATGCCCAAGAGGCTGCGGTACCCAAAACTTCAACAAAAGAGTGATTTCCTTGTTCTCTGGGTCACATGTCAGGTTTGCATAGCCATCGTCACGACCACCGTCCACTGTCCCATTTCGGCAGGTTTGCCGCTCCAGTGGCGGACCCCCCTGCCTTTGTGCACCCAGCTGTGGCACAAACACGCCCACACAGGGTTGGCTTCGATGGACTGTGGGGACGATGTTCTTCCTCCCCCCTCCTCGACTAATCTTATGGTGGGTATCAGGAGCAAAGTAAGTGCTTCGATGTCCCTGGACTCAGCATGGCCATGGGGCTCGAGCCCCCGCGATGTTCCGCCTCAGGTGCCGCCCCGCCACGAGGCCCCACCCGCTGGTACATCTGACGTAATTATCCCCTTGGTCCCCCTTGCCCGGAGTTTGGACACGTGACTTGCACTTTCCAACCTGTCACGATGGCTGACCCGGACCGTCCAACTCGGCTATGCAATTCAGTTCGCCAGGCGCCCTCCCAGGTTCAGCGGCGTCCGCTTCACCTCGGTGAAGGGCGAGTGTGCCTCTACCTTGCGTGCGGAGAACGCGACCCTTCTGCACAAGGGCGCAATAGAGCCTGTCCTTCCAGCCGAGATGAAGAAAGGGTTTTACAGCCCTTACTTCATCGTACCGAAGAAAGACGGTTCGTGGCGGTAGACCTGAAGGACGCGTACTTCCACGTTTCGGTTTTACCTCGACACAGACACTTCCTGCGGTTTGCTTTTGAGGGCCGGGTGTACCAGTACAAGGTCCTCCCCTTCAGCCTGTCCTTATCCGCTCGCATCTTCACGAAGGTTGCAGAGGAAGCCCTTGCCCTGCTAAGGGAAGTGGGCGTCCGCATACTCAACTACCTCGACGACTGGCTGATCCTAGCTCACTCTCGAGAGTGACTGTACGCACACAGGGACCTGGTGCTCAGGCACCTCAGCCGTCTAGGGCTTCAGGTCAACTGGGAAAAGAGCAAGCTCTCCCCGGTTCAGAGCATCTCTTTTCTCGGCTTGGAGTTGGACTCAGTCTCGATGATGGCGCGCCTCATGAACGAGCGCGCACAGTCGGTGCTGAACTGTCTGAAGGTGTTCAGACAGAAGACAGCGGTTCCACTGAAACTTTTTCAGAGGCTCCTGGGGCATATGGCATCCTCTGCGGTTGCCACACCGCTCGAGTTGATGCATCTGAGACCGCTTCAGCACTGGCTTCAGACTCGAGTCCTGAGATGGGCATGGCACTGCAGGACACATTGCGTGGTTGTTATGCCAATCTGTCGCCACCTCTTCAGCCCTTGGAACGACCTAGCATTTCTACGGGCAGGGGTTCCCCTAGAGCAGGTCTCCAGGCACGTCATGGTTACAACAGACGCCTCCAAGATGGGCTTTGGCACCATATGCAACGGGCACACATCCGCTGGCTCCTGGACTGGCCCGCGGCTGCGTTGGCACATCAACTGCCTCGAGTTGTTGGCAGTACTGCTCGCCCTGCGGAGGTTCCGGCCGTTGGTCCGGACAGACAATACGGCGATGGTAGCGTACATCAACCGTCAAGGTGGTCTACATTCCCTTTGCATGTCACAACATGCTCGCCGTCTCCTCCTCTGGAGTCAGCAGTGCCTCAAGTCACTACGAGCCACTCACATCCCGGGCGACCTCAACACCGCAGCGGACGCGCTGTCATGACAGGTTATGCTCAGGGGAAAGTGGAGACTCCACCCCCAGGTGGTCCAGCTGATTTGGAGTCGATTCGGTCGAGCACAGGTAGACCTGTTTGCTTCCCGGGAATCCTCCCACTGCCCACTTTGGTACGCCCTGACCGAGGCACCCCTCGGTATAGATGCGCTGGCACACCCATTCCAGACCCTGTGCAAGGTCAGGGAGGATGAGGAGCAGTTCGTCCTAGTAGCACCCTACTGGCCCACCCAGACGTGGTTCTCGGACCTCACGCTCCTCGCGACAGCCCCCCCTCCCCTTGTGAATTACCCTGAGGAAGGACCTTCTTTCTCAGGGACGGGGCACCATCTGGCACCCACGACCAGACCTCTGGAATCTCCACATCTGGCCCTTGGACGGGATGCAGAAGACATAAGTGGCCTACCACCTACGGTGTTAGACATGATCACTCAGGCTAGGGCTCCCTCTACGAGGCACCTGTATGCTTTGAAGTGGCGTCTGTTCACTAAGTGGTGTTCTTCCCGACGTGAAGACCCCCAGAGATGCGCAGTCGGATCAGTGTCTTCCTTCCTGCAGGAGAGGCTGGAGGGGCGGCTGTCCCCCTCCACCTTGAAGGTGTATGTAGCCGCTATAGCGGCACACCACGACACAGTGGACGGTTAGTCCTTAGGGAAGCACGACCTCATCATCAGGTTCCTGAGAGGTGCTAGGAGGTTGAATCCCTCCAGACCATGTCTCATCCCCTCATGGGACCTCTTTGTAGTCCTTCGGGGTCTACGGGGAGCCCCCTTCGAGCCCCTGGAGTCAGCTGAGCTTAAGGCACTCTCTTTGAAGACTGCCCTCCTGACACTCACTTCCATCAAGAGGGTAGGGTGCCTGCAGGCGTTCTCTGTCAGCGAAACGTGCCTGGAGTTCGGTCCAGGCTACTCTCATGTGATCCTGAGACCCCGACCAGGCTATATGCCCAAGGTTCCCACGACCCCATTTAGGGATCAGGTGGTGAACCTGCAAGCACTGCCCCAGGAGGAGGCAGACCCAGCTTTGGCATTGCTGTGTCCGGTGTGTGCTTTACGCATCTATTTGGATCGCACGTAGAGCTTTAGAAGCTCCGAACAGCTCCAAACAGAGGATCGCCCACTGGGTCATTGACGCCATCGTGATGGCATATCACGCTCAGGACGTGCCACCCCCCATGGCGCTACGAGCCCACTCTACTAGGAGTGTAGTGGCGTCCTGGGCCCTGACCAGTGGCACCTCTTTGGCAGACATATGCAGAGCAGCGGGCTGGGCAACACCCAACACCTTTGCGAGGTTCTATAATCTCCGGGTTGAGCCGGTTTCGTCCCGTGTGTTGTCAGGTCTGAACAGGTAAGTTCCGGGACAGCTGACTGGGTGTACCACTTCCGTATAGTGCCTTTCCCCTCCCATGAGATGAAGATGTGCACCTTTGACTCCCAGTCGTGTTCACAAGTTGTGATCCCTGTATGACTTTCCTCCTTAGCCCTGTGGCAGACGAGTTTGCGGAGAAACTCGCTGCCGGCCCAGTACATGTGCTAACTAAGCCCTGTACTGGGGTAGGTGCTCCACATGCGCTGGTTCCCCATAGGTGACCCCATGTGATATATCTTCCACTAAATCGTTTCCCTGTCGGTAAACTGCGTCTTCCTTGGGCAAAGGCCCCTTTGCCCCTGGTCGCCATGCTTGTAGAAACTCCTCCCCCTTGGGTTGGACCTACCATGCGACTTCTCCACATGACATACTTCCGACAAGACTCAGTAAGACCATGTGATGTATTTCCACTCGAAATATCCCCCCTTCTCTGGGTGGGGTGTGGTCTCCGCTGTGTCTTCCCCTTGGGAGTGACACCCCCCAACGTAGACATTTATGGCCCCCAATCAGTTAACAAATTCCACTCTTTTTGGGGAGAAAAAAGAGGCAAAGAGTCCACGGCTGGGCTAGCCTGTTCCTATTTGTTGGGCAGTCGACTTGTTCCCAAAGGACCGTTCGACGCTCATAAGAGCGTTGGGGGAGGTTACATGACGGCCTGGTGCGCTGGCTACGAGGCACACAGTGGTCTGCCCGTCTTGCACCGCCAGTCCACGTAACACAGTTCAGCTAGTTGTGGCATTTTGTATAGGGACCCCTAGTGTCACTATATCGACACAACGTCGAGTAAGTGACAGATAGGGAATGTCCTGGTTACCTTCGTAAACCCGTTCCCTGATGGAGGGAACGAGACATTGTGTCCCTCTTGCCACAACACTGAACTACCCGCTGAAATGGCCAGGACCTTGTCTCGGCTCCTCAGCACAAAACCTGAATGAGTGGTTGCACAGCAGCTCCTTTTATACCCGTATGTCTGGGGGAGTGACATGCAAATTCCACTCACCAATTTCCATTGGCATTTTTTCAAAAAGCAGATGTGTTCAGAGCTCCCAAGAGTGACCCCTATTGTCACTACATCGACACAACGTCTCGTTCCCTCCATCAGGGAATGGAGGTTACGAAAGTAACCAGCTTGTTTTCACAGCAAGATTAATACTCACAGCCACAATTGAATTCTCTCTGAACTTTAAATTAAATGGTTTACCTAGTGAAAAATGTTGGCCTGCTTACAGTGGCCCCAAACATGTTTGGACACTTAAGTCACACTTACAAAATATCTTAATGTCATTGCATTTGATATAAAATATCAAACCAAGTGGCATCTGCAAACAAATGGTGCAAATGTTGTTTACAGAACTAACTTCACTTTTGTTAAAGATTACTTTTAACCAACTGTCCCAAGGTCATTTTTAGTGGCTGTATGAAATCAGTTCCCTTCAAGTTTAAGCATACGTCATAGCCGAGTAACTACAGGTGCAGTTCACATTAACTACGGATATGTTCCACAAAATTTGACAAGCAAAAATTGACTAATACTTTTTGTCTTCATTTAATGTTTCTGACTCTTTAATGATGCCATTAGAGGGGTCATGACATACTCTTTTTTTTAAAAATAATTTTATTATCTTCCCTGAGGTCCACTTATATTGTGAGTAATGTTTTTAGTTTTTTTGCACCAAAACAGCCATAATTTAGTCATATTTAATAATTTTCCACCCTGTCTCTGGACCTCTGTCTGAAATGCTCGGTTGTAAGTTGTCTGGCCCTTTAAGACTACAATGTAAATGCCCACTGTTGTGATTGGCTAACATGTGCAGCCCTTCCAATAGAGCCATATTTGAATCTCAATCCAAAGAAAATGAACAAACTCCACACAATATTCTAAAACAAAATTTCAGGGTTAACACATAACGAACACCCAACACTTTTCATCTGAATGTATCAAACTGTTCACTCAAGCACAGTATAAACTATCAAACAGTAATGACATTTGACACATTCATGAATTAAATTGTTTACTTACGGTTTTGTGGTCCAAAAGGCCAATTTTAACTGTCCCATCTTTCAACAGTTCCTTTGAGAAGCTTGAATCATATTGTGACTGGTGCACAAGCAATCTATGCTGATATGACCCGAAAAAACATACAGTCCATGCTAATGTTATAACTTGACATTGCATCTTTTAAAAGTGGTGTGAATTGCATTATAACAGTCAAAGCATTTCTAAATTTTTTGTGTAGAAAAACATTTAAATCCAGACAGGCACATGAAGGTGTCCTGTGTAGGCCCATCTCTCTCCTCTTCACCTGTGTGACTTTTCAGAAAGAAATACTTGGAAATAAGAAATGTATTTCTTATTGGATTTACTGCTTTCCAAAGCCTGTTACCAAATGGTAAGAATTTTTTTTTTTATAACAGAACAGATTCTTGCAAAAGGTGTTTACACAGATTTTTTTTTTTTTTTAAATGATAAAATACCACTAATTACAACAAAACTCATAATGTTTGTCTTTAACTACACATTGTCATATCAACAACATTCACAAATGACTCTGATTTAAGTCTCACAAACCTCTTCTTAAGTCTCTTCTAAATTAAACTATGTAAACCTAAAAGTTATGTTTGTGAAAAGGTTTAGCTACTTGAATTGTGTGTTTGTGCTACACACTAAAACGATGTTGATACATCTTTAAATTTGGCTTAAGTGTCCAAATACTTTTTTGGGGCCATATTTGGAATCACGATAAGTCACTCTGTATATGCAAAACTGAATTACAGAACAGCTGTCAAAATATCTTTTCAGCAATACAATGGTCTTGTAGCACATTGTGAGTTGTAGCACAATTTCTCCAGTGTCTACATTCTCTAAATACAGTGATGACTGCACATGTTGTACAAATGCGAGCAAAAGGAGAACAAAAGCAAATTCACAATTGTGAACTTTTTAGTGCCACCCATGACAGATTACAGTGCAACTAATACTTAACCTTTGGCTGTTCATATACCTTTAAAAGAGTTATTATTACTATTATTATAACAAGGAACTGTAGTAAAACTAGGTGATAAAGTCATCAAGTTTTCTAGACTTTCAATTACTAGTCCTAGACATTACAGTGCCCCGTTAGTTTTAGGGTTTAGGGTTTTGAGGGTTACTTTTGAAATGTATTCCACTACAGATTACAGAATACATGCTGTAAAATGTAATTTGTAATGTATTCCATTAGATTACTCAAGGTCAGTAATGTATTCTAAATTCTTTGGATTACTTCTTCAGCAGTGGTAGATTTTTTTCACTTGTTTTGACTATAAAAACTCTGCCAGTACAGTAAGACAAAATATATATAAATACATTCTCTGAAAAACCTAAATATCTTATGCAGTGTTGTTTCTAAAGCATGATAAATCAAATTGATCTTGTTTTAAGGATTTTTAGATATTTTTACAAGAAAACAATACAAAAATTACTATCAAGAATATGATTTTTGCCCTAATATCAAAGGTCTTACTAGAGAGAAAAAAAAAAAAAAGAAATTATGATCCAATGTGAATTTTCTTGATAAAAAAATATGATCGTGCCTGGTAACGTGCCTGTAAAATGGCTAGAAATAGCATTTTAGCTTAGCGTAAAGCTGACAATTTACACAAAGTTTATTTCTATTTCTTCTACTCCAAACTTACTTCTCTGTCTGCTCGTATGAATGTAACACATCATAAGAAAGTGTTTCACCATTGTTCAAATGCACTTTGGATGGCATCATTTATATGTATAAATGTTTTCCATCTGAAAGGACTAAATATTAAATGAAACAAATGACAATAAAATGCAAAGTAATTTCTTCAGTAATCAAAATACTTTTTGAATGTAACTTTATTCTAATTACCAATGATTTAAATTGTAACTGTTGTGGAATACAGTTACTTATATTTTGTATTTTAAATACGTAATCCCATTACATGTATTCCATTACTCCCCAACCCTGTGTACTGTATATACAACTATGTTGGCAGCTTAATTATAGATGTATAGCAAAGTCTAAGTTTGAAATATGTTTAGCATAGTTCCTGCTACTGAGAGGAAGTATTGGGACTTCATTAGAGGTCTTCACGGTCCACCCTAACCCGAGGACCCGAGACCTGACCCGGGACCCATACGGGTTCGGATCCACGTTTTATACGGTCAGCCAGGTCCAGGTCAGGACCCATTCTAGTGCTGCGGGTCCCGGGTCTGTTTAACATTATGTGTAATACCCGAGTCGATCCGAGAAGACCCGGCTGTGATCAGACAGTGCTGATGATGATGGAGCTTTGTGTGTTGTAACTTGCAACATTGTAAAATTAGGATGAGAAAGTGCGGGCTGGGAAATAAGGTGAAAAACAGAGCAGAGCCACAATGAGCTGAGTGATGTCAGAGCGGAGTTACAGCACACGATAGCAAATTAGCAATGCTAATGTTAGCAGCTGTTGCAATGAACGAGCAATCGTTTTTATAGTTCAAAAGGGCAAACAGTCGAAGTTATCTTATGCGAGATACAAAAAAACTGCAAAGCTGATTCTAAACAAGTCACCGTGACAGCAAGTGGACATTTGAAGCTGAAATAATGAGTGGATTAGCTATGCTGTTTCAATCAGCAAGAGTGGAATCACAGAAAACCTGGATGTATTTTACCAACTTTCTTGGCATGGAGGATGAATTATATGCATCACGGCCAGGCACAGGGGAGAAGGCTACTAACGTTACATTAGGTAAGACACAAAGTTTTGTTTTCACAACTTGTAAATTAACTTGTTAATAGCAATCAGCTGTGAAATCGGTGTCGATCGGGTCTGTGTCTCCTGGCTGGGTCCGGGTCCCAGCTTTCAAATAAGAGATGGGTCTGGTTCGGGTCCGGCATTTCTCGGCTCTGCATGGGTCCAGGTCCCAGCTTTCAAATAATGGACGGGTCCGTTTTGGGTTTGGGTTGTACATTTCCGGGTCTCTTTGTGTTAGGGCACAAATTTTTGGACCCGTGAAGACCTCTAGACTTCATTATGGAATTTTGTGCATAAATGTGAGTGTGTTAAAGCCACAAGGAGCCTTGCAGTAATTAAAAAGGGCCATATCAAAACAGACATGGCTATGGGGCAATTACTAAATAAATTGTCTGGAAGTGATTTTAAAGAGACCATTACATTTCCATTTAGTTAATATGCAGAGCAGTGTCATCATCAGTTTTACAAATTGATGCCTTGCAAAGGCCATCAACATCTATTATCTTGATGAGACTTGAGAGATTTAGAACTTGTGTTGCCGGAGTGTTTGCACCACATACCCGTTAAAGGAATAGTACACTTAGAAATCAACACTTCTGTCATTATTTACTCAGCCTTATGTCGTTCCAAACTCAAATGGCTTTTTTTCCTTATGTGGACAACACAAGAAAAAATTTGCACCCGTCTTCTCAGAGTGAATAGTATCTCCGGGCTGTGAAGCTCCATAAAGGACAAAAAACACCATAAAACCACAATATAAGAAGTCGATATGTCTCATGCATTATATTCCAAGTCTTCTGAAGCCATACAGTCACTTTGTGTGATGAAGAGACTGAAATTTAAATCGTTATTCACTCTCAAATCATATAATTGATTAACTCCTGTATTCAGCACTCCGATGAAATATGGCGACACGTCAAGAATGACCAAACGTCATGATACAAGAACCAATGAGATTTGATGTTATTGATGTGTTGCCATATTTCCTTTGGACTGTATACAAGTTTTTTTTTTTTTTTTTTTTTTTTTGTCCTTTATGGAGCTTGACAGCATTGATTTACTATAGATGAAATTACTATGAAGTCACACAGCAGGCAACCACACTTCCACGTTCTTTTGAGCAGCAAATATCAGTGGTGGATATGGATAGAGCTGTGGTTTTAATAATTTTTGATAAACATTTTAATAAGCAGTTTTAATAAATATTAGCTAATCTAATTATATTTTTGTTTATAAAAGTTATTATGGGATATCTGTTTATACATGAAGGCATATATATATATATATATATATATATATATATATATATGTTCATTTTAAACTATTGACAAAACCAGTTTTAATTTGATTCAGTAGGCCTGTATGATTTAGTCATACATGTAACAGGTTTGAAGCCTGAAAACTGTGGCATATAAAAACAGAAACTAGCATGAGAAATACCATATGCGTCTTTACTGCTTACATTATTGGTCTGCATACAGTAAATACAATATTTGACTTCAGTGTCATTATATTCAATATTCAAACTTAATAACAGCTGGCTTCAAATGATCAAGTTACTTAATGCTTTAAAAATAAATGCAAAGACCACTCATTCAGGTTTTGTGCTGAGGATCCAAGACAGGGTCCCGGCCATTTCAGCGGGTAGTTCAGAGTTGTGGCAGGAGGGACACAACGTCTCGGTCCCTCCATCAGGGAACGGAGGTTACGAAAGTAACCAGGACATTCCCTATCTGTCACTCACTTGACGTTGTGTCGATTTAGTGACACTAGGTGTCCCCATACGAAATGCTACAACTAGCTGAACTGTTACGTGGACTGCCGGTGGGAGACGGGCAAACCATTGTGTGCCTCGTAGCCAGCGCAACTGGCCATCACATAACATCCCCCAATGCTCCTACGAGCAACGTACGGTCCTCTGTACCTCGGGGACAAGTCGACTGTCCAAAATGGGGACAGGCCACCCCAGCTGTGGCCTCTTTTCTTCTTTTTTCTCCCCAAAAAAGAATGGAAATCATTCAGCTGAGGGCCGTAAATGTTCATGTTGGGGGGTGTCCATTCCTAAGCCGGACATTTGCTAAAATGCGTTTCCGCGTCAGCATCTTGAACGGGAGTCCGTGCAAGGCCTGGTTCAGAACTCGCACATCCGGGATTGGCCGCAACCCACCGCCTTTCCTTGGAACGATGAAGTAGGGGCTGTAGAACCCTTTCTTCATCTCAGCTGGAGGGACAGGCTCTACCGCGTCCTTCCGCAGTAGGGATGCGATCTCCGCAGGCAGGGCAGTGGCATTCTTGCCCTGCACTTGAGGTAAAATGGATGCCGCTAAACGCGGGCGGGTGCCTGGCAAACTGAATCACATAGCCGTGTCGGACGGTCCCGGTCAGCCATCGCAACGGGTTGGGGAGTGCAAGCCATGCCCTCAAGCTCCGGGCGAGAGGGACCAAGGAGACAATCGTGTCGGACATACTGGCAGGTGGGGCCTCTCGGTGGGGCGGAGCCGGAGGCGCCACGTTGAGGGGGCTCGGACCCTGAACTCGTGGCCGTGCTGAGTCTGGGGACATCGAAGCACTTACCTGGCTCCGGGTACCCACCATAGGAACTGTCAGCGACGGGGAGGAGGGAACCGTCCTCGTAATCCATCACAACCGCCCAGGCAGGTGTGTTGTGCCACAGCTGGGTGCGTAGGGGCGGGGGGCCTGCCTCCACAGCGTCGTGCCTGCCATAAATGTGCGGTGTCTGGTGATCGCAATAACGATGGCCGTAAACACTGGATGTATGACCCAGGAAATGAGGAAACCGCTCCTTTTCTGAACGTGTGGGTACCGCAGCCTTTCAGGCATGCGGCGAATCAAAGAAAAGGCAACTAAAGATTCTCCTCCCAGCCCTCCACCGGGAGATGGAGTGGTCTACTTACCATCTCTAGGCCTGCAGCAGGTCTCCACGTGCCTGGGTTGCCCATCTCAGGGGCGGCTAGAAGCCTTCCTCGGGTTCTTGGTGGCGGGCCATGAGACGGGGGCGTCTGCTTCCTGCAGGTGGCTCTACGCCAGGGCCGGGCCACGGTGGAGCCGGTGTCGTCGCCGCAGGGGGACGCCCCTGGCGACGAGCAGATGGGGTGCGGTATCTTGATCAGCACCGGGGCAGGAATAGCCTCCATCTGCTTCTTAACCACCGAGAACTGCTGGGAAAATTCCTCGACAGTGTCGCCGAATAGGCCGACCTGGGAGACGGGGGCATCAAGGAACCGTACCTTGTCAGCCTCCCTCATCTCGACCAAGTTGAGCCATAGGTGGTGCTCCTGGACCACCAGGGTGGACATTGCCTGCCCGAGAGTCTGCGCCATGACCTTCATCACCCAAAGGGCGAGATCAGTCGCAGAGTGCAGCTCCTGCATCAATCCCTGGTCAGAACTACCCTCGTGCAGTTCTCTTAGCGCCTTGACTTGGTGCACCTGCAGGAGAGCCATGGTGTGCAGGGTAGAGGCGGCCTGTCCAGCAGCACCATAGGCTTTAGTCACCAGAGACAATGTAAACCTACAGGCGCTGGACGGGAGTTTTGGGTGGTTCCACCAGGTGGTGGCGTTTTGTGGGGACAGGTGCACCGCAACCACCTTATCCACCTGTGGAATCACCGAGTACCCCCTGGCAGCCCCACCGTCAAGGGTAGTGAGAGCGGAGGAGCACAGAGACCGGGTGAGCTCCTCATGCACCTCCGGGAAGAAAGGGACCAGTGTGGGGCACGGCCGTGAGCGGCGCTCCGAGCACAGGAACCAATTGTTAAGCCACAAGGGTTCAGGGGGGATTGGAGGGTTTCACTCCAGCCTGATGCTTGCAGCTGCCCAGGCAAGCATGGCCAAGCATGACCGCACCCGAAGGTGGGAGCCCAGTCGAGTCCTCGGCGTCAGACTGGACCACCCCGCTTTCCGATGCTGCAGTTGAGAGCTCATCCACTTCGCGAGTGCTGAATGAGACCGCGAACTCGCCCTGAGACGAGCCGGTGGTCTCATCCCAGAACTCGACCGGGGCAAACGAGCGTACTGGGGAATGGGATGTCCATGGGGGGTTACCCGGCAGAGCGGCTCCCATTGGGGTCCCCAAATCACCCCCAGTGCTAACCGATGCGGCCTCAAACCCGTAGGTAAAAGGACCGAGGCGGGGAGCCGCTGGGGTGGCTTTCTCTCAAACGAAGGAAAGCCACAACCACAACATTGCAACGTCACTGAGAAAACATGACCCATCCATGAACATGGTCTCCACATGGGCAGCGCCCAAGCACATAAGACAGCGATCGTAGCCATCGGAAGCAGAGAGGTAATGACCGCAACCAGGAATTAAACACAGACGGAAAGGCATCTTTAAAAAGACGCTCTCTGTCAGTGCCACTCTTTTAGTAGGGAAAATATACTCTTTTATTGTAAGATTATATACTCTTTTAGACTGTGGAAGCGCCCAGGGGCGTTCTCTGCACTCCACCGGTGCGCGAGGGGGAGAAGCCGCTGTAATGCGCCGTAAACTCCAACAGTTTTTTAGATGTGAATGGAACGGCAGAGGATTCAGCTCGCTGAACACAATCGCTCGGCTCCGAAGAAAAAATCTGAATAAGTGGTTGCGAGCCAGCTCCTTTTATACCTGTATGTCCGGGGGAGTGGCATGCAAATTCCACTCGCCAATTCCCATTGGCCTTTTCTCAAAGATCAGATGTGTTTGGGGCTCCCAAGGGCGACCCCTAGTGTCACTACATCGACACAACGTCGAGTGAGTGACAGATAGGGAACAGCCCTTCTACATTAAGCAGCAATATGATGCGGAACTGGCTGATATGTTCTCCCATACCAGAGGACAAAGAGTTCTTCTCTTTCAGGATAAAAACACCCACTGCCATCCTCCAACAAGGTGGTAATACTGAGCTAAGCAGTTTCCCTTACCTGGAAAGCAGCTTGGGACAACTTTTGTAAACTTTGTATGGTAGGCCATTCAGGCCAGGGGCAGATTTCCCTCTTGCCTTCTTGACCACCTCTATTACCTTCTTCCATGATGGAGCATCTGTATTCAACAGGTACTGGGACTGGTCTGCTGTGGAAATCCTTGGGCACTGCCCAAAGAGGGTGGATTTTTTCTGGATCTGAATGCATCCCTTGGAGATGCTCTTATATCTCTGCTGTTGTTGCATGGAGGTTACCTGATCTTTCTCCTTCCAGTGTGGTAGACATAAATAGGAAGGGGTTAGAGATAAATCTTGCCCTTTGCCTTGCTCCCTCCCTCCTTGAAAACTCTACAAACAGCACTTTTTGGACATTTTCAGCTTAATTTGAGCAAAGTGCCTATTGACAGCAGTTCTTTTCTGGGGTACCAATAGAACCGGAAGTTCCACCATCTAGCATTTGTTTGTAAACAGCACCTTCATCTATTCAATTTCAATATATGGTATATATGAGAGGTGTGAAGATTGAAAAAATAATTTTGTGTTCCACAGAAGAAAAGAAGTCATATGGGTTTGGAGCAACATTAGGGTAAATAATAACACTTTTATTTTTGATATTTTTACTTTTAACATACTTTTATTTTTATTATTTTAATTATTGCATTATTTATTTGCATATTTCATGTCTTTCAGCATTTACAGTGTTAAATGAACATAGTAAAAAACTTCTCTCAAATATCAAGGCACATAAATGCCTTTTAAACAAATGACCTTCATGCTGTTTATAATTAGATAAGCAAATGCACACTTCAGCTTCCTGTCAAGATTCCGAGGTTTCATACTGCGGTAATAACTCTTTGAAGAGCACACTACACCAATTTGCTAAATGTACCCTCAAGTGTTATAAATGCTCTTTCAATCTCACATGATAGACAACATACATTCAAAGGCTTTTATCAGTGTACTGATTCACTTGTTTGTATATCTGTTAACACTGATTTAAAAATGATGACCCTATAAAAACTCTCTCTCTCTCTCTCTCTCTCTCTCTCTCTCTCTCTCTCTCTCTCTCTCATATGTTCTGTTTGGAGCCATTTTAATAGCTCAAAAATATACTGTAGTGACTGAAGGCAGAAAAGTGATTAAGAAACTAATACAGAGGCCCTGCAATCCACACCAAAAATTCCTCAATGTCATAAATTAAAGACTCTCCTCTGCTTGTGACAAGGAGTCTGAGACGACCTGCATCTGGCCAATAAAACTGTCAACGAACAAAGAAGACTTGTCCAAATAGCACATACCAGAAAACACTCATGTTAATAATTATTCACATGACTTGAAGACTACTCTTCTGAAGAAACACCCATGCCATGAAATCTAAGTCACTCCTTTTGTTCTTCGAAATAAACAATTTGCTACACTTAAATTAGGCCAGTAAGAGATCATGAGACATATCCTGTGGAACGCTTGACTGTCTACGTTCTCCAGAAATACAAAAGAAGCTCTTGAAGACAAGAGAGATCTTGAATCTCACTGTCTTTGGAAGGATCCCTTTGAAATCTTGTTAGCAGGACATCTCATCTTAATCCAGGAACTTTGATATAATCGCAAAACTAACTTTTCTTGGGTTTTAACAGTGCATATACATGTATTATGAGCTATAACACTATCAAAAGACTTCACTGTATTGGTCTACAACGCACAGTCTATTTTTGATAGTAAAATTTTATCTTACACAAATTATTGTAGCCTGATGTAACCTTTAAAATATGTGTAGTGATTTATAATCACTTATAACTGACAAATTAATGGTTATAATCTTTAATCTTGTTTTATTCATGTCATATTACTAGAATGGTAACCATTCATGATAAAGCAGATCATGTTTACTGTCATTAAGATTCTTTCTGCATTTCAGGAATGTTTATGTGAATACATTTTTTATATATTCAGTTTTATCCGAGATTAAAAAAGTCATGATTAAACATTGCCCTATTTTGAGTGGGAAACAGGAATCTTCACAGACAAAGACTCATTAATCACCTTCAGAAGGAGGGAAAGGGAGATGATCACATGGTATCTAAAAAGACACTTCTGATTGGCTCAAGACACCTTTGGAGTGCGGCCAACCTCAACAGTACAAAGCCTCCCTGCCTAGGATGAATGCCCTCTTCTTTGGCTCTCTTCTGCTCTTGGGCTCTGGGCTGTTAGCCCTTCATCGGCTGGCTTCACACAATGTAGAGTCCAGGAAACGACTCACACACATGACAGGAGTCATGAGTCTTCCTTGTGGAAGGCCTCGCTTCAAAGCATCATTCTAGCAAATAACTATCCACGATCTTATCAGCGAATGAAGTTCAATTTTCTCTGTACAGATCATTTCCATTCACCTTCTGTTACAGCTCACCTACGTTAGTTTGATGTTTTAGATTAGCAATAAAGTCTTGTTTTTATTCAAAGCTAATTTGACTGTGGTATATTTTGATAAATAATCTCATCACATGATTTTTAAAAGATCTGCGCTCTGAAGCTGGAACAATATTTCAACATATTCATGATATTATTTTCAATAAGCCATGAGAATAGTATTATTCTAAAGAGTTAACAGATGCGTCATATCAACTCAGCATGGCCAAGTGATTAGACGTACACCTTAATTCTTTCAATAATTGAATTAATCATAATTCCCTTATTAAGCTAAATCCTTACATATAAATTGTGAGTGGATACAACAAGCCTGTTGTATTAAATTTTTAATGGTGGAGAATTTTACTGTTTTACTGTTTAATTTTACTTAGAATTTTTTCTGATAATTTGTCATTTATCCTTCTTATAATGGTGGTCGAACGTGGCTAATTCCATTATACAATTACCTATATATTATTAGTGAAGGTACGTGGGCACATTAATCCATACCGTGTACATTTATACTACCAAACTTCCCTAAATATTAATGGTGGATAAGTGCGGGTGTATTTAAATCTGCCCATTACATTTAGCATTCTATTAAAAAATTCTTACAACACTTAAAATTGAAGTACCTTATCAGATTGGTACATGACTTTTCATAATCTTATAACAGCTGATTATATATATATTTTTATTAATATATAATATATCAAAAGAAATCAAATTTTCCTTGATCTTTTGACATATAAGAGGTCAGTGTGCTATAATAAACACAATGTCAGTTTCAGAACTCAAAACTGAGTGTTTCTGCCAGAGCGTCAGAACGAGGGTGGAAAATGATAATATTTTACAAATGACTGTATATGACTGTAGTTTATATCATATGTCAACCTCAAAGAACATAAAACAAATAAATAAAACAGACATTTCCTGACCCCATTAAAGCTTCAATAATATCTGCCCACAGAGGTTTTGATTAGGTCAAAGAACAATGAAAAAAATTGGAATTTGTTAATTAAAAATTTGTATTATCATTTTTTACACTCAAATCATTGGGCTCTCTGGGACTCCAAACATAAAAACTGAAAAATCAATCTCAATGTTGGGTTAAACTCTCACATCACTAGCATTTCCCCCTTATCCGTGTCTTGAGCAAGGGCCCATCCATGTATGTGCTACACTCAGCAAAGTTCACCTTCATTTATCTGAACAAATATCCCTGGTGAAAATGACTGTTTCTTGTAATGTTATTTATTGATTTAGATCTGTTGATCTGTTTTTATCTGTTTTGTATAACATTCGGCTATACTATGGAAAAGTTAAATTGGTTACTGTATATATATATATATAATTTTATTTTATTTATTTATTTATTTTTTAAAAAGGTTGTTCATTGATTGTCTGCAAATGTGATTGCCTCTCAGACTCCTGCTGCCTGTGCAATTACTGCAAACCAAAATGAGACATGCAATCTTTTGCTGCTGCTAAAAATAGGAAACCTATAAAAGCGTTATTATATTCAATGTCCTCAGTGTGTGAAGTGTGGTGTTTATTTTAAGAGTTCTGCAAAAAAGGGAACAACAATCAGCTGATTGCCCCAATGCAGTTATCAAGACTGTGTTGGAACAATATCTTAACAGACAGTTCATTGTTAGAGCCGTTACGGCCTAAACTAAAAGGTGCTATATGGATATTCACATTCGGCAAGTTTGTTTTGAAATCTCATGTGATGTGCACCAGGCAGAACAAGCAGGAGTGCTGTAGTAAACCGATAACATCAGCTGTGACGTTTGAGCACCTTTATCTTCATGTACCCACAATTATGCCATCATTGTCATTAGTTTACATAGTGCTCTCATGGGTGATGTCATATGTGGGTTGCAATCACATCCCGTCTCAGAGCACAAAACATTCTCCCTTGAATTTTTCTCACACAGCCACTACTAAATAAGCACAGCTCAGAACACTTAACACAATCACTCTCTTACATTATGATTGGTTAATGAGGAATGGTAACACTTACATTTTTATGTTAAAATTCTATCTTGTATCCCAGCTGAGTTTGCTCCCATGCAGAGTTACCTACAGTATAAGTAAGCCATTTGTAAGTTGATTTCACCTGAAAGTGTAACTATGGCTCCGTGGCACTATCAAAAGTTTCCTCTGGTTGTTTGAGCAGCCTGTCCAGCCCAACACAGCAACAGTTGCTTGAACAATGGTGTGAGTTTGGGGCGGGACTGTCTGTTTGTACAGCAGTGAGCTCATTTACATGCACACCAGAAAGCTGTTTATTGCAAGAAAGCAGCGTTTCCATTTACACGCACTGTGTAATTGGCTTTCACTTTACTCCTGTATACATGCGGCTCGGTCAGCAAGCAGCTTTCTCCACAGCAACATAATTTCCCCACAACGCTTGTGTAAATAACAAACATGGGATCCGAAGAAGACTTAGCTATTTTATTCTATGTTTCTTTGCTTTATTTTCAGATATTCCAGAATTGTTGCTGTCTTTGTTTCCTAATCATTTCATCGTGACCTGTAGCGGAATTGCACTGCAATAGTTTCCCGCTTACGCAAAACTCTTGGATACGCCCAATGTACTTGACAGCATATATGTGGATGCGAGGGCCATTTGTCGATATATTGAATTGGTGTGTATTAATGAGTATATTTTGTAGTGTATGTGCTTTTCCCTTTTCCCACTGTACTCCCAGAAATGTTAAATTCTTTCTGCTGTGTTGAGTTGTTAATATAATGTATGACTACATCCTATGAAGTTAGGTATCTGGTCTGTTCCACGAACATGCGCACTCTTCAAAAACCTGTAAGAACACAGTTAATGCGTTTACATGGCCACATAAACCACACTCTCTTGAAAAAACATGGGTGTGTTAAACCGCTTTCTATTAAACTCTTAAATGGCATTAGGAAAATGGCATTCTCATTTACATGATGTTTTAGAATGCTGCTTACTGCAAAAACCATGAAATAAACCATTTTCTTAAGTGCACATAAAAATGGTTAACGGAAGACTAAGGGAGTTTTCTGGAATCTGTTTGAAAACAGTGATTATTTTAACAGTTCTGTTTTATGACGCTATTTTTGTAGAAATTACACACTTCAGCTTTAAATGTTAGTTAGTTTGAATTTCTATGCAAAACCGTTAACATTACTGAACTTGTCGAAGTTAAAAAAATTCAAAACTATTTGCAAAGCAATTTCATGAGTGGCATGGTGGATTTGATAAATAAATAATGTTCTATAAGTAATGAATCGATAAAATCTTACATTTTGACATTATGGAGGGCTGCTCTGAGAAATCTAGTTTTGTTTCTAGCATTTCTGTGAAATTTGCTCTTGTGGGCAATTAATTTCATTTTCTGTTCCAGTCCACATCAAACATTCATTTTACCTTTTCACTTTTGTGAGACACTTTGATCTTTGTAATCCCCTGTACAGGGAAATCTTGTGCACAAATTAGGCAATTTTATTTCCATAAGGGCTTCTCAACTGGTTTCCGATAATAATGCATGATGAGAATACAAATGCAGTGACTTTTCATATCAAATATTAGAAAAGCCATACAGATTGCACACTGTCTGGACACTTTGGAAGAAGTAAAACAGAGCACTATTTTCAGGGGCATCACTGCATTACTGGCTCACTTGGTGGCTTAGGCGAGGTAATATATATATATATATATACAGGTGCATCTCAATAAATTAGAATGTCGTGGAAAAGTTCATTTATTTCAGTAATTCAACTCAAATTGTGAAACTCGTGTATAAATAAATTCAGTGCACACAGACTGAAGTAGTTTAAGTCTTTGGTTCTTTTAATTGTGATGATTTTGGCTCACATTTAACAAAAACCCACCAATTCACTATCTCAAAAAATTTGAATATGATGACATGCCAATCAGCTAATCAACTCAAAACACCTGCAAAGGTTTCCTGAGCCTTCAAAATGGTCTCTCAGTTTGGTTCACTAGGCTACACAATCATGGGGAAGACTGCTGATCTGACAGTTGTCCAGAAAACAATCATTGACACCCTTCACAAGGAGGGTAAGCCACAAACATTCATTGCCAAAGAAGCTGGCTGTTCACAGAGTGCTGTATCCAAGCATGCTAACAGAAAGTTGAGTGGAAGGAAAAAGTGTGGAAGAAAAAGATGCATAACCAACCGAGAGACCCGCAGCCTTATGGTCGTCAAGCAAAATCGATTCAAGAATTTGGGTGAACTTCACAAGGAATGGACTGAGGCTGGGGTCAAGGCATCAAGAGCCACCACACACAGACATGTCAATGAATATGGCTACAGTTGTCGTATTCCTCTTGTTAAGCCACTCCACAGACAACGTCAGAGGCGTCTTACCTGGGCTAAGGAGAAGAAGAACTGGACTGTTGCCCAGTGTTCCAAAGTCCTCTTTTCAGATGAGAGCAAGTTTTGTATTTCATTTGGAAACCAAGGTCCTAGAGTCTGGAGGAAAGGTGGAGAAGCTCATAGCCCAAGTTGCTTGAAGTCCAGTGTTAAGTTTCCACAGTCTGTGATGATTTGGGGTGCAATGTCATCTGCTGGTGTTGGTCCATTGTGTTTTTTGAAAACCAAAGTCACTGCACCCGTTTACCAAGAAATTTTGGAGCACTTCATGCTTCCTTCTGCTGACCAGCTTTTTAAAGATGCTGATTTCATTTTCCAGCAGGATTTGGCACCTGCCCACACTGCCAAAAGCACCAAAAGTTGGTTAAATGACCATGGTGTTGGTGTGCTTGACTGGCCAGCAAACTCACCAGACCTGAACCCCATAGAGAATCTATGGGGTATTGTCAAGAGGAAAATGAGAAACAAGAGACCAAAAAATGCAGATGAGCTGAAGGCCACTGTCAAAGAAACCTGGGCTTCCATACCACCTCAGCAGTGCCACAAACTGATCACCTCCATGCCACGCCGAACTGAGGCAGTAATTAAAGCAAAAGGAGCCCCTACCAGGTATTGAGTACATATACAGTAAATTAACATACTTTCCAGAAGGCCAACAATTCACTAAAAATGTTTTTTTTATTGGTCTTATGATGTATTCTAATTTTTTGAGATAGTGAATTGGTGGGTTTTTGTTAAATGTGAGCCAAAATCATCACAATTAAAAGAACCAAAGACTTAAACTACTTCAGTCTGTGTGCATTGAATTTATTTAATACACAAGTTTCACAATTTGAGTTGAATTACTGAAATAAATGAACTTTTCCACGACATTCTAATTTATTGAGATGCACCTGTGTATATATATATATGTATATATACTGTATATAAACCAAGTAAATACAACATAACTTGACAGCCAGTGATAACCATGAATTTTCATTGTATATTAATGATCAGATTTGGCATTTTGGTAATAACTCCTTTTGTGTCCCACAGGAAAAATTGTATATCATTTTGGAGTGCCATGGGGGTGGGTAGATGATGACAGAATTTTCGGTGTAAGCAAATGATCTGTGGAAGGTGATTCAAATGGACCCATTGGACAAATTTGTTGATTTCTGCCAGAGCATTTTAGACCTTTTTTATTTTTTTATTTATTTTTTTTACCTATAATAAAAAGGTAATTATCAAATATAAAATGTATTTGTTTTTTGCATTCAAAATCCACTTCAAAAATCGGAGAGGGCACTACGCCTCTAATTGTTTTAATCATCACAAAATTCAGGTCTCTGCAGTTATCATCAATGTCCTAAAAATGTCTTTCACGTGGTTCGTACCACATATTTCTTCATGAATGACTGTCAAAAGTTTACTTTTTCCTCATCTATTTGAAGCACTGCATCTCATCCTCATTTGCAGCTTTGAATTATATAAACTGTTTCTGACAAAAGCTTTTCTGACACAGTAATTGGCAATGTGATTGTCTCATCCTTTAAACTTTCATTCAGTCGGAATATAGTACAGTGATTTTGCCAGAAAAAAAAAAAATTCTGTACTTTATAAGTTTAGCCTGGGCAAAGCGAAGCATCACCATAGTGTCTTTTTGCCTGCACCATGAAAACATCACAGTCATTCCATTCTCACCTCAGTTCACCTTGGAGCATTCCATCATAGGCTCGGCAATCTTCAGAAATTATCGTGTGTTTAACCGCAATATGTTTTATTATACTTATACATGTATTAGTTTAGTTACATATTGATATTTATGGTTCCCAAACCCTAAACCTAAACACTTTTTAACAATGTAAAACATGTAACAGTCAGATAAATTTACAGTCACAATAATTGTTATAACATTACACTATTATATAGATATTTTTGAGCACCTAACACCACCCCTACCAATTAAATCGAACCACTTTTCAACATAAAAGATTTAAAAAGCCAATAAGTGTACTGTAACAATAATTTATTAAAAATAAAAATACAAAACCACTAATTGTTCCAAATGAATCAAAAGTAAATTCAAAGTCCTCCAAAGTCACTCGATAGCTCCGTGTGAGGAACAGAGTGAATCTTTAGATGGCAGTCATGCTGTCGTAAAGCTGCTTAAAGCAGCAATTTTTGAATGTTAAAGATTAGAGTGTTATGGTGGATGGGAAAAATGTTCATTAAATAAAAACTTCAATTTGGATCTTTTCCTCACACAAAGCCATCACACAGCCTTGGAAGGAGGATTACGTCTATGATCATTTTTATGGTCCTTTTCTAACTTTCCTACAGCAAAATAAATAAAAATGCATTTATAAAGCAATTAATTAACGATGATATAATTTTTTATTCATTTCATTTGAAAATGTATCCTTGTTTATTGAAATCAAATATTAAAATGAGCTGAATACAGCATCAGAGTGATATTTAAGTATTGATGAAGTATTGGTGGAGCAAGCAAAAAGTCGCTATAGGAATGTAGCATTTTTAGATTTTTATTTTATTTTAGCAAACTCAAATGTCAGTATGAGTGGTACAATGAGTCATAGTGCTGGTGGATTAATGGTTAAACATCTGGGCAAGCAATTCAAATATTTCTGTTTCCAACCCCAAAAAAGGTGATTCATATACTGGGAAACAAGCCCTGAGTTTGCCGCAGAGGGACTATCTCTGTGATACAGTAAATGTACTGTGAATTGTCTTTAGATAAGAGAAAAAAGTCTGCTAAATGACAGCTTACTATGACTGTAATATTAATTGTAACATTAACCATAAAGGCCGATTTATACAGTACTTCTGCGTTGAACCTACGCCGTAGGTTCAGCGTAGTGTACAACACAGTGGTTTGCATTTATAGTTCTTGGTTGATTTGTCTGCATTGTTCTGTGGTATACAGCCAAGTGCTTGTATATTGAGAAAATGCCTTTATTAACTAGCCCTAGCCTATTAACTAGCATTTATTAACTAACCCTTACCCCTAACCCTAATTCTAACTTAACCCTAACCCTTTATTTCTGAAATAATTATACATTTCATAAATAAACAAAAGCGATGTAATTCGTGGATTCAAAAGTATTTCTTAAATTATTATAGCATTAAAAAATATGTTAATCATGTGAACATGTTGAGATGTTAATACATATTAAACATGTTGTCTGCCATGCAGAAAGAAAATAAATCATGTATTTACTGTATGCTTGCTTTTGAATCACTTGAAAAATAAAACGTAAATATTTTGGCATACTTTTAACGCTCTGTGCTGAAAAAAAAAAAAAAAAAAAAAAATATATATATATATATATATATATATATATATATATGTTTATATTTATACTTATACCCAACTCTAAACAGGTACTTTTTAATTTGCTGACAAATTAGAAGTGTTCCGTTGTCATAAATGACCAAAGTTCAGTCATAGAACCCTATGTGGCGCAAGCTGATGCTTCAATGACTTGTTATCTGTTAGCCAATCAGCTCACTCACATGACATGTTAAGCCAATCGGCGTAAGCTGATTAGTTCTTTGACTTGCGTCTCTCTCCTTGTGTTTTATATAAAAGGCTCAATTTTGCAGTTAAGCTGGTTTCTCTGCAGTGCGCTGTAGTTTGTTTTTTTCTTCTCTGAAACCCACCTCCACCCCAGCTTCCACCTGCCTAGATCTGCTACATGGGGATTGTTTATGTCTATTTGTGCAGCAGAAGCAGCAGCATGTCCACATGCTAACTCAGTATGTTTGTGTTTTTCTAGCAGTAGAAAATCTCAGTACTTGCTCTGCAGCAGCAACAGCAGCAGCGTAGCAGATCTAGTCTGCCTGTATCCTATCAATATGTCAACATTCACATGCTAAATCTTTCAGAGAGTTGGCATAGCTGAACTTGTGAAATATGATTATTTACTGTGCACCATACTGCCAAACATACGGTCATAACATTGTACAAATCAGAATGTTCTCACGTAGAATACAACAAATATTGTGTTACTTACCAAATATAAATTATATTGAGAAAAGTCCACAGAATAAAAAGCACAGAGTTTATACGTTGTAAACAGATGTGTCCATTTGTCGCGTTTTCACTTGTAGCTTCATAAAACATAAACAGAATATATAAACAGCGGATGTTCCTGATTAAACAATGCTCCCGATACTAACTACAATGAAATACAATGTATAGATCTTAAAATAATCTTGGAGAAAATGTGACACTACCTCAGATATCTCTTTTGTCATCCTTATGGTGACAGTCTCTGGTTACTAAGCAGCCCATTCACAGCTGTTGACATCTGCGTTGACGCGACATGTTGTTACATTTTTGGACAGGTGCATGTCAGGGTCAATGCAAAGATATAAAACGGCCTTAAAGCTAAGCTTCAACCATATCAAGTTTCATGGACATGATGTAACAAACTAAACATTCAAAACAGCATTTGTTTATTGCTTGCATTTCTCCAAATGTTGGAAAGATTTTTCTCTTATTTAGTCATAACTGCTTGATTAAACACAGCTGGCATTTTTATTGAGTCACCATCTTGTGTGCCTAATTGTATCTTCTTATTTCTGTGCCTACAGCGGAACTGCAAAAATATTTGTTATTTTCAAACAGGTTTCCTGAACACTCCCCCCATTAACCATTGGTCATAAAAACATATAGTCCCGCCCAAACCTCATGCCATAGATTGAGACCATTTTACTGTGCCGGGATGTTCAGGATGCACAAACAGAGCAGTGATGAGATAAGACAAAGCAACAGTGTTTTTTACTAATCAACCTACAAATGGCTTACTTATTGTTGTCTTTATGTATTAAGATGGGATATGAGAACGTTTTTTAACATTAAAACATTACACACTTTGTATGTAATTGCTCCATGTGATGCAGGGAATGACTGTATGAATTTAAACAAAATGGTAACATTCTGACACATTCTCACACCATGAGCAAGAACACTTGCTTGAAACTTTCAATTGTGGACACAATGAGCAGTAATTTAAAGTCTATGTCTGGCTGTTGTTTGCCACTTGATTTTTAAGAATCCTTTTCTGATTTCAGTGGATCATAGTCGGCCCTGCTATTGCTGCATTGATGCTTGACATTCAACTGTGAGATGCACCTTTTGTGGTTTGGCACTCTTGTTGAGGAGGACAATCCCCCTCTTGCAGGCCTTATTTACAGGGCCTTTTGATCATAGGGAGTTAGTTTTGTGACAGTCATTAGTTTGTAGTGTTGACTACAGAGCTGTCTCTGCCATGTTACTCTACTCCTTTATCAAAAAGAATGAGTGGCTGGAGGGAGTAAGGGACTTTCTGAGAAGTCACAACCAGTGATTTGGTGGAATAATGATGCCCCAAAGAGAGTTGAACAGAAGAGGCACAAGGAAGGATAAATGTGGTGTTTGATTCAAGCACTATATATAGCTGATTCGAATATCTATTTGAATACTGCATTTTGCTGCCTAAAAAAATAATATTTAAGAGGAGTACATTAATGTCAAATGTTAGTCAGTAAACAAAAAATTAGACTGTTTGAGGTAAAATAAGTGTAAAATGCTTTAAATAATCTCTGAACTGAGTCAACAATGACCTCTGTGTAGGTAGCAAGTCTGTTTTACTTAGTGAGTCTATTAACATGAGCAGCCTTATGGCTTTAAATTGTATTTTGTATCTTACTAAGTCATCCACTTGTATGGCTATTACAACATTACCTGAAGCTTAAAATTTTCCACATTAAGCTCTAAAAATAGCACTAGTTATACTCTGTCATTTTAAATGAAACATAAAATCATAATGTAGCATGTCCTCAACTTAAATTATAAGTGTTGTCACTTGACAATAATGCTACCTTGTTAAGAAATAATGTAATTCTGATAAAAAATGACTCTTCTGGAAGCATGATCATTCTGTTGCAGTGCTTGAAAATTGTTTAAAATTAAATTTATCTTGACATTTTTTTCCAAGCTATAAGAGCTAAATGGCTTTCAATAATAATAAAAAAGGTTTCTTCAGTAGTTTCAGCCACAGAACACTTGGAAATTTGTCATAAATATTTTACACCTGATAGATTTGAGTGAAAGAGAGGCTGTCATCTTTTAAAATGTATATGAAAGTAGACTGAAGGTTATTGTGAAGTCCAAATAAATATCTATAACAAAACATGAAATGTATTCACAATACAGTACCATGATGGACAAGCATACTTACTCATTTGAAATGCTAGTGAAGACCTTGATGTTCATGTCACTTTTCTGGTGTTCTCAGTTCAGAGTTTCTTTATGGGTTGTGAAGATAAGCTGGATAGAGTTGCACTGTGAGGTTGTGGGAGGTGATACATCCTGTCAGCTGCTTCTATGCGAGGATGAAGAAATATTGTATAAGAGTTTGACAAGTTTTTAGTCTTACAGCTGCATTCAAATTTTCTGAGTTGTGTTGGGCCTCATGTATTCAGATATAAGACAAAGGCAGGCCTACATACAGTCATAAAGCCTGACTGAGGGCTACATACAGTCATAAAGTCTGACTACAACAAACCGTGCCAAAATCAAACAAAGGGAGTCCAAACAGACTACATATCCCATGAAGCCTTGCTCACTTTGCACCTATGTGTGAAGTTCTGAAGGATCGAACACTCAACTCCTATTGGATGAGGTGCACAACAGAACGCGCCCTCAACCATGATGTTATCTGGAGTAGAAAAACCTCTGAGATCTTTCTGCTTCCACCAAAAGTACATGCCATGTCTAGAAACAGCTCTGCTGCTCTCAGGTGTAGCCTCGTTGCACAAGGAAGTAACGTACGTAACTGAAACTTTGGCCACACAATCTCCATCTCGCTGGACGAGTTGAGATTTCTCCGTGTTCCACCGAGAACGCTAACGGATCTCAAGAAGACCGCCGAGCAATCCGCGTCTACACCCATTTGCCTGCAGAAGTGAAGAAAGAAGATTTCTCTTCCCTCTTCAACCGAGTCAACTTCGTTATATTCTCCGCCAGCCCGCCGAGAATCAGCCGCCGTACCACTCGCCAACAGAGCGAGGGAAAAGGCCTCCCGTCATCACCCGAGCTTCGAGGAACCAAGTCGGGATCAAATGACGGACGAACACACATTCTACCCACGTCCTCGTGCGATTCAAGTAAGAGGTTTACGTCTGGGCAGAGATAGATTATTATAGTGTGCTATTCTTGGGTATCAAGGCTATTGTTTGTACAGTTTACGGACCGCAGAGTCTGCTCATTGCTGCTAATAATACTCAAGGTATTACTGTAATGTCCTGTTACCACGAATGAGATTTGCTGTGTTGTCGTCCAACCACGTTGGATTGTTTGTGCATCGAGACCGGCATACTGAGTTTATCCATTAAAGAACCAAAGACCGTGGCGTAGGGATTACGAGCCATTCACCGCGTCTCTGAACCTGCTTCGGTGCCATCACTCTGTTCTCTCTCTCTCTCTCTCTCTCTCATACTAACCGCACACACACGCGACCCCTCACAAACATACCCGCACACACATTTGGCGAGTAGATAACTTGGTGATAATGTTCAGCTTTGTCCCTAATTTATCATACAAGCGGAGACACATGCTAAACAGGCAGACGCCATTAACCAGGCTCTCTCTGGCCACATTTGCGGCCATATTCTCTGGCCGGAAACCTCGCGTGACCTACTCTCCACGAGAGCCATGTCCACCATTTTGTGCGCGGCACTCCTTACGCACGCACGCGTGTACACACAGTAATGCTTTAGACTCTGCCACCAGGTGAGTTTCAAAGAGATCTCCCTGAAGCTGTTTTTCCACTTAGGACTAAATGAGCCCATCTATTCAATGATACCACAAGGGGGAATAGATTGTAATCTGCAAAAATATATTGACTTTGCCCTGCTCCTGAGTGGTTCGACATTCACTGTGGGAGTGGCTGAAGAGGAAATCAGCATTCTTCCTACAGTAACCACCGAGCCTGAGTTCCCCGTCATGGCTGCCAAGCCTGAGCTCCACAGTGAAGTTCCCACAGTGAAGGTCAAACCACTCAGGAGCAGGGCAAAGTCAATATATTTTTGCAGAGTCCAATCTAGTCCCCCTGGTGGCATCAATGAATAGATGGGCTCATTTAGTCCTGCGTGGAAAAACAGCTTCGAAACTCAGAGTCCACAGAATTCCACCACAAATTCCTCAATGGAACAATCCCCTTGCCATAGGCGAAAAAGTGCCCCTGCGGGCTTCGTCTTTGGTCGAGTATTCTGTAACATTCTGGCAGGCTGAAGACAGGAACAGATGGAGACGAAGTAACTGTACCGCGGTACAGTTAAGAGCGGTACAAGCGCAACTTTTAATAACGCATCTCATTCTGCTGCTGCCATTGACTGGAGAAAAACATTCTGCCATTCTGTGTGTAAACAAGCCGGGAAATGTGAGATATCGCTCTGATGAAGATCCGCGTCTCTGCTTTGGCCTGTTGAAGCCGGTTGAAGGATCGTATGTGTTTTCGGCTCAAATCAGCATGGATTGCTTGTGAACCAGTCACAATATGATTTAAGCTTTGCAAAGGAACAGTTATTGAAAGATGGGACAATTAAAATTGGACTATTGGACCGCAAAACCATAAATAAACAAACCGTAAGCCTGTCAATCAGTTTGCGCATTCTCATAGTATTGTAGTTGCAGCGAATTACTGAAGCTTAAAGCCATTTTTATACCATGTTGTTCTAACAGATGTCAGTTGGGTGCAATATTTTGCTGCTGTTGTTTTTGACAACCGTTTCTGCTGGATATCTGTCTTAATTAAGCTCATTTGGTATCTTTGGCGTGCAGGGTTTTGGAAAGAGGGGCCGTGACTAATCCAGTGACTCAGCTTGTTTAAACTATAGAACTGTGGTGGCTCAGTGGTTAAGGCTCTGGGTTACTGATCAGAAGGTTGGGGGTTCACTGCCAACATGCCACTGTTGGGCCCATGAGCAAGGCCCTTGACCCTATCTGCTCCAGGGGCGCTGTATCATGGCTGACCCTGCGCACTGACACCAGCTTAGCTGGGATATGTGAAAAAAAGAATTTCACTGTATATGTGCAAATGTTTAATGTGTGATAAATAATGTGATTAATTATAATTATTGTTATAATGGCTTAAATCGCTTACAGCACCTTTAACTCAACTTAATACAAGAAATATTCTCTGAAAACAAGAGTTATCATGTTACATTATTTTCTTCTCAAACAAATCTTGTTTAAAGAATGTTTAAATATTTTTACAGAAAAACAAAGAAAAAATATGCATATATACTGTGTAAGGAATAATTGGCAACAGACCGTTGAATTATTCAAAAATAATGCACACCCGAAGTAGTAATGTGGTCATGACATTTTCTGGTGTTCATCCGTAACACGATCTTGTGAGTGGAACAACTTTCTGTCGCCATGGATTCAGTGTCATGTTTTGATTAAGCCCGAGCCTCCTTAACTAGTTAGAAAAAGTCACTTTAGAACTAGCAACAGAGGATTGCGATGCATGCCCTGCTTTACTGGAGCACTTACTGAAGTAACAAAGTACAGCGTTTATGCATGTGTATGTGTGTGCTCATGAGCGAAAGCGAGAGAAAGTAAGAAAACAGAGAGATTGTGTGTTGGATTACCTGTGTTTGCGGTTTCAAATCGCCAAGATGTAAATTTAAGTATATTCTCAGTGTCACCATTCTTGTATATAGCTTTCCCGTTGCTGCACAACTGTTTTATTAAGTTGCGCTGGTCCATTGACATCGCTATGTGTCAGGCTCGTAAGTAATATGCGTATGTGTGTGAAAAAAATGGGTGTGCCCGTGTGTCAGAGTGTGGGTGTGAAAGAGGGGGAGCGTGAGGGTGCTTTCCAGTGAGGCTGATTAGGGCGATATAATGAAACACTTGCACATATTAAAAGTTATTTCGGATTGTTTAGAAACTGTTGTATTGATCAAGTAGTGGGGTTGCAGCTCTGTTTGTTGGTCATGACTCGAGTCTCCATGTGCGTGTGTGTGTGCGTGAAGGCGCGCGTATGTGTCAGCTTGTGTGAGTGAGGTCGAGAGCGAAAGAGAGAGAGAGAAGGCCGCTTTTCAACCGAAATTAAAATAAATGTGGGATATTATAGACATTGTTTGTCATTTTTATCCAGTGTACTTAACCAGTGTGTTTGTTTTAACTGATTAGTTTGCTGTGGTAGCCTGTACTGCTCTTTGAAATAACAGAAATAATTTGGTGAAGTGATATGGAACCGTTATTCGGTCAAGATCTGGAACTACTTCATAGCTGTGTGTTTACATGAAAAATAATTGCACACTTAGAACGTCTGTCAACCAGTAAGAATCAAGCATTCAACAGTCCCGCGGTATTTTTTTAAATTTTTTATTTCTGTGCTGTTTCATTGCCTTGTGTCCCTAAAAGCAGAATGTGCTTATCATTGAACTTGTGTTGATGAAATCTGCTGTAACATTTGGAATATGTGCCTGCACCCTTTTCAGAAATGATTAAGTCAACTCATAACCTCAAGAGTCTTGTTATGTACCCTTATTCAGAATTCTGGGACACAACCAGAAAAAAAAAAAAAAAAAACATTTGTCACGTTGCATTCTCTTTTCTCACACCCCCAGAAATGTGCTGTATATTTCAAACTAAGCCTCAGTGAAATGAGTACTGATCTGCAATTGTATTACTCCAATTCTGTTGTTTTCCCATTATGGTAATTTTTATAGTGCCCAAATCATTTTCCTTATTTCTAGGTACTTCTGAATTCATTAAATTAAATCTATCCACAACCCAGAGGCTTTCGTTATTGTGAACCAATCCCACCACAAGCAAAAAGCCAGCACTGAATGAAAATACCACTCAAGAGAATTATGTTATAGGATATATATATATATATATATATATATATATATATATATATATATATATATATATATATATATATATATATATTATTATTTTATTTTTGGTCCTTGAAATACTGTGTACATAAATAATGTATGGCAATAGTTGTTACAACAATGTGTAGAATGCGTTAAAAGTATGAAGAAAGATTAGTGTAAAAGTGCATATATACTCATTCAACAAAAGTATCAGTGCATAATCACATAAACTGTGTATTTTTGGAACATTAAAGTGGTAGTTCACCCCAAAATGAAAATTATGTCATCATTTATTCAACCTCATGTCCTTAAAAAAGTAGATGTTAGGCTGGATGACAGCCTCAGTCACCATTTTATTAAACAGAAAAAGATAAGAAAAATAATATAATTGCTTGGTTATTTTTGCCATGGGATAATTGCAAGCACTTGAGTTCTGGCACGTACATTTATCAAATGTGGAGGGATGACGAAAAATTCCTCAATGACGATTAATTAAAAAGCTTTGCTGAGTAAAAGGGCAGAGAAAACGGCATATGCATGGGCTTGAGGTTGCCGTGGGAGTGTATTGCTTTTGTTGCTTTCTCCGGCAGAGAGGTTTTTGGAAGTTTTGACAACTTTATATTGTTTAGTATTCTAAAGTCATGCACAAACAGCTAGGCCCCAATTTTGAAAAAGTCAATCAGCAAGAAATTTGAGGCAATTGTTTAACAACATCTCTCATCATTTACTCACCCTCATGCCATTACAGATGTGTATGACTTCCTTTCTTTTGCTAAACACAAACGAAGATTTTTTGGAAAATATCTCAGATCTGTTGGTCCATAAAATGCAAGTGAATGGGTACCAAAACTTTAAAGCTCCAAAGCACATGAAGGGAGCATAAAAGTAATCCAAATTACTCCAGTGGTTAAATCCATATCTTCTGAAGTGATATGATAGGTGTGGGTGAGAAACAGATCAATACCTCAGAGATTCCAATGTCACTAAGACAGCTTGACTCCCAATTGTTTTTCTCTGTTGTTTTTAAAGTAAGTGGTATACACACACACACACACACACACACATGTTGGTATTTGTGGTTTACGAGGACTCACCATAGACATAATGATTTTGACCCTGTACAAATGTACTATTCTATCCCCCAACCGTAACCTTACCCCTAAACCTAAGCATCACTGAAACCTTGTGGCATTTTTACATTTTCAAAAAAACATAGTTTAGTATGTTTTTTAAGCATTTTTGTTTGGTTTCATAAAACATGTTTATAGCATAATTACATGTGTATAATGTCATGGTTACTTGCGTAACCTCCATTCCCTGATGGAGGGAATGGGATGTTGTGTCGATGTAGTGACACTAGGGGTCACTCTTGGGAGCCCGAAACACCTCTGGTCTTTGATAAAAGGCCAATGAAAATTGGCGAGTGGTATTTGCATGCCACTCCCCCGGACGTACGGGTATAAAAGGAGCTGGTATGCAACCACTCATTCAGGTTTTATGCTGAGGAGCCGAGACAAGGTCCGGCCATTTCAGCGGGTAGTTCAGCGTTGTGGCAGGAGGGACACAATGTCTCGTTCCCTCATCAGGGAACGGAGGTTACGCAAGTAACCATGACGTTCCCTATCTGTCTCTCACTCGACATTGTGTCGATGTAGTGACACTAGGGGTCCCTATACAAAACACGGCAACTGGCTGAACTGTGTTACATGAACTGGCGGTGTGTGACAGGCAGACCACTGTGTGCCTTGTAGCCAGCGCAACAGGCCGACACGTAACCTCCCCCAACATAGTTATGAGTGTCGAACGGCCCTTTGGGGACAAGTTGACTACCCAAAAGATAGAGATAGGCTAGCCCAGTCGTGGCCTCTTTTCCCCTTCTTTTTTTTCACTCCCTAAAAAAAGGGGGATTATCCAACTGGGCCGACCATGTCTAGACGGGGGAGGACACCACGGAGACCTCACCCAGAGAGAGGGGGGGGGGAATATTTAAGTGGAAAATATGTCACATGATCTTGCCAATCATGTGGAGAAGTCTCATGGTAGATCCTACCCAACAGGGGAGGAGTTACTACAAACATGGAGACTGTGGCAGAGGGGGCTCTGCCCAAGGAAGACGCAGTTTGCCAACAGGGAAACGAATTAGCGGAAGATATACATCGCATGGGGTTACCTTACAGGGAACCACCACATGCGGAGCACCTACCCCAGAACAGGGCTCTTAGTTAGCACATGTACTGGTCCGGCAGCGAGTCTCTCCAAAAACTCGACTGCCACAGGGCTCGGAGAAAGTCGACCAGGGAACATAGTTTGTGAACACTACTGGGAATTAATGGCACACGTCTTCAGCTCAGAGGAAGTGAAAGCCGCTATGTGCAAGTGATACACCTGGCTGGCTATCCTGGGCTTATCCGCTTGTATTGCGTGCCACTACCCTGGACAAAACCGGTTCCACCCAGAGGTTGTAGAACCTCGCAAGATGTTGGGTGTTGCCCAGCCCGCTGGTCTGCAAATGTCTGTTAGAGAGGCACCCCTGGCCAGGGCCCAGGAGGCCGCTACACCCCTGGTAGAATGGGCTCGTAGCCCTACCGGGGGTGGCACATCCTGGGCATGATATGCCATAGCTATGGCATCAGTGAGCCAGTGGGTGATCCTCTGCTTGGAGACAGCACTTCCTTTCCGCTGTGCACCAAAGCAGACAAAGAGCTGCTCAGAGATCTTAAAGCTCTTCATGCGATCCAAATAGATGCGTAAAGCATGCACCGGACACAGCAACGACAGGGCTGGGTCTGCCTCCTCCTGGGGCAGTGCTCACGGGTTCACCACCTGGTCCCTAAAAGGGGTCATGGGAACCTTGGGCACATAGCCCGGTCGGGGTCTCAAGATCAAGTAAAAAGTGACTCCCACTACCTTGTCAGCTCTTCATGCATTTCCGGAAAGAAAGGAATGGGGGCGGGGCGTGGCTTTGAGTGGCGCCGCGTGCCCAGGAACCAATCATCGAGCCGCGAGGGTTCAGGGGAGAGCGGAGGGTTCCACTCTAGCCCGACGCTCGCCGCTGCCCGGGAAAGCATGTCATCATCTCCACTTCAGCCTGTGACTGGGCGACCGCACCCGAAGGGAGGAGCCCAGCTGAGGCTTCCGCGTCCGACTGGATGAGCCTGCTCTCCAATGCTGCGCTCGAGAGCTCATCACTTTCGTGGGCTCCAAATAAGAGGTCGAACTCGCCGTGAGACGAGCCGGCGGACTCATCCGGAAGCCCGATCGGGGCAGATGAGCGTGCTGGGGAATGGGAGGTCCGTGGGGGGATACCCGGCGGAGGTGGTCCCATTGGGTTCCCCGAATTGCCCCCAGTGCTAGCCGCGCTGGCCTCATACCCGTGGGTAGAAGGACCGAGGCGGGGAGCCTCTGGGGTGGCTTGCTTTCATATGAAGGTAAGCTGCGACCGCATCGTTGCCATGGACATGTTCTCGCAATGAGTACATGACCCAACCACGAACGCTGTCTCTGTGTGAGCAGTGCCCAGACACGAAAGACAGTGATCGTGACCGTCAGAAAGCAAAAGATAACGAGCGCAACCAGGAATAACACACAAAGGAAAGGCATCTTTAAAAAGGCGCATCTTTAAATAGACGTTCCTTGTGTGCCGCTCTTTTAGAGAAATATACACTTTTAGAGAAATATACTCTTTTATTTCTGCTGAAGCGCCCAGGGGCATTCTCTGCAGTGCACCAGTGAGAAGCCGCTGAAATCCGCCATCAGATCCAGCAGAGGTGAATGAACAGTCATAGGAATTCAGCTCAGTGAGCATGACCGTTTGGCTCCGAAGAGAAAATCTGAATGAGTGGTTGCATACCAGCTCCTTTTATACCCGTATGTCCGAGGGAGTGGCATGCAAATACCACTCGCCAATTTTCATTGGCCTTTTATCAAAGACTAGAGGTGTCTCAGGCTCCCAAGAGTGACCCCTAGTGTCACTACATCGACACAACGTCGAGTGAGTGACAGATAGGGAACCTAGAATAGTGCTAGTGATAAGTCCTCATAAACAGGGTTGGAAGGGTTACTTTTGAAATGTATTCCACTACAGAATACAGAATACATGCTGTAAAATGTAATTTGTAACGTATTCCATTAGATTACTTAAGGTCAGTAATGTATTCTAAATACTTTGGATTACTTCAGCACTGGTAGATTTTTTCACTTGTTTTGACTATAAAAACTCTGCCAGTACAGTAAGACAAAATACATATGTTAAAAATACATTCTCTGAAAAACCTAAATATCTTATGCAGTGTTGTTTCTAAAGCAAGATAAATCAAATTGATCTTGTTTTAAGGATTTTTAGATATTTTTAAAGGAAAACAATAAAAAAATTATTATCAAGAATATGATTCTTGCCCTAATATCAAAGGTCTTACTAGAAAAAAAAGACATTTTGATCCAACGTGAATTTTCTTGATAAAAAAATATGATCGTGCCTGGTAACGTGCATGTAAAATGGCTAGAAATAGCATTTTAGCTTAGCGTAAAGCTGACAATGTACACAAGGTTTATTTCTATTTCTTGTGCTCCAAACTTACTTCAAACTTACTTCTCTGTCTGCTCATATGAATGCAACACATCATAAGAAAGTGTTTCACCGCTGTTCAAATGCACTTTGGATTGCACCATTTATATGTATAAATGTTTTCCATCTGAAAGGACTAAATATTAAATTAAACAAATGACAATAAAATGCAAAGTAATCTCTTCAGTAATCAAAATACTTTTTTAATGTAACTGTATTCTAAATTCCAATGATTTAAATTGTAACTGTAGTGGAATACAGTTACATTTACTTATATTTTGTATTTTGAATACGTAATCCCGTTACATGTATTTCGTTACTCCCCAACCCTCCTTGTAAACCATATATACCTGAACACACACACACACACACACACACACACACACACACACACACACACACACACACACACACACACACACACACACACACACACACACACACACACATACATACATACACACTCTCTCTCTCTCTCCACACACAAGCCAGTGTTTGTCTGATACTTGCACTGGCATAACTACACCTGCTTTTGCTCAGTGGTTTTCCTCCATTCTGAATAAGTGCAGCTTTTCTTTCTGGTCTCAGCTGTCTTGCTAGATGGTGCCAGCAACATCTTATGCCAGGCACACATAATAATTGTCATCGGTATGCATACAGTAAGAATGTCTTTATGCAAATAATTATGCGCTGAATTTGAATGAATAGGAAAAAAGTCACAAGCCTGTTTTGTCCGAAATTAACATGTTCTTTAGAAACCCACGGCACAGCAAATGAAAATAAAAAGGCTGTTTTATGCTTGAATGGCTGGACTAATTTCCCTATAGACTTAGACCCTGAGAATTTTTCTAATAGTTTTTTAATAGTTTTTGAAAACTTTGAAAGTTTTGAAGAAAGAAAAGTGAATAAGAGGGCAATCGAGAGCATCCTCATAAAGCTGTTTCACAAAAACTATTGTCATTTTTTCCTTTCAGTCAAACATTTGCTCCGCTGAATAGTCATTATAACACACCAAGAGTCACTACATTGTATTCTTTTGAGGTGAGCACCATTCTTATACCAGACTCTTTCTGCATTTTGAGTGGCAACCCACCATTCTCAGCTCCTAGAATCACTAAAACCTGGTGCACAGTATAAAAAATGTTCTGTCCTTTAAAATTGTTGCTCATCAGATTGGATCTGGATCTCATCAGATACATCTACGTTAACTGGTTCTATGTCAAAAATATTATTTAATATGACTTAATGAACCTGTCTAAGTAATGTTGCACCTACAGAAGTTATTTTTAAGGATCATATCAATTAGAAATAGCACCTTTAGATAACAACAGACTGTAACTTTTTAAAGATGATGTATGATAGCTGACATGCTTGACTCATAACAATGTTTATACATGACATTTCCACCTATGATGAAGAAAAGAGTGGTAGAGTGGTGGTGGTGTAGTGGGCTAAAGCACATAACTGGTAATCAGAAGGTTGCCAGTTCAATCCCCACAGCCACCACCACCATTGTGTCCTTGAGCAAGGTACTTAACTCCAGGTTGCTCAGGGGGATTGTCCCTGTAATAAGTGCACTGTAAGTCACTTTGGATAAAAGCATCTGCAAAACGCATAAATGTAAAAGAGCATCTGTTTGTCTCAAACAATGTGAATGGATTGATGGAAAACACAGGCAGCTGTGATTTTGACAGATCTCTACTGTGATAATCAGGTACTGATTACAAATTACATGACAAAAAATGCAATCAGTAACGTAATCTCATAGATTATATTTTTTGTGGTAATCTAATACAATTACTTTTGGATTACTTTTGGATTACTTTCAACCTAATTTTATTTGATGTAATGCATTTGAGTAGGATAATCATTTTAGTACAAAGAGGAAGAAAATGTATTCCATTGTTTTTTACTAACAAAAAGAGCCTAACAAAAAGAGCTCCTTATGACATTTTTAAAAAGTGCATTAAACATTACATGAATGAAATAAACATTAAATCTAACAGTAATCACAGTGCATAGCCAAAGTTTATAATTCAAAACACTGAGAGATCAAGTTCAGTTTAAGTGCAAAAAACAATAGCAGCATTATGAACATTAATGACCATAAAATCAACATAAAATGATCATAAATTAAATGAAAATTAATGACCATAAAATCAACAGCCATCGCCTATTTCAAAGCTGAGGTGAAAGATATTATCTTTTGAACAGCAAGAATATTCTAAAATAGTAGAATATTTTTAAACCGCCGAGTCACACAAGGAACAATTGTGTAAACTTTTATGTCAAGTTTCATGCAGTGGACTCCACTGCATCAGCAGCAAGAGAAGAGCGATGGGCTTTGTTCCATATTGCTGCACAATTTGCAGTTGAACAATTGTGTACCCTGCGGGCAGCACCATTAGAGATGGCATCCACTACATCCTTTGAAAGCAATTAAATTAAATGTGTGAGCTGAACAACAATGGTGAGGTAGTAAGAAATAATAAAAGACATTTTTAAAACCATATGTAGTTCATTTTAGGTGAATAAAACAATAGAAACATGACATGAACAAACAGTAATGAGCCTGAAATCAACAGCAATGACATTGCTTGGTCAAAGCTAACAGCTCAAAACTCTGACACACATACTTTTAACCATTACTACTTATAGTCTATCACCTATTCCTTAGCTGAGGTGCATGTCTTACTGTTGTAACGTAAAAGAAGCACATGCTGAAAATGTTCATCTGTGAGACGTTTGTGCTTCGGGGTAAGAATATGATGATATTGATATGAATATGATCAATAAATTATTAACAATTTCAACCCGATCTCATGAAAAGTCGTATATAATTTACGAGTTGGCTATTTCGTATGGTCTCGCACAATGTTGTTCGCATAAACTCATACGACTACATCACGTGCAAATTCCCGGATGTCTAATGCGGAAGTAAGCGTGAGTTCCATGCACAAGGCATTAAGGATATACTTATTAATATTATGCCCTTACTGAAACCCCTTATCTAAACTTAACCAATCAGTAGAGTGTGTAAACATGATAGGAAGCTGTTGTGTGTGACAGAAGCAAGTAATTGTCATGTATTAGATGTCCAGTGACGTCATTGGCTGTAGTGAAAGTTGTTGGAATTCAAACGACTGCAGTCGCACAATATCCTACGAATTAGCCAAATTTAGAAAAGTCGTGCGAATCCTGACGATTTCACCATGAGAGTGTGTTGAACAATTTACTGCCGTTGCCTTATTATTATGTTATCATGTAATCTATAAAAAGTAACTGTAGTCCAATTATGAGTATTTTAAAATGTAATTTAATACATTACAAGTACTTGATTTTTGTAATTACATAATACAGATAACATGTAACCCGTTATTACCCAGCACTGGCTAAGGCTCATTAATCTCCTCTCATTTTGATTACTGGGGGTTGCTGATGCTTCTCTGTTATAATGCTGGTCCGGCAACTAAGAGAAGTTGCTTAGCAGCTGTTTTGCAATGATGAGACAGGGGGATATTCTTCTTTTTTATCTCAAGCTAGTGTGGAGCATTTAGTATGTGTGTTTTGCCCATTACGGTTTTGTTTTTATAGGGTGTTTAATCCTTTAAGTGTTTTTATAGGGTGTGCAATTCCTTGTGTCAAGACGTCTGGACTAACACATTTACTCCAGATTTCATAGTGATGCACACCATCTGTCGGCCTGAAAATTCTCCCAAATGTGTGCTTAGTTTGCCTGAGGCTCTTCCAAAGTAATGACAAAGGAGTAGCTATAGTATTGTCTTCACCATAAGACTTCAAGTCAAAAGTTATATAAAAGTGGCCCATAAATATGCTATTAAATGGAAATAATCGGCAATTAGTCACACTCATGTCTGTCATCCATTGGCCCAACCTCAACATCTTTGGAAGCTACCCAGTGTCTGTTTAACAATCTAGGCAGAGTTCTGCCTTGCTGATCTGATGTTTTTATGCATACACCATTTCCAGACTGTAAAAGTCAACAGTGCAATGGTTAATGGTAGGAATCGTCAGGGCACAGACAGTGAAACCTTCTCTTTCCTTCTGTGATTTATGAGTTAGGGAGGGAACTGATTTTCTCTAAAAAGAGCACATATGGGTGTTGAAAGTAACAGTAGATGGGGTGGCCCTAACTGAGTCTCCTCCATCACAGTATAAGGAGAGGAAGGTGAAGGGCAGGCTGCCCAGTGTCTGAGTTGCGGAGTGGAGGAAATGAGTTTGTCCACCCACAGATTTGTGCATCTTACTAAAACCATCTATCAAGAGGCCTCACAAGAAGAGCAGCGAAGGAGAAATAGTGATGACTTTCAAATGTTCAGAAAGTGGAAAGATTTTTTAAACATAGATTGATCCAAATCATTGACTTAATTGCACTGTCAAAAATAATTATCTATCGAAGGTTGTTTTGAAGGTAAACTGACTTAGCCGTATGTTACCTCACTTCACATTCAAAACCAGCCTGGTCTCATGAAATTTTCGTGACAATGGTAAAATTGTTGCAAACCAAAATGACATACTTCATTACACATTTGGCTGCAATTTCCCAGTGAAATATCCAACGGGGGGCACCGTAATCGAGTAAATTGATGTTGTAATCAGGCAAGGTTTTTAAGGAGGACATTAGATGAATGTTTTAATGAGTAAAACATCAATTTAACCTAAAACTTTAACTAAAACCTAACCAATAGTGTCTTAAAAGATAACTGAGAGATGAACAAAACATATCTTTACCCTAAAACAACACCTAAACCTAACCAATAGTGTGCAAAAATATAAATATGAGGTGAACTAAACAGACATCCTTACCCTTAATCAACACCTAAACCTAAATGATTGTGTTTTAAAAGCAAATTCACTTTCATTTTCGTTTCAAGCGTCCTTGGCTGGGCTCGAGGCTTGGTCTCCAAATCAAACACTCTATCAGGTGAGCTACCGCGCAAGTTAATCACTCTGGAATAATTGTGTAAATGTAGGTGGGTCTTTAATACAAGCGTTAACATTAATAGTTTTTAAAAGTATGCGTTAGAGTAAAAGTGTTTTGATATAATTACATAGCAAGGTGTAACAGAGCGAAAAATGTGTGTTTATAAAGTCAGAAACAGCCATGATTTTTGTGAAAGTGAATAAAACGCACAGTTTTTGTAGTGCCTCTAGTGTTCACCAGGAAACTGCAGCAAAACGTAGGAAGCGACATTTAAAACTCATTTAGCAAAATGTAGTTGTACTAATGTTCATTCTATGGGACTAGGTTGTTTAAAACACATGTCCTAACCTTCTGTCATTATTTACTCACCCTCACAAATTCTTTATTATAAAAGAAAGGAAGTCATAAGGGTTTTGAACAAAATTAGTTATGAATGACAGAATTTTCATTTTTAGCTGAACTAACCCTTTAAGGACAGATAATTTAATTATTACAACATTACTCCAGTAACGACCTAGTTGAGATAGGGATATAGGCGAATTCCAACAAAATGAAAGAAAACAAGAAACACTTAAGCAGAAAGCATGTCAAAATGTTGTATGATGGAGCATAGCATCAGGTAACACAGTGTCATGCCTGAAAAAGGCTTAGTAACGCTTTAGATTACAGCCCGCAATTTACAGCGCAAGTACACCGAATTTACTGTAATAATAGTGTACCTATAAATGACTTACGTGTTGGTATAAGGAAACAGTATGCACAGTTTGGGGAATAAAGGGGTAACAACCTGGAAAATTACAAATAATTTATACTGTAAGTATTTTATACCTAAGGGGCAACTATTCTAATATTATGTGGTATGTATGACCTACTATGCTAAACAACATGGAAAATTACAAATTATTTATACTGTAAGTATTTTATAACTGTAACGTATGCTGCTGGCACTGGCAAGGACAAAGATGATGACCAGGAAGTAAAGAACCCAAGTGCAAATTTATTACAACAGTGTAATCCATAAACCCTAACTACAAACATAAATAAAACATAAACATGAACTTGGCTTGACATAAACTTGACTTGACATAAAATTGACTTGACAAACTTGAACTAACAACCAAAGTTACAACAACAAAACATGGCTAAGCAAGACATGGCGTGGGCCGTGGCCTGACAGAGTCAATGGAAAGTGGGAAAGCTCAGGCGTGGCTGTGACATGGCATGTCAAAGCTTTAACCTGGAGTGAAATCGGCAGACTTGGCAACCCTGCTTAACAGGTAAACATCCGTGACAGTAGGCCTAGGTTTGCTGCACATGCGGACATGAAACAAAAATAAAACAAATAAAAGAAAAATTGCGTATAAACAAATTAACCAAACGTGCTAGCGACACTCACACAAAAAATAGATAAATAAAAAATATATGAATTTAATTTTTACGATTAGCGTTAATGCTAAAGTTGACCGTAACCTTTCACATCATTGTCATCAAACTTCTCCGTGATCCGAATGGGGATGCTTCTTTCATTGTAGATCGGTGCGGATGGAGTCTCGCCTGCGTTTTTTTATGATGGAAGTTAAAAAACCTCTCCGGTTTACCCGCACTTGTTTCTGGTGAGATGAAGCAATACAAAAGGCCATACCAAATTACAGCTACTTGATGGTAGTGCTGTTCGATTCCAAGCTTTGGAGAGGCTTCTTGATTCATAAGGACTCTGAATCGGGGAATCATTTATTTTTTTAACCGTTTCCCAGCCGTACTTGACAGCACTACACGGAGCAGGACGGCAGTGCGCGGTAGATAAGACAGTAGGTAGTATTTTGATTACATTTATGATCACATAAGTGTTTGGTTTGTTCGTGGTTTCTATCAGATGTTCAAAGATATTCAAACCATCGAAATACAGGACAGTGGATGAAAACGCCAAATCGACTGAGGTCACACGTGGGAGCAGCATGACCAGCACCGTGTCAGGCAAAGATGCTACTGGGGTTAAGTGTAAAATCAGAAGCTACCTTTCACTCTATTGCTGTTTTGACAATAATTAATTAGCTATTTTAAGCAAACATCCTAGCTTTGTGACCAGCTAACTTATATATAAGCTAACTTACTGCAATGGCTAACATTTTGACTCCTTTCTGCTCTTTAGTGCTACCTACAGATGGTCGAAATAAAGTCAATGATGTCTTCATGATGCAATGCATCCTGAACTTTGTATGTAATTATTACTGTGCCATTCATTTGTAAGGCAAATGGATTTTTGACAAACTAGGTACAAGAACATTGCTCCAATGTAAGTGGCTGAATTGTGTCTGGACATATTAACAATTTAAGTGTATTTAATGAAAATGTACAGTACCAGTGATGATTATTTCTTAGATTTGATGTTTTGAAGAATGAGAAAATGGTCAAATGATGGGTCCTGGAGAAGAAACACTGACAGATAAACTTTTCCCTTTTTTGCTTTCTTTCTTTCTTTTTTTTTAAAGCTAAGATTGCTACTCTAAAAGCAGAGATCACCTTGTTTAAAGACAAGTGTGTTTTTTTTAATAAGGGGATTGAAAAGATGTAGTCTGCTGTCCCATCTGCAGTTTCACAAATCCATACTGTTCCTACAGTGCCAGGTCCCTCAGGTTTGTGTTTCATGCTTCATTGTTATTGGTTGCTGTCAGAACAACTATATGTTTGCTCTGTAGTAAACTAATTAATGAGGAGTAATTATCATAATTTTACTCCAGGACTGGAGTTGAAAAGCCGTTATCTACATCTTCCTGTACATGCTGGGATATAGACATGTAGATGCATAAATGTTATCTGACGATTTAGCCTCTACACTCAAGCTGAACCCAGTGAACAGGATTTGTGGATGAATCAATCCTCTAAATAACACTGCCCTGTAGAGAAAAGCAACATGGACACTGTGTGTGAACAAATAAACAACCTTTTCCACAAATATTGAAATAGATAAATAAATAAATTGGTAACCATGATAACTGCACATAACAAAGATGGTGACAGTTGTACCATCACAATTCTTGGAATATATAAACATTAAAAATGCAGGTTAAAAAGTATGAAAAACAGACTAAGATCACTATTTCTTTGTTTTCAAAAATGATTTTTTTTTTTTATTTTAATTTAAATTTTCATCAAAAGACTAAGCCGAAAAATAAACCAAATTCTGATGCCAAAATTAACACTGCAACCTAACACAAAATCAAATAGATAAAGAATTTGTTATTTTGCAGACCTCTTATTGTACCCTCATAGTCTGACCCACTAATACTGATGTAGGTGATTTGCAGTTAAAACAAATTATTTAAAATGTTTAAAGTACAGTTTATAATTTTTGAATTCTTTCTCAACAGCATTTAATGACTATACTGTATTTTGATGTCTACTAAATTTAAACATATTAACTGAAATGCTGTTCAACTTCAAAATCAAACTCAATACAGCTTATATTTAAATATTTTCAGCTGCACTACAATGATTGTCACTACGAAATATCACAATCTCCAATATGATCTGATAACTGTGATAGGATTGTTCCATCATAATTACTTATGACAACATGAGTAATTGTTATTTATAGATCAGTGTCTTCTGTCTCAAGCTTCACACAAAAATGTAATTTACAGTGATTACGATGGCCTTAAATGTTTCAGTGCATTTGGACTGTTTGACAACTTCACCATTTTCTTAATATATTCACATATTAGGCCTTGTATAACAAACAAATAGGCTACTATCCAACCACAATTTGTATCTTCTTCAGGGTCAACAGGAAGAGACCGAAAGAAACTCAGGTTGTGTTAAAAAAAAAAAAAAAAAGCCAACTAGCAGGTTAGCCACATACAGTTAACAATACCACAGTAACTGACTCAGAGTTAAAGTGATCTCTGTTTCTGGACACTGAAAGCTCAGTTTCTGTCAAATCATGGTAAAGAACCTACTAAACTCTACTAAAGCCACTTAAAGGAATAGTTTGCTAAAAAAGCATGTATTTTTATTAATATACACTACCAGTCAAATTTTTTGAAACGCTTGACTGAAATGTTTCTCATGATCTTAAAAATCTTTTGATCTGAAGGTGTATGCTTAAATGTTTGAAATTAGTTTTGTAGACAAAAATATAATTGTGCCACCATATTAATTTATTTCATTATAAAACAAAAATTTAATAATAATTTTAAAAAAATAATAATAAAGAAAAGCAGCCAATAAGTGCCCAACATAGATGGGAACTCCTTCAATACTGTTTAAAAAGCATCCCAGGGTGATACCTCAAGAAGTTGGTTGAGAAAATGTCAAGAGTACAAGGGTGACTACTTTGAAGATGCTAAAATATAACACAGTTTTGATTTATTTTGGATTTTGTTTAGTCACAACATAATTCCCATAGTTCCATTTATGTTATTCCATAGTTTTGATGACTTTACTATTATTCTAAATGTGAAAAATAAAAAAAAAAAAAAATAAAAATATATATATATATATATAATAAAGAATGAGTAGGTGTTATATATATAAATAATGCAGAACAGCAAGACCCATGGGATTCCATCAACTCCTCAACATCAGAGTCCTCAGTGAAAGGGAAGAAAAAGAAGAGGAACAAATGGAAGAAGAAGCCAAGCAAGAGAAAAAAAATTAAAAAAAAGAGGAAAAAATAATGTGATACTTTGTTGTCATGACTATATCATTTAAAATTAAAAGTTGACAATGTTTGATTTAAATGAAAAGTGTTGTAAATCTGTTTTGAAATAAGTTGTTTGTAAAATAAAGGTTATGACATAAAGGATATTATATTTTGTGTATGTATATTTATTGCACCTACTATACCCTATAACTACACAGAACAAGGGGGTAACAAGTACCACTTTAAATTACAGCCTGCAGATGTTGTACTTACTCTGTAACTACGTGAAACAAGGGGGTATATTTGCCAGTAATTAAATTAATTAATTAATTTAGTTTTACTTGCCTTGAAACATGGAAGACCAAACTAAGTCAGATGCACTTTGCTATCAAAACAACATATCAATTATAGGCTACTGTATATATGCAGTAAGATGCAAATGTTGTGTTGTATCTTCATGTTATATTTGTATTTTATTTCCTGGGAATAGATGGAAAGAGGTAAGCTTGTTTTCCACTGCATTGCACCTTGATGGACTGCAATGCCATTCAAACAGAATAGCAGAACAAGTTATTTGGTGTATGTAACACACTTTCATAAGGTAAGTAGCCTTGATTTAAATTTCTAAATAAAATCATATAGCAAAAACCTATTTTTATGTAATAATAGAATATGTACCCCATAGTTAAAAAAAAAACAAAACCTAGTCCTATATGTATAATATAATACGTATTATTATAAAAAGGTATGCAGTGTATGTTCTTTCTAAATTGCTCCCAAACGATTGTTGTTTATCATAGTAGGTCATATACCACGTAATATCTCCATCATGTCAAGTTAAGTCAAGTCAAATCACATTTATTTATATAGCGCTTTATACTATAGGCTACAGATTGTTTCAAAGCAGCTTCACAGTAATAAACAGAAAAATAACAGTAATGTTTAAAAATGCATCAATTATGAAAAATACTTCAATTTCAGCTATAAAGCAGTTCAAGACGGTAATGTAATTATTCAGCTCAATTCAGTTAAAGTTTTGTGTTCTCATCCTTTAGTGTCAGTACAGTTAGTTCGATAATATATTCTGAATATTAATAGTCATTTAAGCCCCCAATGAGCAAGCTAAAGGCGACAATGGCAAGGAACCAAAACTTCATCAGATGACAGTAGTGAAAAAAAAAAAAAAAACTCATGTATCCTGTAATAATAGAGTATGTACCCCGTAGTTAAAAAATACATACAGTAGCCTATATGTGTAGGTACACTATTATTACAAAAAGGTACGCTGTGTATGTTCTTGCTTAATTGCTCTCAAAGACTGTTGTTGAGCATAGTATAAGGTCATATACCACGTAATATTAGAATAGTTACCCCTTAAAAAAATACTTACAGTATAAATTATTTGTAATTTTCCAGGTTGTTACCCCTTTATTCCCCAAACTTTGCATATTGTTCCATTATACCTACAAGTAAGTACTGTGTAGTTACACTATTAATACAAAAAAAAAGGTATGCTGTAAATTCGTTGTACTTACAATGTAAATTGCAGGCTGTAATCTAAAGCATTACCAAAGGCTTCTATCTATGTTTCTTCATGACATTTTCCTTATTCATTTGTGCCAAATTGAGGCTCTCTGATTGTCCTGTACCTCTGTATCTGGTGTTCTGCCATTTTCACTGTTTACTTTTCAGATTAGTGTTGCCATGTGTCCTCTGAGAGGATGGTCACTGAGTGTTCCCTTCTTTCTCAGGAGATGAATTAATGTTGTTAATATTTAATTAATTGCTGCTTCTTGATTTTGCATACTGTACAAATTACTGAGGCATTTAGTAAAGGTAATATGGTGTTATCAGTGGCTGATGAAGAACATTTGTCCTTTCCTCTGCTGGCTGGTAAAGGGCATAAGGCATCATAATAAGGAAGGTCATGCATGTACACACATATAGGTCATTGGGCTGGCCATACAGGTACTTTGATCCTTGAAACTGAGAATAGGTGTCAGGAGCTATTTATTGCTTCAACAGGCAGAAGTAGTCCAGAATTGTGTAGAACACTGGAAATGTAAAAGTCATGAGCAATCATAGAAAGCCTTAAGTAACTTAAATCGCTTATAAATACATATAGTATATAGACACAAAAGTAGTTACAAAACACTCATTTTAAAACGATTTATTTTTGCATTTTGGTGTTTGTTACACAACAGAAATTTCTCAGAGTTGCATCTCTAAGGATGTTTTCAGTGTAACAATATATTCTGGTCTATGGTAGATAACAGACTTCCTCAGGGTACTGTAAAACTATCAAATATTCTATCCATAGCCTTGTATTGTTTCTGTTTATATTTTCATTCCTTTGGTAGTCCAATGAATTTTTAATTCATGCAGTTTTGCTGCTTTTATGTCTGCCTTGTGTCAAAACCTTGTAATAAATTAAATGAAAAATGCAGTAAAGTGATAGCTACATGCACCGCTGTAATATCAGTCATGCAAAGCACATTGACAGTAGACCACAAATGACTAACCCGCTATGATGCTCTAAACTCATACGGCTCTCACATTTGTTTGCACACGTTTAGCATTTATACAGAATTTATTGATTGTTTGTATACTCAGTGCATACTGAAGTCTGCAGTGTTTAAATATTCTCATTTTTTATGGTGTTAACACAACCTTCAGTGTAACGAACTTGCAGTATTGCCCATTTGAAGAGGCCATTTACTCACTCTGGACTGCATAGCTCCAGATCATAGGTCTTTATCACAATGAGTCATTTTTAGTAGCTGGCACTCTTGGTGGGACTGCTGCCTGCAATTTAGAGCTGATTCTTTAGCTTCTGTGAAGTTACACTCCTGCTCTCATTTTATATTGACTGCTTTATTTTTTATTTATTTTTTTCTCCCCTTTTCTCCCCAATTTGGAATGCTCAGTTCCCAATGCGCTCGAAGTCCTCATGGTGGCGTAGTGACTCGCCTCAATCCGGGTGGCAGAGGACAAATCTCAGTTGCCTCTATGTCTGAGACCGTCAATCCACGCATCTTATCACGTGGCTTGTTGAGCGTGTTACTGCGGAGACCTAGCGCGTGTAGAGGCTTCACGCTATTCTCCGCAGCATCCACGCACAACTCACCACGCGCCCCACTAAGAGCGAGAACCACATTATAGCGACCACGAGGAGGTTAACCCAACGTGGCTCTACCCACCCTAGCAAACAAGCCAATTGGTTGCTTAGGAAGCCTGACTGGAATCACTCAGCATGCCCTGGATTCAAACTTGCGACTCCAGGTGTGGTAGTCAGCGTCTTTACTTGCTGAGCTACCCAGGCCCCCTTTGACTGCTTTATTTCGAAATTCACACAGAAGAAATCTTTGGAAGTTTCAGGACAGGGGTGGACTGGGACAAAAAAGTGGCCTTGGACCTTCTAGCCCAGAGCGGCCCACCAAACCCAGCCTGCAACACACCACACCATAACACACCGGCTCATTGATTTCATTTTCCGGCTCAATTTCAAAATTTTGTGTTGAAAAAAAGACATTTCTATTGACTGCTAGTCATGACAGCTGGCCCCACCAGTGCAAAAATGGTCATAACTTTAAAACATATAAAACCACCATAAATGTGATGAGTGGATTTTTTAGAGAAAGCGCAAAAAATAAGCACTTTATAGCTCAGACAAATAACATGTCTGAAAACTTTTTTTTTTTTTTTTTTTTTGCCAACATCCATTTCCTAACAGATGTTAGGTTAAAATGTACAATTGAAAGTACAAAGTAAAGTGTGTATTTTAGGTGCTGTGACAAGTCAGCATTTCTTCAAAGTTTTTAAAGATCTTAATCACCTTTCTACTTTTTTCTATAAGTGCAAATAAACTATTGTCTTAGTTAATATGAGGTTGTGGAAACAACAAGTATAATAATAATATATTATATATATGTGTATACTGTATATAGATATACAAGATCATAAAATGTTGTTTAAAATGGCTAGATGAAGAAAGTGTCAATTAACCACATAACTATGTGTAAATGTTTATTTAAAAAAAAAAAAAAAAAAAAAAACAATGAAAAGAAAATTGGCCAGAATATGTACATATATAAATATAAACAAGTAGAAATATATGTAAAAAAATAAATAAATAAAACATACATCTTAAAGTGTAAATCTTTGCAGATATTTTGCAGATTAATTGCTCATACTTTCACTCTGTGTGAGTTTGTCGTTATATCTGCAGTGTTTTAATTCCTTCCCAAGAATATTCTTGAGAAAAAGGGAAAAGCCCAATGCTTTGACAAGTGCTGTTTCTGCTATCCTTCAAACAAAGTAAGCCTCAAAACTCAAATAGCCACAAAGTAATATTTTTCATGACTTATTTTCTGCATTTTCGTCAGGTATGAGCATTATTCAGCAAGCCTCACTTCAGCTCCCAGTAATGTTTTGCAGTATGAATAAGTTATGCAAATTACTATGTACTGCTTATAGCTTTACTATTTTCTGATTGTATTTATGCTTTTGTTTTTGGTTGTCACCATTATGGTGATTTGTATGTCAAATAATGAGGTCCACGCGAAGTACATAGTCATCAGCCCATTCGATATGCAGTTGGAGGTGAAAGAAATTTATAAATAAAAGTCATTGTACTGGCTTTACATTACAGAATTTATTGAATATTCACTCTGTAATGGGGTCCGTCCAGGCATGATGGAGGCCAGGGCGGCCACCTATATCACCTGTAGGATGGGCTGCTACTTGCGCAGCAACGTCCGGTGCTCCCTATGGCCAGTCCGCTTCTGCTTCAGGAAGTCTTATTTACCATACCAGCAATGTTTTTCCAACCCCAGAATGTACAGTGAGATGCAATAGTCTAAGACCACTAGTGGAAAAAATTACTATTTTTTTTTTTTCATTACAAAATGTATAATCAGCATAACAATTTGAGTGAATGTTTTGAGTGAAAGTTCTATATTTTATGCTGTAATGACAGCATGCATTCGAGCTGGCAAAGACTGCCATGGACTGATGATCCATGTTATCCCATTTGAGAATGTTCCAGAGGGTACCTTGTGGAAGCAAGGAAATTTGACCTTTTGTAAAGTACTTGTTAACTCCTATGGTCAGTTTCACAAATTTGATTATTTGATGAGTGACCTAGAAATATTGAAAAATCTTATTTCATTTTGTCACAACATCTTTGTTTTAAAAATGTTCAAAATCCTAAAACTTTCCATTACTGTCCAAATTTGAATAAGATTTTAATCCCAGATTTTCAATGTGGTTTCAGACTTTTAGAGTTCACTGTATGTGTATGTACTCGTGGAATAACTCAGACAGCAACATTTCATAAGAATGGGTGAGGAGGAAGTAGAGCAACAGATAGTGCTGGAGATAGTAGAGCAAGATAAGCTCCTCCATGGGATGTACAATACCACGAACAGATAGCAAAGGTGCCTAAATTCTTAGATTTCAGAAATTCTACCAGTGTTTGAAAATAGTTGGAGTAAGTGAAAGCACAGAGCAGGGCTCTTCAACTACTTTCTTGCGGGGGCCAGATTATCCAGATGAAAACTTGGCGGGGCCACACATTTTTTCAGTATTCATCTTAGCTAGCACTTTCATTGCAAGGAACATGTTACTTAAAAAAAAAACACCTTTAGTATTGTGCATTTATTCATATTAAAATAGTCACAGGCTATACTGTACATTGAATTATAATTTTTAAAGTCTGGCCATAAATTCCTTCATAAGATCTGGCTGAAAAACAAACATAACTTATACTTTTAACTCTTAATTTTTGATCAACTTTACTTAAATAATAATAATAATAATAATTATTATTATTATTATTATTTTAACATTTTAGGGCTATTGTTTACAAATTATGAAAACTGAGGAGAAATGTTTAGATCTGCTAAAGCCCTCTCACAATATCAACCCACATATGAAAACAATGGTCATATAGAAATGTCATGTTTACTTAAGAGTCTAATTAAATTAAATGTTCTTTTTGAAAAAAAAAAAAAATAATAATAATAATAATAAAAAAATAAAATAAAAAGAGATAAAATGTCTATTCTTCCATTTTCTCTGTAAAGTATCATCCTATTCAGTGAGGAAAAAATGATCCTGCAAATATTGTGAATTTGCACACAATAGCCAGTGCAGGAGACAGATTTTTGTGCAGATAATCATTGGTAAAAGAAGAACAAACTGAGTTGATGCTGTTCGTGATTGAGAGGGCTGACTCACAGCTGTATATACAACCAAATAAAATCAGGATATTTGCAGGTTCAGTTTTAGGTTATCACTTTTTTTATGAGCACTACAGACCCTGAACAGATGAGACATGCCCGTTTGACACTTCAAGAATAGTGAATAAAAACAAACTTTCAGCGCATTTACGTTGGACGTTCGGTTTTCATAATCTATTTATCTTTTGTTGCCTAAGATGTGCATATGTGCTGACAGCATATAGGGTAGGAGACCAGCTAAGCTGGCTTAAGCTGTTTTTGTTTTTTTTTTTTTTTTTTTTTTTATTTTATTTTTAAGCAGGGTTTGCTTCCGTAGCTCAAAGCAGGCTAAAAAAAAAAAAAATTTCAGGGTGGTCCATCTAATATCTATGCATATTCCAGAACAAAAAAACTTTACCAATAAGGTGATTTGCTCTTTTAATGATAAGGCAAGACTTCTTTTCCCACAGCATGTTGAGTGTTGCATTTTCTCCCATTCTTTTTTCAATGAGTCTCCTTATACTGTCTCTGGTTCTACAGAAATATGTGTAAAATTACATGGCTAAAATCCTGTGGGACCTTAAAAAATTCTTAGCCAGGCAAGCAAGTACTGGCCAACCAAACTGCACATTGGCAGAGGTGCTAGAAATGGAAGTGTTTATAGAAACAGCAGTGGTGATAAAAATGGTAATCCCAAATATAGTGATATCTAGAAGAAGGTGCATGAGAGGCTAGATAAATACTGGGAAAGGAGAATGTAGAATGACCATGACAACTCAAAGCCAATGACTGTTGCCGTTAGTCATGTAGTCTTTGATTTCTCATCTTTTGTGGGCATACCTTCTTACTGTAGTCAGCCTCTGACTTACATCTGAGGACCAAGAGGTCATCCTAAAGTGATTTTTATGCTTTTAAGGCACATTCAAGCTGTTTGTTAAATTCTTTGAATTTGCCATTGCAATTTTCAACAAACACCCCAGGCACTTAACATTATTACGGATGCATAAGTTGTCAGCAATTTTGCAGATTTATTGCTTTTGTATGAAATGTGAGGCATGCACAGAACTTAAGCCACCATAATTAATGACATGTTCATGAAACATTTTTTTTTTTTTTTTCTTCCAGGAAATAACAAGTAGGGTAAAACAGAGCTAAAGGCACACCTTAAGGGAATTTTTTTTTTTTTTTTTTTTTCTGGTCACAAAGTGTATAAGGATTGAAAAATAAATTAATTTTGATTGAATATTGGTGGACCAACATCATTTGTGTGAATAGAAATAATAACGTAATGTTGTTTTGATTATTATTATTATATTTAAAAGTTGCGAGGGAGCAAGTTTGGGGTAAAAGGCTCCCATGTATGGGGTAAAAAGCTTCCAGGGGGGTTAAAGTGATATCGTGTAAAAATAGGTACAATAGTTATGGGGCAAAATTTGTCAACTTACTAAGTAGCAAATACTTTTAAGACAGCAAGATGCTTTTTTGAGTAGCAAATTAAGATAATACTTATTCAAAGTAACCACTTTAGAAAAAGGTTAACCAATTTCTGTTAATTTCAGTCACATTTGGTATTTCAGAACATCTCAATTATTCTATAAACCATTAAACCTCCATTGTAAGTGGGTCAGTCAATGTGAGCCCATTTTGAACATTTTTCATAATCAATCTATTCGCCCCACTTAAGAAAAACAATGTGTTTTATAGGGGCATTTAGCCCCAGTAACAGGGAGTTTTTTGTTTTTTTTTACCCCAAAGACTATCCTTTCACTTATTGGGCAGTTATTAAAAAGTTTTTGACTCAATCACCTTGAACAAAACTGAACATGATAAACATAAATGTGATCATTTCAGGGATTCTCATTAGCAACATAAATTTGCAACATTTTAAAACTTCTTAAATATTAGATCAAATTATCTCAAAATCAAACTTTAAACATTGCACACAATGATCTCATGAACCAGGATTTTGTTTTCTTTTTTTTCTTTTTTTTTTTTCCTCAGTGTATAGTGACAAACAGGTGTAAAGGAAAGTACAGTGGTTGTTTTTGTTGCTGTTTAGTGTTTTGGGAGGGGATAAAATCAAAGGAGCCTTTTACTCCAGGGGGCCTTTAGCCCCGTTGTACCCTACTCTGGCATAAATATGCCAAGTGCTTATTATAAATACTGTGTATACTGAAAATGTAATTCCTCTTGCAGTGATAAGTTACCATACACAAAAATATTTAATTCTTAGAATTGTTTAGAATTATTTAATTTCAAAGAAATTATGTTTCATGTGTAGCCATGTTTGGTTTAAACAAATGTGAAATAAATGTGAAAACTGCTACATATAACAAATGTAGCATGAATAATGTCACTCCAGTGTAATGAAATGTACGTTGACACTGCAGCTTGTCAAGCTACAAGCTACTCATAATCTAAAATAGTAAAACTACAGTCAAGCTACCCTTTTGAAAAAGGAGTTAGCTACATGTAACGTTGGCTGGCAACAGGTAGACGCAGAGTGCGATGATCCCAAGTGCAGTTTATTAACAAAAGTGATATCCAATAAACCCTAACTCCAGACATGACTACAAAGACTTGACTTGACTTGACCATGGAACCAACATTACACAAACAACGATACATTCCCAACATTACACAAACAACGATACATTCACAATACTTGACAATGGACAATGGCAAACATGAGGGTTAAATACTAGGACTTGGGAGAACACATGACAATGATAACCAATGAACACTGAGGACTCTAAACAAGATAACAAGACTGCTAACAACCTAATGAAACAAGACACAAGACACAAGAACATGGGAAACACATGACAAGATCACATGACAAGGAAACAGGAACAAACGTGGCATGGAACTAATTTAAAGTAAAAGACATGAACAAAAACATATACAATCCTGACACTACAATAAAAGTTACAAAAGCAGAAGCTAACTACATTCAGTGGAAGATATTTAAGGGAGCAATATCTGTTTTTATACATATATAACTTTAATGTTATAATTTATTTTTACAATCATAGTAGTATTATATATATACAGTATATTCATACATGCATATACTGTATATATACCGTCTCATGTAATGAAAATAAATGTAGACTTACTAATGGTACTTGAGAGAGAGGAAATTTTAGGAGAGTGCATTTGATAATTCTCTGAACTCACAAAGCTCCATGCACAAATGTAACGGAAAAAAAGAAAAAAGATTTGATGCATTTCTCGGCGGTGAAGAACAGACGGAGGCCATCCAGCACATCTTGCCCCGGCGTGGCTCAAGATCCCGCACCTTGTCTGCTTGCCGAGGGCATCCCCCTGCGGCGGTGAAAGCCCAGCCACGCCACACCTACGGCCAGCCGGTTGTGACGAGCCTCGAGGACGGCCCAAGAGGCCCTCCTCCTCAGTCGCTATCCCGCTCTATGCCGTGTACGCAGAGCAAGGTAAGTGCTTTGAGGTCCCCCTCAGCGCAGCCGCCTCGGGTCAAAGCAATGCTCCTCGACGTGGCGTTGCCTGCTCCCCTCCGCCGCGAGGCCCCACCCTTAGGTATGTCAGACGCGATCGTCCCCTTAGTGCCCCTCGCCCGGAGCTTGGGCGCATGGCTAACGCTTTCCAACCTGTTGGAAGCTCTTGCCCCGTTAAGGGAAGTGGGCATCCGCATACTCAACTAACTCGACGACTGGCTGATTCTAGCACACTCTCGAGAGTTGCTGTGCACGCACAGGGATTTGGTGCTCAGGCACCTCAGCCATCTAGGGCACGCAGTCGCCGGTTCCTGGTCAGAACTGTGACTGGGTTGGCACATCAACTGCCTAGAGTTGCTGGCTGTACTACTTGCCCTGCGGAGGCTATTTTCATTGATCCAGGGCAAGCATGTGTTGGTCCGGTCCGACAACACAGCGATAGTAGCATATATACATCGCCAAGGTGGCGTACGCTCTCATCGCATGTCGCAACTCGCCCGCCATCTCCTCCTCTGGAGTCAGCAGTGGCTGAGGTCGCTGCGGGCCACTCATATCCCCGGCAGCCTCAACGCCACAGCGGATGCGCTGTCGTGGCAGGCAACGCTCAGCGGAGAGTGGGGACTCCACCCCCAGGTGGTCCAGCTGATTTGGAGTAGATCCGGCAAAGCACAGGTAGACCTGTTCGCTTTCCGGGAATCCTCCTACTGCCTGCTCTGGTATTCCCTGACGGGAGCCCCCCTCGGGACAGATGCGCTGGCACACAGCTGGCCCCGGTGGCTGCGCAAATACGCATTCTCCCCAGTGAGCCTTCTTGCACAGACCCTGTGCAAGGTCAGGGAGGATGAGGAACAAGTCATCCACGTGGCCCCATACTAGCCCACTCGGACCTCACGCTCCTCGCGAGTTCGAGCACACTCTACAAGGAGCGTGGCGTCCTTGTGGGCACTGGCCAATGGGACCTCTCTAGCAGACATCTGCAGAGCAGCGGGCTGGGCAACACCCAATACTTTCATGAGATTTTCCAATCTCCAGGTTGAGCGGGTTTCATCCTGTGTTCTTTCAGGTATGAACAGGTAGAGTTCGGTAATACGGAACAGCTGGCCGGGTGTATCGCTTGCGTATAGTGCCTTTCCCCTCCCCTGAGATGAAAACGTGTGCTTTTACCCCCAGTCGAGTTCATGAAGTCATGGACCCTGGATGTCCTTCCTCCCTAGCCCTATGGTTCGCGAACTCGGTGGAGGAGTTCGCAGCCAGCCCCACTATGGGGTCTAATATGCCCTGTACTGGGATAGGTGCTCCACAGGTGCCGATTACTCCGGTAACCCCTGTGATGTATAATCCGCGGTACGGTCTCCCTGTCGGCAGACCCATGTCTCCCTTGGGCAGAGCTCTCTCTGCCCCTGGTTGCTGTGTTTGTAGAGTCCCCCCCCCCCTTTTTTTCTTGGTGGGACCTACCACTGTGCCTCTTCCATGTGTGGCTGCTGAGCCCATGTGTCGTATTGCCACATGTTGACCTCCCCATTTGGGCAGGATGTGGTCTCCGTGGGGTCTTTTCCCCCGGAAAGAATAGGAAAGGAAAAGAACACCTTCCCCGATGCGTATGATAGCGTTAGATGGCCCCAGCTGAATCTAATACTCTGTGGAGAGAAAACATAGAGAGAAAAGTTATGTCGCTTCCCCCATCAGGGATGTGGGGAACTATATGACATCTTTTGGGGCGTTAGGGGAGGTTACGTGCAGTCTGATGCACCTGCTATTACGCACGCAGCAGATTGCTTGCACCTGCATCGGCAGTTCACGTAACACGGTTCAGCTGTAGTGCCGTTTTTTTCCATAGGGACCCCTAGTGTCACTACATCGACACAACGTCGAGTTAGTGACAGAAGGGGAACGTCTCGGTTACTGTCGTAACCTCCGTTCCCTGATGGAGGGAACGAGACATTGTGTCCCTCTTGCCACAACGCTGTACTAGCCGCTGAAATGGCCAGGACCATGTCTCGGCTCCTCAGCACAAAACCTTAATGAATCCTGCATTCCAGCTCCCTTTTATACCCGTATGTCCGGGGGAGTGGCATGCAATTTCCACTCGCCAATTCTCATTGGCCTTTTCTCAAAGATGTGAGGTGATCGGGGCTCTCAAGAGCGACCCCTAATGTCACTACATCGACACAACGTCTCATTCCCTCCATCAGGGAACAGAGGTTACGACAGTAACCGAGACGTTTTGTTAGGTGCTTCACTACTTTAAGTTAGTTTAGTTTTTATTTAGTTTAGTTTGTTACAGTTCAATTTTAACCACTTAAAGATGCACTCAGTAAGTGTTTGTTTATATTTTGCTGGCTATTATTTGTCCCAGTGGTCTTTGACTTTATACTGACACCTATTTGCTTGGATGTATGATGTTTTTGTTTAAGTGCTGCCGTATCACACCACAGTTGTTTGTTTATCTTTTGCCTGTCTATCTTTTTTGTCCATTCTTGGTTTTAATCCCAACACCTTTGCATGTGTAACTGGTGGTTCCTGCGGGTGCACGCTACCAAGTGCTTTGTTCTGGATGGAGACATGTCGTGGCATGGCCACTGTGGCAATTGTAGAGAGAGAGAGAGAGAGAGAGAGAGAGAGAGAGAGAGAGAGAGAGAGAGAGAGAGAGAGAGAGAGAGAGAGAGAGAGAGAGAGAGAGAGAGAGAGAGAGAGAGAGAGAGAGAGAGAGAGAATAAACTGAAGCAGCTGTATTTCTCCATTCAATGTCAGTGAGTCTTTTTTCTCAATGGAGATGACTCACCTGCACACACACACGCACACACTTTTCTTAAAATTTCCCTTAGAGGTTTTCTCATTATCCAAAAAACAGACAAATTTAGAGATATAGTTATCATCCAGCTCTGCTCCTGACAGCTGCCAGGTCTTTCATTTTCTTTGATGGTGTGATGATTGGTGCTTGATAGTGAAATGTTGTGAACAGTGTGACAAAGTCTGTCAAATAAATGCTCATTTCATTCTACTCACCAGAGACACTGAATTTATATATTTACCTTGTTCAGCTGAATGGAAAAAGGTATATCGATCGTTTCTCTGCACAGATATCAGTGCCATTATTATACTGTCATGCTGGAAGTACCTCATGTCTCTTACAGTCAGTGTCTGATTTCGTGCATCTGACATGGCTGACTGACTCAGATCTACAGTAATCAGAAAAAAAATAAATAAAGAGGATGTACATTAAACATAGTGCTCACTGTTTCAGAACAGCACTGATAGGTGTGCAGATATTTTACAATACAAAAGCGGAACCATACTGTTATAGCTCTTTCATGAACACTGCTGCAAGCAATAACTATTAATAATATAATAATGTTAATATAATATAATAATTTCTTTTAATCTAAAATTTATTTTATCTAAAAATAAAACGGCACATGAATTGAATGACTTTAAGTTATGCATGTAGAGGTCAATGTCAAATTAATTCATATAATTAATTTGTTTACATGGTCTCTTTACTCATGTGTAATTCCAGATTAATGGATAGATGACCCCTCAGTGTTCAACAACCTTACATGCTCTCAAATTATTCTACCACCTTGAGAATACCATTGGCAAATACTGCTTTCTGTGAGTAACAAATTACTTATTTTTCCAGGAATGCTCATGCTCTTCAAATTACAATTTATTGCAACATCGTTTCTGGTGCTTTTACTTCATCAGTGCCATACTTTTATATGTACAAATAAATATGTGCATAAATTACAGAATCTAAGGAGAGAAGTTCTCTGGAAGCCTAATTGGCCAAAAACAACATAGGGAAAATATCAATAGAGAATTTATGTTGTCTTTGAATTATTGCCCATAACAGATAATTAAATTATGTTTTCCTCTCCTTAACCATCTAAGCATGAGCATCACTATTTATTAAGGCTTGAATATAGAGTTCACTTTTCTGTTCTGAATAAAATATCACAATTATTCAGTGTCTGATATAACAAGGTATTGAAACTATGAAAAATGTGGTTGGCTGGATAGAAATCCATGTGCCCTTGAAATGCACGATTGCTCATTACTTCGACTTCGCAGGTATGACAAGTACTGCTACACAAGTTATTAAATTCACCTATAGATTAAAATAATTTGTCCGAACATCAATTTGATAGGTGTCTTTTGGCATTTCATCTTCCTTTCCTTTTTATCTCCTCAGATATGAAGGGTAATTTTAGAGCTCAATTGCTCTTTTAGAGAGCTCTGCTGCACAGAGAGAAAGGGTGATAGATAACACAGCTTGATGTCAGACCTCATCAGCCAAGTGTTGACTTGCAACAACATGGAACATTAAGCCCATTCACTGAGTGTGTGGACTCAAATCTATTACTCCAGCAATTAAGACGATTTCCTTTTATACTGGGCACTGTTTCCTTTCTTTCCCTTTCTGTCTTTCTCTCTCTGCCTCTGCCCAACAGTTGTCATACTCGGTCTGTTTAATTACACACTGCTTTCATATGTTAAGATAATTACCCAATGATTCTGATGTAAACATTGACTTATGTGCTATTTTAACAAATAAGCCTGCTAATTGGACAGGAGTAATTAAGATTACTGCATTACTTAAATGTCTCCAAGAGGCACCACAGACTGCATTTAAATGTCTATCTAGTCATCTAAATCCTAATTAATACTGTATATTCTTTACTTGGTCTTAGCTTTAAATTGGCTTGTTTCACAAAATATAGTGTGTATATAGTGCGCTTACAGTGCATCATTCTATTACAGTATGTGAAAGCAATACCCAAGAGGCCAAATTTTAGTTGATCTTGTACAATAGCATGTTCAGGATTCTCCCAACAATTTTAATTTATTGTGGTGCACAATAAATCAATAGTAATTATCTTCAGGCTATAAAGACAATGGCAACATCGACCATGCTGGCTGACCAACTTCACCAGCTAAATTGTGCTTGTGAAAAACATGGCTAAGCTCATCCATCAGCTGGACAAGCATCGCCAGCATCAAACTGGCCAGAACCAACATGAAAATTCATACTTGGCTTCGCTGTATGGTCTTTTGACATGATCACAAGGGAAATCAGCATGTTGCTACTAAATGTTCCAGTATCCTAACATTGACACCATTATGCAGAGTAACTGACAAGCGACATTTCCTATCAGACTTTTTTACTTCAGTTCGAGAGTGTTTACCTTTGCTTGTGGCGCGACTGATTGCTAATTTAGTCAGCAGCATCATAGACTAGGTTCACATCCCACCTATCTACAGTTTTCCTGAGCAACCAATGGGTGGCGCCATGATGATTCTAATGGACTGTTTTCTGTATCTGGTCTCGAGACGCAACGTAAAACTAACCGAAACGAGCGATACAGACAGACAACAACAACCATTTAAGTGTTATTTGGAGTAAAAATGAATTTCACGCTCAACTTGTGCAGTTTTTGGCTGTCATAACAACTCAAAATGATATCAACGTAACTAACCTAAGACGATTGCTTCATCTCATCTACTCAGGTGAGGCACTGTCAAAAAAAAAAAAAAAAAAAGATCAACTCGACTCTGTGAAGTATCGGCAATATAGAACCATATGTTTTTTGACAACTTCTACAAATATAATACTTTACCCGCTAAGAATAAATGCCGATGTGGGTGAAAATACTGGAGAACGGAAAGAAAACATTCAGGAAAAAGGTGGATTAACCAGAAAGTAAACGTGTTGACATAATCATTGATGAGAGTGATTCGGAGAATCCTTCCTCAATGATTTCATTTTTACTCCACTGATGATTAGGTTTACGGTTGGGGTTTGCGGGTACAGTTAATAAAATATGCATTCCTCTTCACTGAATTACCTAATTTACAACTAAAAACAACTAGCGTCACTCTGTGGCTCACACATGTGCTTATGTTCAAAAACAGTTCCTGCTTCGGCCACTAGGGGCAGTAGTTCAGATTTCGGTAAGCACAGACCGAGTTTAGCTCAAGAACTTTCAACCTACTGTCGCCAAATTCACAGTGAGATCAGTCTGGGTCTTTTTATTTGGGGAGATTTTTGTAAACTTAGTAGTTTATATAGTATGTACTTTTTTCTTTCTTCCTTTCCCTGCAATTTGTGTGACCTCTATGTTTTGGCTCAAATGCTCTAAGCTTTTTTTGAAGAACGGAAACTTTTTTAGTCTTTTATAATGGGTGGATAACTGCTAAGCACTTCCTTGGCTTTGCTTAATTCTCACACAGAATGAGCTGAGCTCCAGTTCTTTCCAAAATCCCCACACAGTGGTTTGCTTCTCTACTGTACTTCATTGCATCAAAGAGCTAACAAAGACAACATTCCACAAACGAATCATATGAAACGAAATTTATACATTTGATTTCAGCCAGAGAAGTTAGTTAAAAAAAAAAGGTCATATTAGGTACACCAGTATACCAGAATATCATGCTGGACCAACATCCAAAACACAAAATTTGCTGGTAACCAGCAATGCTGATCTTTTCAACAGTGCTCTGTGTTGTGTTGGAGAGGGGTGGAGGGGACTTGGGGATGCTGCTTAAGATTATGTGAATCAGCCCAGAGGCTGAGTGAGCAGGGACTTACTGCCAGAAAATGAGAGAGAGGAAGGAAGGAGACGCAGAATGTGTGCAAGTCCTTTAAAGCTTATAATGAGATGAAGGTTTCACACTTCCAATAAGACGACCAAATCAAAGGGAATTCTCAGAAATCAACTCATCTGCTCATCTACCTCGTTATCCAGATTTTTTGGTGTATAGAAGTATGGAGTAGGCTGGCACTGAAACAATGGTGAATGTACATCCAAATTTCATATGCAATCTAAAATGAATTAAAGTTGATTTGTGCTGCTGGAGCAAGGGGCAGGAGAATAAAGAGAAAATAAATAAAAAGTACTTTTTGTTAGTTCTGTGTAATTTCTGCTCTATGTGAATATCAGAAGCTGCTTCAGACTTGAATACATGCAATTTCCAAAGCCAATGTCTCCTCTTTCTTTGCATTTTGTGCAGATAATTCCCTTAATAGTAATGCATTAGTTATGAAACCTGACAAGTGAGTAAAAAAAAAAAATAATAAAAAAAAATAATAACATTTTCATAGTGCCTTTTTGTAACTACAATAGACTAGAATAAAAAATACTCCCTTTTCTTATGCAAAAGGGTTATATTATATTGTAAGTGACAGTTTTTCTAATATCAGAATATTTAAAATGTCTCCTTAAGGGTGTTTCAAGTGCACCAAGACACAAGAGATTTGAAAAACAGGTCTGCTTTGAAATTCTTTGTAATGATAATAAGTTTAAATGCAATCCATGGAATTGGATCCCCAATTTATACAAATCGATAACTTAATTAAATTTGAATAGGTATGACTTCTGTATATAAATTCAATAGCTATGAATTTAATTTGAATGTGACCTTTCGGTGAAATCAATCAGTGTTCAGAGAGGTCGCATCAAATATCCTTTTCTGTGTTTCAGCACCACTGCAATTAAAGCAAATTATTTGATTTTGCAACAGGTAATTTAATAATCAGGTTTTGTGTCTAAAACTTGAGCAACACAGGAATGGAAAAATGCAAGTTTTCTGAATTCATTTTTAAAGACTCTCATTTGATATTCAAGGCTTTGCAGAGATGTGACTGTAGTCATTAGTAATTTTGATGGGGTCAGCGCAGTGCTTGTCCCTGTCTGTGACAGACTGACAAGATTCAACATCTTTCTGATGTTTGCAACAGTGATAACAATGGACTCTGGTGATAACATCATATGGGCTCACATGCCATGATCTTTTATAACTCTGTTCTATTTTTTATTATTTGTTGCATAACCTAAAGAATAAGACAGATTTTGCAGTGTCACAGCTCTGATATAAATAGTTGTTTTTCCACCATCAGGCCAGTGTGAGCCAGGCTTTCAACTGCTCAGCAGGGGCCATTTGCCTGGACCTCGATTCGCAAGACCAAAATCAATCTGCATTCCTACCATCAGACCAATAGCCCCGCAGTATTTCCCTAAAACCCACCCTTAACATGCCGCCCTGGTGGCAATGTCACACACCCCACCCATTTCACAAGCATGAGGGAAAATCAAGCTGAGGTATCAGACTCTGGTGACTATATAGCCCTTGAAATGAACATGGATTTTTACTGTCCACAATTTTTTTGTTTCCCGCTGTGGGCTGGATAAACAACTTGGCAAGTTTGGCGACAATATACTTGATCATGTCCTCGTTTCGGCAGACATCGGCGATCTGATGTTGTGCATTTTTGTCAGCTCAAATATTCAGAAGAGCCCTGATTTCATCTTCTGACCCGTACTGACGATTCTCCTTTCTCCGTTGATCTGCTGAGGTAAGCTCGTTGCTAGATATGAAAAATTCAGAAATTAGTATCTTGGTGTTGAAACCACTGACCTGACTCAGCAAAACTCTGCCTTTGACTTTTACCCCGCTTCAATCCCCAGTTGGCCTTTTTTGGACCAAGGGTAATCGATGGGCCAGGACGCTTGGCCATTGGCCACGAGGTAGCCCCGAGAAAGCACAATGAATTCCAAAATAAATAAAAAATGGCTTCAGAGTCTGAATCCTACCTTGGCACTTAACCAGACTCATCAGTTTGTTAGTCTCAGGGCTGATAGGGAGGCATTGAACAAAAGACTCAGAGCAGATGTTTTGTGAGAATTGAATTATAAACCCCAATTTTCCACTGACAGAGAAGATGTTTCTCCTGGTTTGACCCAGCCAACTCCAGACTTTCTTATAAAACTGAAAACTTCAAAAAATGTAAACTTCAAAGTCTTTGTCCTCATACCTTTTTGCAATTTCTTATTTTCCTGAAGCATAAATAAGACGAATTTTAAAAACAAACAATTACCACATTCTTCTAAATGATCGTCAGATTGCCACTGGCTCAAGGTCTGCATTGTTTTTCCATAAATGGCATACTTGTGTATCTGTGATAAGCAAGCCAATGGCAGCAGAAAAGGTACATTTTAGTGTCATTACATGTCCTTCTGTGACCCAAAGCAGTCCCCATCAATGTTTAATTTATTCAGTTATGTTCTTATTTCATTTAAATTACTTACTGTACATCATAGTATAATCAAAGACACAAATGGTGAAATTAAATAATTATCTGTCTTTTTGTTTTCAGTTAGCATGCCAACTAGACTGCAAAGCTAACATTTTAACATTAATTCCCTGCAGTTGGCATGCTAATCAATTAGCCTGTAATGCTAATACATTCAAACAAGTTACTTGATGTAATCCTTTCCAACATTATTTGCACGATCAGTTATGACATTAACTAGTTACAGACACTTGATCAGGCATTACAAATGAGGAGATACGATTTTAAGGGTTGCATTCAGGAACAAAGGTGTAACACATTTTTGTGTTGCAGTGTCTTTATCATTCCAGCATGTGTCCATAAGGAGAAAGAATGTATTGATATTACAAAACAGGAAAGGAAAAACAGGCATATGCAAATCACAAAAGCAGAGTAACACATTGGAGGTCAGATCCCAATGCAATTTCACAGCAAGGTTTCATGGAAACTTTGACTCAAACACAATCTTTTCATACTGGATACTAAGGGGGGTAAACATTTCAAGCAGCCTCTCTTTACAGAACTTTTATAACATGGTTATTTTTTCCACATTTGTATGTCAACCTGAGTCTTTAGTTGAAATAGTGAATTTTTATATTCTTCATGCAGTCTTTGAATAAAGGACATCTGGTGAGGTGAGAATTGGACTGTTCCTTACATCAAATAATTTTCACCTGATGTTCAGTGGGTTTAAAATTCTAGAGTCATCCACGGACCATCCATGCATTAGAAATAAATACAAAAAATACAAAATAAAATACAAATAAGTAATTTTAGCAGTATTACATTATTACACATCCATCCATCCATCTGTCCATCCATCCATCCATCCATCCATATACGAATATCTACAACCCAGGGCAGCATGTTCTGCTTGCAGTTCCTTTGTCCTGTAAGACATAAGGGAGTTTGAAACTGTCTAGTTTGATGGGTTCACTGTTTAAATCAACTGTGTCACATTTATCATTAAACCCTTCACGGCAGAACAAAGGTATCATTTGACGTGACACAATTGCTTTACGTTAGGGCTATGGAAGTAGGCAAAGAGTTTGAGCTCAGAGTTCTTTCAAATTGGTTGCCAGAATGTTCTCCTTGCAATAAGATGTTTTCCCACCAAAGTTCTGGAACTTAACATCTTGAGAGGTCTATTAAGATAATAGTTGAGAGACCGGATGTGGAATTCAATACATACACACAGACAAGAGCCTGAGGATAAAGCACTGCATGTATTAATGGTTGTCTCACACAAACAACTAATAAGGTTTAAAACATCCTCTGTTTTTGTGGCCAACTTTACATAATAAACATACTTTTTTTTCCTACAAGATAAATGAAGCATTGCGAAAATATATATGAATTAGGGGCCATTTACACGACAATGTTTTCAACTAAAAACGTAAATATTTTATGTGTTTTGTTTGTTCATTTACATGACAACGGGGTTTTGGGGCCTGAAAATGCAAACTTTTGAAAACGGGTTTCAAAGTGCAAGTTTTTGAAAATGATGCCGTGTAAACATACAAAAATGCGAAATTGTGAAAACGATGATGTCATGTGCTCGAGTATTATGTGTTCAGTCTATAGGCATGCGCGTGAATACTTCAAAATAATGTACGAGACATTCAAAACTACAATGGCGGACTACAGGACTGTGTTTGTGCTGCTCAAGATTTTGAGTTTATTGACGCTTCTCCAGCAAAGTAATTGTAGTAATAAAGCAACCTCATCGTCCGTCCAGACAAAATTGCTTGATGCTTTCACCATCTTCATTGTTTGTATTCACCGCTCTGTGGAAGAATGCTTATGTGCGCAGGCACGTACTGTTTCTTTACAAAGTGACATCACCAACTACTGGCCTGGCATGCATAATACAGCGTTTTTAGTTGTTTTCGCATATCCGTGTGAACGGGGATCGTTCTGACAATGTAATCATTGTCGTCTGTTCGCAAAACTTTTCAAAAACGCAAAGGAAAAACATTTCCGTTTTTAGAACATCATTGTCGTGTAAACGTACCCTTAGTTCATAATATTGTAGCGCAGAGGAGGGCGGGGCCGGGCCAGAATGACGCACGCCTGGACCCCAATCAGCTTGATGAGGCGAGCAAGGGATAAAGGCGACCGGAGACGGCAGTTTGAGAGAGAGAGAGAGAAAACTATGGGCAGCTGCCCTGAATGTGTTTATGTTTGTGTGTTTTTAAATTTATCATTAAACTTTATTTATATTGTCAAGCCGGTTCTTGACTCCTCCTTTCCCTTTGAACCCCTTTACAAATATAAAATTAAGCTACAATATATTTTCTTTATACAGTGGCCCTAAAAAGTATTTGGACATTTAAATTTGTATGAATGTCAGTGGATTAGATTAAAATATAAAACCAAGTGGCATTTATATAAAACATAGCACAAGCACACTTTTCAAGCAAAACATTCTAAGAAGTTTGTTTAGTTTTAAATGATAATAGAATAGAAATGCTGTTCAAAATGAAGACAAATCTTCTTTGGACACTTTCTGGTGGTCAGAAATTTGTGAAACGTGTCCACAGTGATGCGATGAACTACATATGTGGATACTTTGCTAGGACACCCGTGTGAACTTGAATGGAACTTGAATGGGGAACGGACTCCATATATCCACTAAAATCACCATGACATAAGTTGGAAAAAAAAAGTAACTGCAAAAATGGCTAAGAAAACTGTTTCTTGGAAAAGGTCTTGCATCATTTGTTTTCAGATGCCATTGGTTTGATGTTTTATTATCTAATTCAATGGGGGGAACGGACTCCATATATCCACTAAAATCACCATGACATAAGTTGGAAAAAAAAAGTAACTGCAAAAGTGGCTAAGAAAACTGTTTCTTGGAAAAGGTCTTGCATCATTTGTTTTCAGATGCCATTGGTTTGATGTTTTATTATCTAATTCAATTAAATTCATACATTTTAAGTGTGGTGTAGTGTGGCTCTACATGGGCAGGGCCACTGTGTAAACTCTATGTGACTCTATGTGTTCATTGTGCATTTTCTTACTGTTAGCTAGAATGACCTTTCATGATTTTCTCTCTATTGCAGCCTACAGTACACTGCCTTTGCTTGCAATCCCCCTAGAGCAACCAGGGGTTGAGTGTGTTGTTATAAGGCACAATGGTGATAGGGCAACTTTCCAACTTATTGCCTTCACCAGGATTTAACCTTTTGACTTTTGGGTTGCTAAACCCAACTTTTTTAACAACATTGCTACGAACACAATGAGGGCTGGTGGTGGCAGCAGCAGCTGATCAACATGTTTGAGAAATGCTTCATTCTTATGGAAGCATTGAGGATGGCAAAAGCCTGATGTGAAATATTAATGCGAAATCTTGGTTTTGTGAAATTAAAATTGTCCTCCATATCAATGAGCATTTCTCTACCTGCTGTCTTCTGAAGCATAGCAACTTCTGGCACGGAATGTGGAAGAACATGAACTTGAATCATAAATCATGAATAAATGAAAAGGGCTCGTTCTGAAAAAAAGTTCCCATAAAAAAGTGAAAAGGAAAGCTTGAGTCAGAGTCAAAAAACTGAAATATATTATAGAGCTAAGAAATGGCACCCAAAGTACAGAGATAAAAGGGATTTATTTATTTATTTAATCGAGAGTGCAAACATATTTTATCCATTCAGCTTAAGAATCTTTTCACACAAGAGTGAGGAAATGACATGCAAACTCTGTTTTCAATAATCCCTGTTTTTTTGTGTGTTTTTTTTTTTACCTTCAATTTATGGTCACTGTGTTTACAACCAGCAGCAAAATAATAATAATAATAATAATACAAATTATCTTAGTAATTCTTCAAATTATACATTGCCATCCAACTCACATTAGATACAGAAAATCCATTAATTACACAGAAAATAACTGATAAAAAAAAAAAAAAAAAGAGAGAAAAACATATTAAACCTGTTTGCTGGTCCTAGTTGGTCCTAGCCTGGTCAGACTGGTCTGGGGTTTTGGACACTTACTGTAAAAGATGGTTTTAGTTAGAAGTTAGAAGACCAACTGGCCAACCAGCTAAACCAGCTGAATATCATGCAGCTGAATACCAGCTTGGCTAGGCTGGGAGACCAGCTAAAGCAACTGACCATCAGCTTGGCCATCCTTGGAGACTAGTTATGACCAGCAAACCATTTTAGACTGGTTTAAGATGTTTTTCGGTTTGTTTGTTTATTTGTTAGTTAATTTGTTTTCCAGCAGGGTTGTCACATCCTGGCTATTATTGTGCACTCACTGGAATGGGATTTAATTCTATTTAACATTTGTATTTTATCACAGCCCTTCTACAGCAGATGAGTTACAGGGCAACTTGACTCCTGTAAGTGTTTGTCATCTGGGTGTATTTTGTCAGAACAACTTGGCATATGGGATGTAAATGAGAGTGATGGGGGCAGGATTTCCCAGTTTGACCCTGATTGAACATTTAATCAGTCCTAGGCTTGAGGACTGACTATAGTAAGGGAGACATTTGGCTGGGTGAGATAATTATGTGATCTGCCAGTCAGTTCATGTTCAAGTGCATGTCCCCTCTCTTTTCCTCTAGCCACACACCTCAGCTCCCAAGGTATGAATTTCCTACAATCATCACTCAAGAAAAAAATAAACTCCTATATGCTAATTTACCACAGATTTAAATAAAAATGACTTACTTTTATGATACAACTGCTTCCATGGGGTGTAGAACTGACAAGAAATTGAAGCATATTTCAGATGTCACAGATGTAGAGTATTTCCTTAAATTAACCATTAAAGTGTTTGCATTAATTTAAAGGCTGCATGTGTGATATAGTGAATCTTAAAGCTGTGAATATTGAGGTTATTGTCACTCAGACGAAAGGAAATTCACAAATGAGGCATTACTTTTTAGAAATTTTAGAAGAAAAGTCTGAGACAAAGTTTGATACTTCAATGAAGCATAAATGAGAACTCCGTATGTGCTATGAATGTGTACCTTTTGAGGAATTTTGTTTCCTTCTGAGCCATAACATAAATATTTTTTTATTTTTTTAATCTGTTGTTTTATTTTAATCATGGTTGCAATATTGCAGGCTGACTTTCACATTAAATCTGGTATACTGTATGTCAGTATCACTAATCACAGCTCTTTCTGTCAAATATTAAATGTACTATGCATATTTTACTGCCCTATTAGGGTAGTAATTGCATTTACATGATGTTACCAAACCTGTTTAACTGTGGCCAAAAAAAGGTTCTTGTAAATGGCAATAAATTACTGCTAAGAGATGATAATTGTTAATGTCCTTTCTAAGTCATCACAGAAGATGGAAAGGTCGCTGATTTATTATAGGCAATGACAAATAACCTGCAAATATTCACTTATTCTTTTTGAATGTGTCAATGATCATATTTTAAAGTGCCTTCTTTTAAAATATTTGTTTCTGTCTTGAAGGAATTTAATGTGGATTGTACATTAGTCAACATCTACTACATACAGGTAGCTTGTATAGACAAAGTTTTAGATTTATGTTTTATTGCATGTTTTGTCAACTGTAACTGGGGCTTAACCAGGTTAATTAAGTGCTATGAATTTTTAATAATTCATATGAAACAGGCTATTGACAGAATTGTTCAGTGTTGGAGCAAGGCTCATAAGCATCACCAATAATCTTGACAGAAAGAGGCTAATTGACAGATTTAACACTGTTAATCTCTGTTTATACAAGAGGTCATACTGTCACTATGCAAACTAATTGTTCACATCAGACCTGACACTTATCATGTGTATTTTGCTGATTCATGTTTTTCATGTCTTTTATTTTGAAATGTTTAGTTCCTGTTTCATGTCATGTGGTTCCCTGTTTTTGCTTCATGTTTCCCTCCAGGTTCATGTGTCTTGTTCATTGGTTTATTGTTTGATTACCTTGTTATCAGTTCTGTCTGTTCATTGGTTCCCTCATGTTTGTTTTACCCCTTGTTCATGTATTTAGCCCTCATGTTTACCATTGTCCTTTGTCAGGTATTGTGTTTGTGTAGCGTATTCAAGTCAAGTCAAGTCAAGTCTATGTCAAGTCATTTATTTTTGTTATGGTTTGGATTCATGTTTTGGATACACTTATGTAAATAAACTGCGCTTGGGTTCATCTTTACTTCATCATCTTCATCATCGTCATTGCCAGCACCAACGTTACAGAACGTTACAGAATACCTGACCTACACAATATGAACCCAGCAGTCCGAATCCTATCCCTACATCAGGGGAGTCGTCCCCTAGAGGATTATGTGGAGGACTTCTGCGCTCTGGCCTGCCGAGAATGAAATAACCCTCAAGCACATTTTCCGGGCAGGTTTGAGTGAGCCAGTTTCCTCCCTGATGCCTTGCAGTCGGAGTACTTACGGCCTGGCTCAGTATATCGACCTTGCCCTGCAGATTATTGGTTCTACGTTCACTATAGGGGAGGCGGATGCCGAGCCAGAGTCCCACGTCATGGTCGACGAGCCAGTGTCCCACGTCATGGTCGATGAGCCAGCATCTCACGTCATGGCCGCTGAGCCAGCGTCCCACGTCAGATGGTTCCCACCCTTGTACCCACCCTTAGTACTCCTGATAAGGCAAGGAGAACTTTCGACCCTCCGACCACGCCTAGACCCTCCGAGCCCTGGACTCCACCTTGGCCTGTCGATCGCTCGACATCACCTCGGCTCTACGTTCCCTCGGCTCCACTGCGGTCCTTCAGCCTGTTGGCTTTACCGGGGTCCCTCGTTCCTCCAGCTCCGCCTTGGTCAGTCAGTCACCTGGCTCCGCCTTGGCTCTCCGATCCTCTGGCTATGCCTCGTCCCTCCGATCTGTCAGCTCCACTGGGGACCTCCATCCTTACGGCTCCACCTTGGTCCTCAGTCCCACCGGCTCCGCCTCAGTTTTCCGATCCGCCAGCTCCGCCTTGCTCCTCTGAGCCTCCGGCTCCACCTTGGTCCTCCCTGCCTCCGGCTCCACCCTGGCCCTTCAAGTCTTCGGCTACTCTCCGGGTATCCAGTTCTCCATGGCTCCGCTCCTCGAGCCTCTCACAGCTCCGCCTTCCATGGCTCCGCCCCTCGAGCATCTCATGGCTCCACCCCCATGGGCTCTGCCCTGATCCCATGCTCCACGCCCTGCCAAGCCATGCTTCAAGACCCCCCCCCAGCTCACTCGTCTCATTCCCTCCATCAGGGAACGGAGATTATGAAAGTAACCAGGACGTTCCCTATCTGTCACTCACTCGACATGGCTCAACCCGGAGGTTGTAGAACCTCACGAAGGTATTGGGTGTTGCCCAGCCTGCTGCTCTACAGATGTCTGCTAAAGAGGCACCATTGGTCAGGGCCCAGGAGGCCGCTACACTCCTGGTAGGGTGTGCTCTTAGCCCCAAGGGGGGCGGCACACACTGGGCATGATATGCCAAAGTGATGGCATCAATGACCCAGTGGGTGACCCTCTGTTTGGAGACAGTGCTCCCTTTCCGCTGTCCTCCAAAGCAGACAAAGAGCTGCTCAGAGATCTTAAAGCTCTGCGTGCGATCCAAATAGATGCTCAAAGCATGCACTGGACACAGCAATGACAAGGCTGGGTCTGCCTCCTCCTGGGGCAGTGCTTGTAGGTTCACCACCTGATCCCAAAACAGGGTCGTGGGAACCTTAGGCACATAGCCCAGTCAGGGTTTCAGGACCACATGAGAATATTCCGGACCGAACTCCAGGCACGTGTCGCTGACAGAGAATGCCTGCAGGTCCACTACCCTCTTGATGGACATGAGCGCAGTCAGGAGGGCAGTCTTCAAAGAAACCGCCTTTAGCTCAACTGACTCCAGGGGCTCAAACGGGGCTCCCCACAGGCCCTGCAGGACCACGAAGAGATCCCATGAGGGAATGAGGCGTGGTCTGGGAGGATTCAGCCTCCTCGTGCCTCTAAGGAACCTGATGATCAGGTCGTGCTTCCCGAGAGACCTACCGTCAACCGCATCATGGTGCGCCACAATAGCAGCCATGTACACCTTCATGGTGGAGGGGGACAGCCGTCCCTCCAGCCTCTCCTGCAGGAAGGAAAGCACCGACCTGACTGCACATCTCTGGGGGTCTTTGCGCCGGGAAGAACACCACTTAGTGATCAGACGCCACTTCAAGGCATACAGGCGCCTCGTAGAGGGAGCCCTAGCCTGAGTGATCATGTCTACCACTGTGGGTGGTAGGCCACTTAGGTCTTCTGCGTCCCGTCCAAGAGCCAGACATGGAGATTCCAGAGGTCTGGTCATGGGTGCCAGATGGTGCACCTTCCCTGAGAGAGGAGATCCCTCCTCAGGGGAATTCACCAGGGAGGGGCTGTTGCGAGGATTGTGAGGTCTGAGTACCAAGTCTGAGTGGGCCAGCAGGGTGCTACTAGGATGATCTGCTCCTCGTCCTCCCTGACCTTGCACAGGGTCTGTGCAAGTAGGCTCACTGGGGGAATGCATACTTGCACAGCCCCTGGGGCCAGCTGTATGCCAGCACATCTGTGCCAAGGGGAGCCTCGGTCAGGGCGTACCAGAGCGAGAAGTGGGAGGATTCCTTGGAAGCGAACAGATCTACATGTGCTTGACCGAATCGACTCCAAATCAGCTGGACCACCTGGGGGTGGAGTCTCCACTCTCCCCTGAGTGTGACCTGCCGTGACAGCGCATCTTCCATGCTGTTGAGGTCACCCGGGATGTGAGTGGCTTGCAACGACATGAGTCGCTTCTTACTCCAGAGGAGGAGACGACAGGCGAGTTGCGACATGCGATGCGAGTGCAAGCTGCCTTGGTGGTTGATGTACGCTACCGTCGTCATGTTGTCCATCCGGACCAACATGTGCTTGCCCTGGGAATCCTCCCACTGCCCGCTTTGGTACGCCCTGACCGAGGCACCCCTTGGTATAGATATGCTGGCACACAGCTGGCCCCCTGGACTACGCAAATATGCGTTTCCCCCAGTGAGCCTACTTGCAAAGACCCTGTGCAAGGTCAGGGAGGATGAGGAGCAGGTCATCCTAGTAGCAACCTACTGGCCCACTCAGACATGGTTCTCAGAGCTCACGCTCCTCGCGACAGCCCCCCCGATGAATTCCCCTGAGGAAGGACCTTCTTTCTCAGGGACGGGGCACCATCTGGCACCCACGACCAGACCTCTGGAATCTCCATGTCTGGCCCCTGGATGGGATGTGGAAGACCCAAGTGGCCTACCACCCACGGTGGTAGACACGATCACTCAGGCTAGGACTCCCTCTGCGAGGTGCCTGCATGCCTTGAAGTGCCGTCTGTTTGCTAAGTGGTGTTCTTCCCGACACGAAGACCCCCAGAGATGCGCAGTCGGATTGGTGCTTTCCTTCCTGCAGGAGAGGCTGGAGGGGCGGCTGTCCCCCTCCACCTTGAAGGTGTATGTAGCCACTATTTCGGCTCATCACGATGCAGTAGATGGTAAGTACTTGGGGTAGCATGACTTGATCATCAGGTTCCTGAGAGGAGCTAGGAGGTTGAATCTCTCCAGACCACGCCTCGTCCCCTCGTGGGACCTTTCTGTAGTCCTTCGGGGTCTACAGGGAGCTCCCTTTGAGCCCTTGGAGTCAGCTGAGCTTAAGGCACTCTCTATGAAGACTGCACTCCTGACTGTGCTCACTTCCATCAAAAGGTTAGGGGACCTGCAGGCATTCTCTGTCAGAGAATCATGCCTGGAGTTCGGTCCGGGTTGCTCTCACCAATCCTGAGACCCCAACCAGGCTATGTTCCCAAGGTTCCCACTACCCCTTTTAGGGATCAGGTGATGAACCTGCAAGCGCTCCCCCAAGAGGAGGCAGACCCAGCCTTGGCGTTGCTGTGTCCGGTGCGAGCTTTACACATCTATTTGGATCGCATGCAGAGCCTTAAAAGCTCAGAGCAGCTCTTTGCCTGATTTGGTGGATAACAGAAAGGAAGCACTGTCTCCAAACAGGGAATCGCCCACTGCATCATTGACGCCATCGCAATGGCATATCAGGCTCGGGACATGCCACCCCCTGCGGGGTTACGAGCCCACTCTACCAGGAGTGTGCCCTGGCCAGTGGCGCCCCTTTGGCAGACATCTGCAGAGCAGCAGGCTGGGCAACACCCAACACCTTTGTGAGGTTCTATAATCTCCAGGTTGAGCCGGTCTCGTCCCGTGTATTGGCAGGCACGAGCAGGTAAGTTCCGGGACAGCTGGCCGGGTGTACCGCTTGCACATAGCGCCTTTCCCCTCCCTTGAGGTGAAGACGTGCGCTCTTGACTCCCAGTTGTGTTCACAGACTGTGATCCCTGGATGACTTTCCTCCTTAGCCCTCTTGCAGTTGAGTTTGCAGAGACACTCGCTGACTGGCCCAGTACGTACGCTAATGAGCCCCTGTACTGAGGTAGGTGCTCCACATGTGCTGGTTCCCCGAAGGCGACCCCATGTGATATTTTCCGCAAAATCGTTTCCCTGTCGGCAAACTGCATCTTCCTTGGGCTGAGGCCCCTCTGCCCCCAGACGCCATGCTCTGTAGAATCTCCTCCCCCTTCGGGTAGGACCTACCATGGGACCTGTCCACATGACATACTTCCGACAAGACTCGGTAAGACCATGTGACATATTCCACTCAAAATACCCCCCCCCCCCTTTTTGGGCGGGGTGTGGTCTCCACTGTGTCTTCCCCTTGGGAGGGACACCCCCCGATGCAGACACTTATGGCTCCCAGTCAGTTAACAAATTCCACTCTTTGGGGAGCAAAGAGAGGGAAAGAGGCCTCAGCTGGGCTAGCCTGTCCCTATAGTTGGGCAGTCGACTTGTTCCTGATGGACCATTCGACGCTCATAAGAGTGCTGGGGGAGGTTACGTGGCGGCCTGGTGTGCTGGCTATTAGGCACACACCACCAGTTCACGTAACACAGTTCACAGTTCAGATAGTTGTGGCATTTTGTATAGGGACCCCTAGTGTCACTACATCGACACAACATAGAGTGAGTGACAGATAGGGAATGTCCTGGTTACTTTCGTAACTCTACTGTCCCTCTTGCCACAACACTGATCTACCTGCTGAAATGGCCAAGACCTGGTCTCGGCTCCTCAGTACAAAACCTGAATGCGTGGTTGCATACCAGCTCCTTTTATACCCGTATGTCCGGGGGAGTGGCATGCAAATTCCACTCGCCAATTCTCATTGGCCTTTTTGTTGGGTGATTTGAGGTGTTTGGGGCTCCCAAGAGTGACCCCTAGTGTCACTACATCGACACAACATCTCATTCCCTCCATCAGGGAACGGAGGTTACGAAAGTAACCAGGAAGTTTTCATCCTTTATCAGTATCTACTCTTCCTTTGCTTTACTTTTTTTCTTGGTGTAGATACAGTACATGGGTATCATTGGTGGCTTATTGCTGGATAGTTCACGAACCCATGAGCTGGCCATCCCACTTACGGTAAAAAGAAACAAAAGCATATACTGGCAGCGAAAAGTTTGGAATAATGTACAGATTTTGCTGTTTCGGAAGGAAATTGGTACTTTAATTCACCAAAGTGACATTCAGCTGATCACAAAGTATAGTGAAGACATTACTGATGTGAAAAACAGCACTATCACTATTTGAAAAAAGTCATTTTTGATCAAATCTAGACAGGCCCCATTTCCAGCAGCCATCACTCCAACACCTTATCCTTGAGTAATCATGCTAAATTGCTAATTTGGTACTAGAAAATCACTTGCCATTATATCAAACACTGCTGAAAGTTATTTGGTTCGTTAAATTAAGCTAAACATTGTCTTTGTGATTGTTTTTGAGTTGCCACAGTATGCAATAGACTGGCATGTCTTAAGATCAATATTTCTAGCTTTCTCTAGAAACTCGTCAGTCAATCATTGTTTTGAGGAATGAAGGCTATACAATGCTTGAAATTGCCAAAAAAAACTGAAGATTTCATACAAAGGTGTACAATACAGTCTTCAAAGACAAAGGACAACTGGCTCTAACAAGGACAGAAAGAGATGTGGAAGGCCAGATGTACAACTAAACAAGAGGATAAGTCAGAGTCTCTAGTTTGAGGAATGGACGCCTCAGCTGACAGCTTCATTGAATTCTACCCGCTCAACACCAGTTTCATGTACAACAGTAAAGAGAAGACTCAGGGGTGCAGGCCTTATGGGAAGAATTGCAAAGAAAAAGCCACTTTTGAAACAGAAAAACAAAAAGAAAAGGTTAGAGTGGACAAAGAAACACAGACATTGGACATCAGATAACTGGAAAAGAGTGTTATGGATCTTAACCCCACTGAGCTTTTGTGGGATCAGCTAGACTGTAAGGTGCGTGAGAAGTGCCCGACAAGACATGTGCTACAGGAAGTGTGGGGTGAAATGTCACCTGAGTATCTGGACAAATTGACAGCTAGAATGCCAAGGATCTGCAAAGCTGTCATTGCTGCATGTGGAGGATTTTTTGATGAGAACTATTTGAAGTAGTTTAAGAATTAAAATAATAATAATAATAATAATAATTCAAATTGTAATAGTAATTTTTCACATTATTAATGTCCTGACTATACATTGTGATTAGTTGAATGCCACTTTGGTGAATAAAAGTACCAGTTTCTTTCCATAAGAGCAAAATCTGTACATTATTCCAAACTTTTGGCTGCCAGTGTACTTGTCTTCCAAGATGTCAGAAAGAACACTGTAACCAAGGTTACCAGGGAGTAACAGAGAGGGAGAAAAAAAAAAAGATTGTTATTAATATAATAATGTAATAAGGTGAAAACTATTTAAACTATTTAAAAGAAGTCAATTTATGAAAGGAAATACTACTTTTATAAAAACGTATATTTTCACTTGGGTATTAATGTGACCAATGGTGATGAGTTTTGAACTTGAGACGGGCCAATGCGAGCGCAGAATATGGCGCAGCAGAAAAATTGATTTCCGGGTTTTGCACTAGGTTTATGCGTGGAGTTAGAGGCAGCTCTCTCTCTCGTGCACGGATGCCTGATGAGTGCGGTGTTCGCTGCCGTTCCGGGGAACAGAAAGAAAGAAATAACCTAGATTAATTCTATCGATGGATTTATGTGAGTGAAATGACGCATTTTATTTTCCATTAGTTATGAGTGACATTGATATTGTTATGTGAGTGAAATGGACATTCAGCTTGTAAATATCAAAGTGTATGGTGATATACATATACTCTATTAGCATCAGAGTATTGCTAAAGTGTTTATGGAGTGATTACAAAGGGTAAAGAGAAGGATTTAAAGGGGACGTACTATACTTACGCCTCTCTGGAATTTTCTTTGAAGTTAGCGATCTCCTTGGTAAGTCAATTTGCTTTGTTAATTATATCAATTATTACAAATCAAACCGTTATTATTGTGTAAGAGGAAAAGCAAGAGAAATTAAATCTGTGAGAGTGATTTATGTATATAAAAAAAGTGTAATGCTGTATTTGGTAAATAACAGCTAACTATGTGATCAATTATGTGACGAGAAGTGGTCAGTCGTATATTAATGAGTGTGTTATGTTGGAAAAATAATCACAGACATTGCGTATATAAAGAAAATATTCTTTATTTGAAAAATGCATGTACATTTATTCAAGATATTCAAGTTCTGTTTAAAATGTATGATGTACGATGATTAATTTACTTTCATGAGTTAAAAACTTTATTGTATGTTGTTACAATGAAGATATTCATGATATTTTTGTGACCTTGTCTGTTCAAGGTCAGGTTTTTTTTTTTTGTTGTTGTTTTGTCCCTTTCCAAGTTTGATTGATGTCCTCTGTCTGATGTGACGATGTCTTGGTGCTTGTATTCTGGATCTGTCCCGGACTTCCGGTGATTCTGAGGAGGGTTTGGACTGGCGAGCCCCCTTGAGTCTGTTCTTGGATTTTCTGTTTGAAAAAAAAAAAGTTTTCTGAACTCTACGAATGGTAGGAAATCGAATAACTTTTCTTTTCTTCTTTTTTTCTCTTGGATGGAGATATTTTTGTTTCCTCGTCAACCGATAAAAGACATTTAAATCTCTCTACGGACTATTCAAAGAACTGTTTTTTTGAGAGTCTGAAAAATTGAGGGTTTTGAAATTTGATTTTCAGTGTTGATTTTCTATTGTGTTGACAACTTTGATATATTAATTGGATTTATATTAATTGGGTTTTTGATACTTGAACACTGATTGATTTAAAGAAGGAAAAACACCTTTAACAAAGGTGATATAAGTGTGCATTTTCAACCTCATTAGAGTGAATCAAACACTGAGTTAAAGTGAACGAACAAAGAGAACTTACCTTGTTGAAAACCAAGGGAAAAGGTTCATGAAACCTAAAACAAAAGAGTGATAACAAGATTGAGAAATGACAATTTCATTTGTGGAAAAAAAAAAATTCTGTTTCATTCTTTTATAGTAAGTGATGCAACTTACCTGAGTGTTATATTATAAATACATGTCGTGTGTTCAAACAAATGTTCTTTGAGTCTGTTCACTGATGTTGTGGCATCTTTCTCAGCAGCAAATCTATTCTTCTGAGACGCTGGTCCACAGATTGGCATTATAACCTCTATATAAGTTATTGGCCAGAGAGTAGGCGCTACAACACTCACAAACATTCAATTACGGCAAGAAAATCCAAAAGCTAAGCTCCAAATTTCAAGCACTCATCATGTCTTCCTTTCGAGTTGTTTAAGAGTGTCTTGCCAAATAGCCTCTATGTCATTGCCAGAGATCAGATGTACTGGTCACTGAGAGATTGTTTGTCCACACAGGCAGTACTTGAGATGTCTGTAGTGGCATTCTATTATTAGGCTGATACCAAATAAACCTTAGAGAGAGAATGTGACTGGAGAGCAAAAGGATAGGGAATCAAATAAATTCATTCTGCAAGATTCAAAGCCATTTTCCCAGTCATTGCTCTTAGATGAAATGGCAAAGCATTCTGCTGACATTTGAAAAATGACAATAAAATATTCTGACATTTGCACCAGATAAAGCTTGCATGTGTACATGGTCATTTAGATCAGTGGTACTCATCTTGTTTTGCCTCAGGACAGTCCCAGATTTTGCAGTGGACATCAAGTGGTGACCCAACATGGTACCAAAATTGTTCATTGTACAAAGGTAAACAAAAATGTCTTTAAAATCACACTTTAATTAATATCAAAATGAACTGCATAGGACCAACAATATGCAAAATTATTAACACGAGATAAGCTGAAGAGAAATAAATTCATACAACAGCAGAAGTATGATTAACAGTCTTTGTTGTTTGAGTGTTGTGGTTTTTAATTCTCTCTTGAATTGTGATAGTTTCATGTTCTCAGTAGCCAAAATTAACCTAGCAGAAGCAATGTGTTCATGTTGGCATCTGCATTAATTGGCTAGATTCTAGCAAATTACAGACGAATTTGTTCCAAAATAACATACAGTCTGATTAGACGCACATCATTTGACGTCAACAACAGAAGATATGGAAGGCATGCCATTTGCTTTAAAGCAGAGTTTAAGAATATGAGAAGTGTTTCCGGTTCTGGCGGACCTGACTAATGCAGCATAACTATGGGTTGATGGATAAATTAGATGTATGCCTGGCTGAATAGATTAATCTTTAGTCTAGACTTGTTGCTTGGGTTTTTAGATAAAGGAGTTTTTTTCTTTTGGAATTAAACTCATTTCTTTGTAGGCACAGTGACCACATATCTGGCACTCTCTTTCTTCACCACCCAGTGCTCTGGCCAAGGTTAAACCCCCATGTTGAACCCCTGCCAGTCTCAGAAGTGATCTATGAGGTTTCCCATCTATGCACTTGAAGATGGATTGCTTTGTTCAGATTCATTCTGGCTCTTCGAGCTGCATGTTACATATTGCATCAAGGCGTGCGACCTCAGCATGCAATAGAGGCCATCTGTCTACACATGAACAGAGTTAAAAAAAAAAATTGGATCTCAGGGGGTTATTTATAAAGTCCAGGCAAAGGGTATTGTTCTGTTTTCCTTTTAAGTTCCTGATTTCCCAGAGAGTGCAGTACAACCTGGCCTCCATGTTCTGCTTTTTACAAAGATGGTAAGGTCATTTGGTCAGATTAGGTACATTTCTCAGATTTTCCGATATTAGTTCTTGTTATAAGGTACATTAACACATGTTTCCAGTAAATTGACTATTTGTGAGTACTTGTGGCGAGAGACATAAAAAAAATAAAAAATAAAAAACATATACTGTGCCTGTACAAATTGCTTGCACCTAGCTCTTTTAAACGTTTAAATTCGGCTTCAATCTACCATGGCTTTTGTTTGTGACTACAGTCATATCCTTTTGAGGGTGTTCAAAAGAGAGTACAACACTGAAATACATCCAACTGAGGTGAACTTCTTTTGAATATAAAATAAACATAACACTTTTATGTGATTACATCAGAGAAAGTGTTTCAAGCCCATGAGGATGAACTCTGTGCATGACAAGTGACAATGTACAGTTAGCTTTCATATGTATCAGCATGAGGAAGCATCAGCATCCAACACTGAATCTGTAATGTTGGGAAGAAGTCAAGGGAGCCGGATCTAAATGCAGCTAGTTTAATGAAAAATAAATTAAACACAAAACAGGGTAAACACTGGAACAAGGCAAGGTTCGGAACTAGGAAACAAAACAAATGTTTACAAACAAGATAGCAACCAGTACATGAACTGGAGAAAAACACACAACAACTGACAAAGACTGAGCAGACATCAGGGCATTATATACACAAGGATAAGGGAGGTAATGGAAAACAGGTGAGAACAATTGGGAACAGCTAGCAGTGATGAGGGCAGTGAATTATGGGAAATGTATTCCAGGGAAAACAGAAGACAGAGGCTAAACACAAGGCAAAACAATAGTGAATCATGATTGAATCCATTAATATGTGTTAAGAGTTATGTTATACCTTCTGTGCTCTCCAATTCTCATGTTTAATCTTTGGCACAGAGCAGAGGCATAAAATCCTTTCATGTGAGACGGTTTGTTTTATATTACTGATTTGCTCGGCTGCTTCTGTTTCTGTTCATTATGCTAATACAACAATGTGAGCCACTTCCAGGCTGTCCACCAATCAGCTAAAAATACTATATCTTCTCTTTCAGTAAAATAATAATAATAATAATAATAATAATAATAATAATAATATCCTCTGGTCTCACATGGTACTGCAATGCCTTTTTAAAGATTAAATGAACAGAGGAAACATTTCTCTCTCTCTCTCTCTTTGTTCTCATTAAGCATGAAAAAACAATGATATATCATACTGTCTAGACAGGTAGACACTGGGTTGTTGTACAGGTAAAATATGCAATAAAGCAGGCAGCTACCCACCCTGCTAGAAAAAAGGGGAAAAAATGCTGCATGGTAGAAGCCCTGCCGGTCTCAGGTGAAGAAGTAACAGGCTTTTTGACCAAGTGCCCAAGAAAGCATTAGTGAATAGGGAACTTCAAATACTTCAAGTTCTGATGTAATAAGGGGGCCTGGGTTGCTCAGTGAGTTTTGACGCTGACTACCACCCATGGAGTCACAAGTTCAAATCCAGGGTGTGATGAGTGACTCCAGCCAGGTCATCTAAGCAACCAAATTGGCCCGGTTGCTAGAGAGGGTAGAGTCACGTGGGGTAACCTCCTCATGGTCGCAATTAAGTGGTTCTCGCTCTCAATGGGGCACGTGGTAAGTTGTGCGTGGATCACGGAGAGTAGCATGAGCCTCCACATGCTGTGAGTCTCCACGGTGTCATGCACAATGAGCCACGTGATAAGATGCGTGGACTGATGGTCTCAGAAGCGGAGGCAAGACCGGATTGAGGTGAGTAACCACGCCACCACAAGGACCTACTAAGTAGTGGGAATTGGGCATCCTAAATTGGGGAGAACTGGGGAAAATAAAAAAAAATCGCAGTTCTGATGTAATAGTGAAATTATTTATGTGTTCAAATACTTCACATAATACCCAGTGCTCCTCAAATTTGAATTAATTGACTATGTTATTGCCTGCATAATAACATTTTTTGTTTAAGGTTGTATCTAGATTAAATACCTCCTGCTGACAAGGTGTAGGACTAAGTGAACTGAAGTGACATTCCTCAGAGTTCTGGCAACGTCTGAAGTAATCCATTGAGCATAACTGTGACTATTCGTTTATTCATTCAAAGTCAGCCCTCCATTGAAGGACATCGGCTGCCACGAGTTTCATGAGAATATAAAGCAATAGCTTTCCTCACTAAATGTTCAGTATCTCTTTACATTCTCTTTGTAGAGTGTAAACAGATGTTTTCGGAGTGCCATCACTCAAGTTCATACTTGGTTTAAGCAAATATATGAGTTTAATTAGTAACTTCACATTTAATATAATCAGTGTCAGTGCTAATGTTCATCAAATGTATCTAACAATGTTACCCAGTGAGGGCTCTAAAGTCAGTGAAATTGTGGGACCCTTGGGAAGCCTCTGCCTGTGGTGATCAGTATTCATTAGATTGCAGAGGTCATCTGGTCACACTTAATTTCGGTGATTCTGTCTGCACACAGGTACATCAATCATTTAATCAGCCTTTTACAATTCCATTATTTATCTGTGATGGTGATCCAAGCTGGCACTTTGTAATCCACCCCCACACATGCACATGAAAACACATACACAACAAACCATGCAATGTGTCAAATATATCAAATAATCATGCAAGACGAGAGTTGTTTGACAGTAGTAAGATGGTGACTTTATAAGCATGAAAAATACATAGTATAATAAAATATGATTTAATATTACTGTGTGTGTGTGTGTGTGTGTGTGTGTGTGTGTATATATATATATATATATATATATACACATACAATGAGGTTCAAAAGTTCACATAAAATATCTTAGATTTAAATTCTAATTTAATACTGGAAATAAACAAAGATTTGGGATTTTTGAAAATTTTAAAAGAAAAGTTATGGCGTAAAATTAAGAAATTATTAAGATTCTGCCCTATTTCTAGGTCACTAATCAAATAAGCAAGTTAGTTACATTGACCAGGTTAACTCTTTCATGAAAAGGTCAGATTTCCTTGCTTCCAAAAAGCATACAGGGTGTGTGTGTGTGTGTGTGTGTGTGTGTGTGTGTGTGTGTGGGCGGGTTTAAGTGGTTTACAAGGACTTTTTTTTAGGTTACAAACTGGTAATTACAAAGGTATTACGCTATAAATGTGGTTTATGAGGACATTTCTAGTGTCCCCATAATTCATATCACTTAAAAAACATACTATACAATGTTTTATTGAAAATGTAAAAATGCAGAAAGTTTTTTGTGAGGGTTAGGTTTAGGGGTAGGGGTAGTGTTAGGGGATAGAATCTATAGTTCATACAGTATAAAAATCATTATGTCGATGGAGAGTCCTCATAATGATAGCCGCACCAATGTGTGTGTGTGTGTGTGGAGAAAAGCATCCTATACTGTTAAGGTGATTAATGGCTGATGTGGCAAATTTTGCAGCATCAACAAGTTAAACAATTTATATTCTACAGTGAAATCTAATTAGCTGAGTTATTCTATAGGCAAAGTTGTTAGCAATTTAGACACTTGTTACTAAGAGACAATGTTTCAAGCCTTTTCCCTAAGGGCAGAGTCATTTTTGAACTTAAGATGTTGCACCCTAAACCCTAATTTTATTCATTGTTTTTCCCTTCTTGCTATTTTGCAAATTATTTTAGGTAACATAAAGGCTGCAGCCAATCCCAAACTTATGAGATAAACAATGTTGTTTTGCTGCTTATGAGAAATTGCCAGAAGAAATCACTTTTCTAGTTAAGCAAATGTTAGTGAAATAGTTTGTAATTAATATCTCTTCCTAAAGAATTTGGCTGGTTCTTGTAAACTGAGATTAATTAAAAGAAACTATAGGGAAATACAGCTTAAACCCATTAGAGAGACCAGTATGTTCAGTGAAGACCAGGGGCTTTATTTTCGTGAGTGCACTATGCGCAGCGCTACGTGCAACAATCATGCACTATGTCTTATCCAATTTTCGTGAGAAGGCTAATTCTAAGTGCAATTTTCGTGCCAGCACAAAGCCATAGTGGACGTGGGTGGGAGTGTTTGTGCTACTGTGGATGTAGACACGCAAACTGTGGGTATATTGTATGTAAATGAAGTGGTGCAAAGCGCAATTTGCTATTTTCCTCAGAATTTGGTCGTTGCGCCAAGACGTTTCAATACCACATCTTAACTCAGCGCAAAGTCCAAATTCAGTTCCTGCATTTGCAGTTTGGAGATTCCACCAGTAGGTGGTAATAAAGTTCATGTCCAAATTCTGAAAGCTAAGAACATCAAATTATGTCCCTTCAATAGCTGTTGAAGCCACTTGTTGAAACAAAAAAATTATGAGATTTGTGTTAAACTTTCTAGTGGTCATGGTTTATTTCTTCAATTATTATTATTTTTATTGTTATGTTTATATGTATTATTATTCTTGTATATTTACAATTGTATTTATGATTTCATTTTGACTAGTAATTTTCCACCTGTCGTGAAGTGATTTTTAAGTCACTGCTAAAGGGACTGGTGGAAGAAGTTAAATGTGAAGTTAAAAGAGAGTAAAATGTTTGGATTTAGTATAATTTTTTGACCACTTCGTTATTTCGATTATATTTTCATTTAGTTTGAAGTGTCAGTTGAATTTACAAATATTTTTGGTTTAATTTTTTTGTTTCAATACATTAATAAAACATTTTTAAATCAATGTCGACCGGTAGAAGTGAAGTGCGTGCTGATTCAATCACTGTTTACTAGCCATAATTTGTGTGTCAGAAGATGAATATGATTAATAATACTTACATTCTCTGTAATTTAACGGAACCTACATTCATATGAACCACATTTACCGTGCGTATAAAAGGAGCTTGTCCCATTTAACATGGACACAGTTAATGCGCAAAATAATGGAAATCCATATTCCTATTCTTCTAATTCATTGCATACAGCCCATTTATACTACCAACTTCTTATGAATGTGCTGTCTATGTTTATATCGCTGGTGCTGGACAGGGAATGGACTGTATAGGACGAAGGCGTTGCCAGAGAAGAACCTCCGAAGAACACGATGAGCACTTTGCGCACGCGGTTTCACCAAACCCACTTGCACCTAGTCTTAGCGCTTGCTTGCACGAAAATACCAAAACTTCATGGTCACGCCCATTGACTTTGCACTTATGACTTGAGGCATTGTGTTGCGCTTATCGCATGCACTCTTAAAATAGGACCCCCAAGAGTCAAAGTTGAGTTTTAATAAGTTGTGAGAGAGTTTACTAAAGACAAAGTTCTCCACATTTCCAAAGACAAAAGAAAGAAACAGAAAATGACTTGAGGATCTAACCTTGGACTAACTTAGACTACTTAAACAATAGTAATTAAGTCAAGTTAAGTCATTTTTATTTGTATAGCTCTTTTCACAACACACAGAGTTTCAAAGCAGCTTTACAGAAAATCATGCAGTAACAGAAAATGAAACTATAATATCTATAAAGTCTTAGAGTCATCATTGTGTAGTTTGATTAAATTTAATTGTAAATTGTCTATAAAAATAGATATATAATCGTATTTAGAACCCCACTGAGCAAGCCGAAGGCGACTGGGGCAAGGAACACAAAACTCCATAAGATGTTGGTTAATGGAGAAAAACAACTGTGGGAGAAACCAGGCTCACTGTGGGTTCACCAGTTCCCTTCTGGCTAACCAGCATGAAAATAATGCCACTTTTACTTATTTATGTGCAGTGCAGGTCATGGTTTAAAATTAGTTAAGTAAATGTTAAGGGCCTGTGTTTACACAAAGATTTTGTATGAACTATAAGATTGATGTCTTTGGGATTCTGGATTCTTCTGGATTAACTGCAGAAGTTCACATTGATGCATTGTCCTTTGTTAGTTGGTTGATGAAGGCTTTTGCTGGCAAAAAATTGAAAGTCTATGTATTACATTTTAAGAGTGTAGTCCATCATTAGACCAAGGTGATGCATGCAGAGATCAGTGAGGTACATCAACCAACAGGTCATTTCGGTGAGGTCTATCCTAAGTCCAACGTTCAGGCAGTGGCATATGAAGTATCCCATGTCTTATGGTTGGAGTTGGCATCAGTTCATCCACTGAAGTCCATCGTAATAGACTGAAGTGATGTCTGGCTGGTATCAGCTGTCTTTAGTCATCATCACTCAGAGACACGTAGCAGTGGAGTCCGACACCAAGCAGGAATGAAGGTGGATCTGGCTGGCTCTGGTAACCTCGGGATATGAATCCTTAGGTTGAGACAGGGAAACAAATAGAATAATATTATCACAGATGCCATTCAATTTTTTTTGCAGAGTTATAGAGCATGATAAATGTTTCTGGTTCCAGCAGACCTAACTAAAGCAGCCTAATTGTGAGTTGATGGATAAATTAGGTATATGCTTGGCTAAATAGATGAGTCTTTAGTCTAGACTTAAACTGAGTGAGTGTGTCTGCATCTCGAACAGTGTTAGGGAGACTATTCCATAGTTTAGGAGCCAAACAGGAAAATGATCTACCTCCTTTAGTGAATTTTGATATTCTAGGAACTATTAACAGGCCAGAATTTTGCGATCGTAATGAACGTGATTGAATATAGCATGGTTGAAGGTCATTTAAGTACTGTGGAGCTAGACCATTCAAAGCTTTGTACATAGTTAACAAAACTGTATAATTAATACGAAATTTAACAGGTAGCCAATGTAACATTAACGACGCTTCCATCCAAGAATTTTTTGCGAAAATTTTTAGCGCATAAAAAAGTTTTAGCGCATAAAGCTGATGGAAACGCAAATCATTGTTAAAATTTCACAAGTGTCGACATATTTTTCCGTTTAGCTCTAGCGAATAAACTCTATGTCGAAACTTCAAATGTTGCGAAAAACTGGTTTGGAAACACCTTTTGTAGAGAAAATTGGCATTAACGCAAAAATGTAGTGTCAAATGAATTTACCCCAATCATAAGCTTGTGTTAAGCATGACGACAGGGTATATATCCTTGAAAGCCAATTTATTGTACGTGATTATGGATTGATCTTAACGGCATAGCACAGATCCGATGCTGCAAACATGACACTTCCAGGAGTTCCAACACAAATATTTTGTATCATGCACATGACAAGTGCACGGAGAACAAATGAATGACCACTCTTTGTGATTAATTTAATCACGTAGCCATCCGTTTATTTATTAAAGTTGCTTTTCCACACCATTCTAAATAATAGACGGCAGTCATGGAATTAGCCCATAATACAAAAAATTGTATTTGCACATAGATGTTTTAAATTAAAAATAAATACACAATACTAGGAGAAAAGCATCAGTGTGCTTTTTTGGAACACTAACATATAGCCCAATTCTATAAAATTATTGTTTAGCTTACTTTTGAAAAAAATGCCAGCAAAATTCCCTGTATTAAATTAAATAAATTAGCTTACCAAATTAATAAAGCATTAAATAAAATAATTAATTACCAAAAGAAAAAAATAATATTTTTAGACCTACAGTATATATGCCTTTTCTTTACACAAACTTAAGTTAGCCTTACCCTGTTCTGTAGATGAAAAAAGTCAGCTGAATGACATTCTCAGAATGTTCTACACTTTTTCAAGACTATAAACTATTAGAACTATTTGTCCACTGCTGAGTTCACTTTCAGAAAATTAGCTAATGAACATTTTAAAACTTTTAAATATTTTAAATCTAACCCTCTTTACCTCAGATTTCATTTGCTGAGCTTCTTCAGAAAATGTAAATTGCATTATGATGCTGAAATAATTTTAGATGACAATCAAGTTCAGTTGGTCATTAAAAGTTGCTGGACAAATATGTGGGACATAATGCAGTTGTAATGGCAATGCTTTAGATTAGATGATTGTTCCAAATAGCCTATTGAATATCAGGACTGTATCATATGTAAACCCTGATATACCCCCTGATATAAACCCTGCATACATTTTTCTTTAATAGCTGTGCACACAGCATATACACATCAATGGATGGTCCTTATACTAAGACTGAAAGTTTCCCCACTACTTGGTACAGGTTGCCAGCTTGAACAGGGCCATGACGATTCACTTTCGGGTCGGAACCAGTGGCAACCTGCGATAGGCGCATCATCAGGACCAATATCAGAAGGGCAACAGCTCCCTTTTGATTGTAATTCCTCATCTTCTGATTGCTTTTATTTGTTAAATTAAAATGAAAGTAAGCTGTCTAATTTCAATTAATTGTCTCAATACTCTCCCCATTTTATCAAAACTTCGGAGGAAAAAGAATTAGGGACATCTGGGAGGCGAAAGGTGCACAATTAGCGATAAACACTCATTTCTATATGGAAACGGCTTAAGGGAAGATTTATTTTGTGATAAACCAAAACTTATGTGACAGTGTTTTTTTTAGGCATGCCATCATTACGCGCACCATTTTTATCGCTAAAAGGCCATTTGAATGGAAACAGGGAGAAGATGGCAAATTACCCACACTTTTTTTACGCATTTTCACTTTGTCGATAATAAAATAGCACGAAAAGTGGATGGAAACTAGGCTAGTGATGCATATTAATAATTATAGGCATATGTAAATGAGTTGACATCATCTAATACAAGTACAGAGTTCTGATATGTGAACAGTACAGATACTTCTATGAACGGTGTTTTGTTCAACTAAGTGAATACAATCATACAAATATTATATTTTTAAAACACCAAGTTAAGTTGGTCAGTCTATAAGGGTCCCTGTGAGTCATGAATCAAGAGGCTCTTCTCCTTTTAGATACTTTTGGAGCTTAATTCCTTTGGCTTAGTCACATGACTCTTAAAACTCCAAACAATCCCTGCAATGACATCATTAGACAGAACAAAACAGAGAGCTATCTTTTCCTCAAGGTTGAGGCAGACCTCACTGGAACAGTAGTTTATGAGGAAAAAATGTTAGGTTACAAACTGGTAATAACATGTGTATTATGCTATAAATGTAGTTTATGAGGACATTTCTTGTGTCCCCAAAATTAAAATCGCCTAAAAAACATACTAAACAATGTTTTTTTGTAAATGTAAAAATGTAGAAAGTTTTTTGTGAGGGTTAGGTTTAGGGGTAGGGTTAGGGGATAGAATCTATAGTTTGAACAATATAAAAATCATTATGTCTATGGAGAGTCCTCATAAGGATAGCTGCACCAACGTGTGTGTGTGTGTGTGTGTGTGTGTGTGTGTATAACAAACTTCCTTTAAGGTATGTATGCTTAATGAACACTACTACCTGTATAAAGAACATGTAGGTCTAATAAAAAAACAATGTCAATGTGTGTGTGTATGTGTGTGTCTATGTGTGTATATTCTTATTCAGAGTCACAATGGTGACAAATTAATGTTGGTAACCCTGGAGTGCAGGCTTGGTGGGCCCAGAGACTGCATAGGGCACATTTTACCCACACTTCCTTTGGCTTAGAGTTGCCAAATTACTCCATATAGACAACACAAAAGTTTTCTGTAAAAAAGAAAGTGGAATAGAAAACCTGAGTACATAGACACAAAAAGTTTTTACATTTGTCTGGCACCTACGCTAATATTCAATTCTACTCTGGTCTCCAGTGGCTAACCTGTCATATGCTTACCTCACGTGGAGTAAGTCCATAATACAGGTCTGCTGCCTGAGTCAAACAGTCAGCTAAAACTTCCTCCTTCACCTCAGAGAAAACTTTGTTGCTGCTCCAGTTACCTGCACTGGGAAGATCAATGGACCCCTTCTGCAGTGATTTGCAGTATGTGCTCAGTGTTAAATGGCAGATCCCATGTGATTTCGCAACTGATCTGACTGACTTGCCCTTCTTTGTGACCTCACCAGATGCTTTTTTTTTTTTTTTAAACATTGGCAGGCACACCCTGTCTGTCTCTCTTTTCCACTGCCTAGGCATTCTGTAAAATTATTAAAATCAAGAAAGTGTTCTTAGTTTTATGTAAGGGGAAGGTTGTAACACTTTTTAAAGATGTGTTACAACCCATCCCACCCCTGTCAGCCATTGTTTAGCTAACTGTATTAGCATAGTTGTTTGAAATTAGCAGGGGAAATCTCATTTTGCCTGAGAAACTACAATTTAATCTAAGTCATATGATTTTATCTGCAATAGTATAAGTTCTAAACAAAATGTAGTCTTGGTCAAAAAATTTACTTTCTTACCTCAAAATACGTTTTTTCTCTATAGAATCTGCATGCGCCTGTTTCCAGCCTTGACAACTACCATGTGGGATCAGGGAGGAAGTGGGTAAACACTGAAATGATCATATGACATATCTTATCCCTGATTGGTGGAACTGGTGGTGTTACAACTCTCCCCATGTTACAACCATACCCGGTCTCCCCAATATAAATTTACTGCATACTGAGTATATAGATCTAAGCAGCAGTCCTGCATTTAGCTCTGCAGCTCAAGTTGGCTTGAGAACTAACAGTGATCAAGCATAGGAATAATTTCATTTCTATTGGCCATTGCAGTGATGTCTTAAGTACATACTGATATCAAGCCACTCAAAATGCCTGATTTTCTTGAATAAGCTGAACTTGATTCAAAGGAAATTTTAAGGTAGGTCACAGTAACCTATGGGTGGTTGATTGCAGGGGCCGTGCCCACAATATTGTTTTCTAGATTACATAGGTCCTTTGACAAAATTGAATCACTTACTGTACAAACTTCCTGCACCTCCTATCAGGGTACAAGGTAAACATACAGTATACTGCTGTTTAAATGAACTCATCAGGAATGCTGGATTTTCATATAACAGAAACTAAAGGTGTTTCAAACAAAACAGACACACTCTCCTGTCAGTTTGTCTCCGAGGACATCTCCCCGAGACCGGATACTAACCTCCCGTCTTCCTGCATGATAGGAGCCATTACCTGGGAGACTGTGTCAGTGGTCAAGGAGGCACAACGCACCCATCCTGACCCCGGTAATGTTCCCCCAAACCGTTTGTTTGTCCCAGACTCTGTGCGTTCCGAAGTTCTCCAGTGGGGTCACTCCTCCCGATTCACTTGCAACCCTGGGTCCAGTCGCACCCTTGACCTTCTGAAATGACACTTCTGGTGGCCTACTATGGATGCGGACACTTGGGCCTTTGACGCTGCCTGCTTGGTGTGCTCCCATGTAAAATCTTCACACCGTCCACCTGCTGGCCTGCTTTGCCCCCTCCCTGTTCCCAGTCACCCCTGGTCACACATCGCTCTCGACTCTGTTACCAGACTGCCTCCCTCTCAAGGTAATACTACCATCCTCACTATTGTTGACCATTTTTCCAAGGTAGTGTATTTTGTGGCCCTGTCCAAACTTCCCACACCCCGTGAGACTGCTGAACTCGTGGTCCATCATGTTTTCAACCTTCATGGTATTCCCCGGGATATCGTTTCTGACCGTGGACCCCAGTTTATCTCTCTTGTTTGGAAATCCTTCTGTCACGCTCTCGGTGCCTCTGTGAATTTGTCCTCTGGGTTTCACCCTCAAACCAATGGTCAGGCAGAGCAGGTCAACCAGGAGTTGGAAGCAGTGCTTCGATGTATTACTGCCGGGAATCCCTCATCCTGGAGCTCCCAGCTCGCCTGGATTGAATACGCGCATAACTCCCTGTCAAGTGCAGCTATTGGTATGTCTCCTTTTGAATGTTCTTTAGGGTATCTGCCTCCCTTGTTGAGAGTAACGTCGCTGTTCCCTCTGTCCAAGCTCACATCCGTCATTGCCACAAGATTTGGAGAGATGCCCGCCTGCCTTGCTTCATTCAGCTGATCACAACTGCCACCTTGCTGACAGCCATCGGACCCCAGCACCCAATCACCAACCAGGTCAAAGAGTTTGGCTTTCTTCAAGAGACATTCCATTAAAGACTAAATCAAAAACATCATCAACCCCTCTGTCGTCAGACTCAAACTCCCTAAATCCATGAGAATCCATCCTTCGTTCCATGTCTCACAGCTGAATCCGGTCCATGTCAGCCCACTGTGTCCTCCAACCAATCCCCCTCCGATCATCCTGCCTACACCGTCAGGAGGCTGTTGGACGTGCGCCGTCGTGGACAGGGTCTGCAATACCTTGTGAATTGGGAGGGATACGGACCTGAGGAGCAGACTTGGGTGCCCCGTTCTTTCATCCTGGACACCTCGCACATGCAGGATTTCCATCAGGCCAATCCTGACAAGCCTGGCGGGTCGCCTGGTGGCTCCCGTTGAGAGGAGGGTACTGTCATGGTTTGGGCTAAGGCTCCTATTTTTTCTCCTTTCCTTGTGTTTCCTTGTTTTCCCTTTCCTTGTGTTTTCTTTGTTTGTATTTTGTTATTCCCCTTGTTTGTTTGTGATTGTGGTTTGTTCAGGGCATGGCACTCCACTCGGCTCCTCCTCCTCCTGATTGTATCAGCCAACTCATCTGTTCCTCATCTTCTCATCAGCCAGCAAGTACTTAAACCCCGGTTCTCCAGTCACTCTCCGCCAGATCATTCAGTCAGCCAGTGTGGTACTAACATTTAGGCCTCCTAGTGATTGTTGCTCAGCTCTACCTACCTAGAGTTTTGCCTTTTGTGTGTAACCCCCAGTCACTCCTATATTTCAGGACCATACTCATCCGGCCTGCCTGCAGCTCTGCTCAGCCACTCACTGCCAGCCCAGCTAGTCTTCTGCCTCCGCCTTCACCAGCCCATTTTCCACTACCTTTGTCTACAAACATCTTGCAATAAACCCACTGAACCAACTTCCTCTGAGTCTGTGTTCCGCTTTTGGGTCCAGAACATTAGTCATAACTTACATTGAATATCTGTAAACCTATAAGGTCTAAAAGCCTTTGCAGTGAGATTCTGAGAATTACACACAAAATGGTATAATGACTTTTCGTTCATTTATTCATTGATATGCTTCACATCTGGCCCATAATGACCCATTGTTTTTGCATGTTTCATTGTAAGATATCATTGTTTCTCATAATTATGTTCAGTCCTCACAGGAATTTATACATTTTAAATACAGTAGATGGAATAAAATTGACTGCATGTGTGCAAATGTGTGGATGATGAAAAATGCATCTTTTTTATCCTACATTGCCATATTGACTGTAAAAAGTGGTAGCATTTAATTGTTACCATTAAGATCAATTTCGGCTTGAACTAACTCTTTAAAATGACTTGTTGGTATTTACCTAATGCATTTAGGTTGATTTAGTCATGTTAAATAATTATAATATAAACATTGACTTATTTAAAGCTCAAGTATGTAACGTTGTCAGTGTTAAAATACTTTCTTCTATTTCAGCTTAATATGCAGAAATAACTATAAGTAAGCCATTCATATAGGCAAATTTTCTTAAAAACTATAAACACAGTGTCACTGTGGAACTATAAAAATTCCTGTGTTTGTTTTGAGCGACCCGCTTTGACCTGCCCCAACAACATTACTCAACCGAGACTATCTGACTGTTTGAACAACTGCAGGTAAGCGGCGTATTTAGAAAACTGTTTTGAAAACATGATTTATTTTTGCAGTTCCGTTCTGTGGCACTAGTGGCACAGAAATTACATACTTTAGCTTTAATTAAACACTTTAATTTAATTTAGATGGTACCACATAAAGCATATTTTTAGATTCTCTGATAATTTAAAAAAAAAAGTGTAGCATATATTTTGTAAATGAACAAATAAAGTTCATTCAGAATGACTTGTCAAATCATTTAAGATCTTTAAATATAAAAACACTTATACACTATGTTTATTTTTGATGTGCGTTTTATGCATATACATATTCAATTTTAATAATCTGTGATAATATAAAAGGCTTTGATACAAAGTTGGCACATACATTTCTTCAGAACGGCACAACTCTTAATGAGAGGATTGTTAAAATTACTGTAAACCACATAGCAACAGCAATTATTCTATTGTGAAGCTCATTGGCAGGCGTTTAAATCTAAAAGCCTCTCCTAGCTTCTTTTGACATATGGCTTACTAAAAATATATAAAATTTGAATGCAATGACTGTCCATTACAATTTTAAAATAATACAAATAAAAAAAGCTTTTTATTCAGTTGTGCCATTTCAAAACATGAATATCTTTTGCATTGTCTGTTATAAAAGAAAAACAGAAAAATAGCCTTGCATGACTGAATATTATTTAATGTGCTATCTACTTACCATAAAGTGATGTTTTACTGTTTATTGAGTGTATGGTACATTTCTTAGCAAGCGTCATTTAAATAAGCTACAGTGAGAAATTTAGCAGCTTTACATAGACTTTACAATATCACAATTGCAAAACAAAGACACAATAAGAAGCCATAGAAATACATAACCTGTGTAGGCCTCAACAAAGAGCATAGCATTAAAAATAATATGATTTTTGCATTTCTGCATTGCATTATTAACTTCTGCAAATTATTAATTTTCACACTAAATCTCTTTCCAAAAACATGACCATAAGAAATGTTTTTCATTACAGATAAATTAACTTGTTACACAGCAGAGTAGGATGTGTACTGTTTTAGTGATTTGAAACCTAGTCTTTCTCCCTTGAGGTATGAAATTCAGCCTTGGAACTCAGCCTTGGTCCCACTTTATATAAGGTATTTTTTTATTATTATGTACTTACATTAATGTTTTAATACAATGTACAGTACTTACGTATGATGTACATACATGTTGTAACACTTTAATTACAATTAGTGGCTAGAAGGTAACCCTCATTCTCCGAAAATCTTACAAGGTTGTCATGCAATATTATCTGTTTATTTGGAGTCTGGCAGCAAACCTGCTCCAAGCCCTATCCTAACCCCTAACTCTAACTCTAACCTAACTCTACCCTACCTCAAACTTTGGTAGCAGCAAATGCAAAAATTACAATAGATCTAAAGAAAAACATACATATACAACAATTACATGGTATCAAAATCTTAATGTACATACATTGTAGTTTAAGACACCTGTATAAAGTGAGTCAGATATTTTGTTGTCTTTTAGAAAATAATGGTTTATATTTTCCTCTGCTCTCAAAGAGCATGTCTTAATAGGTGCAAAATAGGCTCTTATATTTTCTTTTATATTTTAACGGAATATGTGATCATTGATTGCCATTAGCTTTTGTGTAAACAAAGGTGTAGACAAAATGTAACTTAAATATAGCTGTAATATTTACAAGCAATCTTCCTATATTCTTTTTACCACACTCTGTACATTTAACATGTAACACCACTGAAATGTAGTATATTTATAATCTTTGAATCAAAACAAAATAGTTAATTTCTCTGATTTGCTCTGATTCAACATTTCAGAGCAACATGCAGACTACATCTAATGGGTAGTACAGTATATCTTTTGTGTTTAACAAATACTGAGTCCAAATATAATAAGCACCATTTTGACATTGTGCATTGAAGATAAATGATGAATTCCTTGGGAGTCAGAAAGTTAAAGTTGCCTAATTGGTCGGTTTCACTCTACTATTCTCAAATTGTGCATATCATTTATGAACTCCATCTAGGCCACCTGCTTTCATAACTCATTAAAAGTCAAAGCCAAGCATCCTCTGCATTGTAACTGTGGAGAACACAGATCTCAGGTCAGCATAAGGTCAACATAAGCCTCCACTCTTGTCAACTTCAAATTCTGTGAGTCTAGGAAACAGGATGGTGGCGACAGAGCCCTCACTGATTATACAGAAAAAATCTAACAGGCCCAGGTAACACTGGCAGAGCCAGAGGAGTGTCTGGGGTGGCACTATACACCCCTGACATCTGATTGGCTACCCCGGGTGCCACCCCAAAATTTCATTCGCTACTGGCAGTTTGTTGCTTATTGACATCTCATTTCACCTCTTGTTGAAAGAAGAATTATTTTGACGTTCGGTGGCGCATTAGTGATGGGAAAATTGAATAATTTTACTGACTTAGATCTTTGAGTCTCGTTCAGCAAAATGAACAAATCTTTTCATTCAAGTCATTTCGATCATCATGTGACAGTCGCATAGGCTCTACAGGAAACAGAATTGATTAGTTAACCTCCTGAGACGGTTGAGTCTTTCGTTCATTTAACACGTGACAGCCTCATAGGTGCTCATAGGCTCTGTACAGGAAACATAATTGATTATTTCATCTCCTGAGTTGATCTTCGGAGTTCGGATCTGAGTCTTCGTTCATTTGACATGTGACCTCCAGGCTCAGCATTCGTTCACGTGTGACAATTACTGGTCTTTTTTCATAATTTTTTTCTTTACAGCTCACAGTCAGTGTATTGCAGTTGTTTGTATCATGATCAGTACATGTCAGTATGACAATAAATGACTTTTTAAAATTATAAGAATTGTCATGATTAATTATTTTCATGTATTTAATGCAGGAAGTGTTGACACAATATTTTATCCCAAGTGTAAAATTAGTTAATAAATAATTAATGCTTGATTTGGGTCTATTCCCAACAAGAACATAAGAATAAATAAATAAATAATTAATACCATGAAGGGATGCATCGTGAAGGAAAAATTAATTACAGTTTATTTAAAATAAACTCAATAAACAAGTAAGTAATATGGGCTTTCCTTATAGCTCTTGTAGTCTATTATATTTTCTGACGAGAAGATAAAAGTCATACAAAGTTTAAAACATTACTCTTTATTACCAGATTCAACAGGATGGGAAAAAACATCATGACAGAAATATTCACAAAGATATGAATTGCAAGAAATAAAGAAGCTACAATTATTGACCAGAAAAACTTTGTGTGACTGTAAGGTCAAAAATAAAGCATCTCAAACTGCTTGTTGGGAGCATTAAGAAGTATTAAGTAACTTCTGTTTGCAAGACAGAGACTTCTTGGCTGTCAGTGAATGACTTGTACCAGAAGACCGACTCGGGAGGTGAACTAATCATTTCTGTTTCCTGTACTGAGCCAATGGGTACATATGAGACTGTCACGTCATGTGGAAGATGAACGAAAGACTCAAACCCAAAGACTCGGCAGGTGAACTTATCAGTTCTGTTTCCTGTACAGAGCTGTCCCCGTGCCAAATGAATGAAACACGAGCACGGATTTTGCACATGCGTGGCTGTGACAAAATGAACTAATCACTATCTGAGACTACTCATTCTTCCGAGTCATATAAAAGATTAGTTCAAAATGAATGAATCGTTCATGAATGACCCATCACTACGGCACATTTTTCAAATCGAGGACGAGGGAGAGAGAATATTAACGTTGGTTGCGAGATACAGAAGAATAAGAAGAACATACAGAAGAAGGAGAGAATATTTCCATAGCTCCATGAGCTCTTTTCCCGATTGGCTAAAACATCATATTTGAAGTAAGTTTTAAGGTTTAGCATCGGGTTTAGGTTTCCTGAACAAATTGAGTCACTGTGTAAGTTAACGTTAGACCTTTGGCTCCATTAATAGACAGTTAATCAGTTAAGAGAGATTGGTTCCCAATTTAGCCTAACATACATTATGTTTACATCTGTGCTAGTAATACACTTACATGCATATACAGTGCAGTGTCGTAAGTTACAGTATATGAATGTTTAGCTAATATGGGGTAACTAGTAGGCTACAGCTGTCAGTGTTCATCAAGTTAACATTTAGCAATTTGAAATCCATTAACTAAAAAAAGATTTTCATACTTGAACTCAAACCGAACAATTGTTATTATCAATCTGTTAATGTTACTCAAAAGATTATCACAATTGCAGATAGCCTGTTTGCTATCAGAAAGGTGTAAGAAATTATAGCTAGCAAAGTTAATTACTGCAGTGTAGGGCTAGCCATGACCTAACTAGTAACCTAGGCTGGTAGTTGATTTGTAAGGTACAGTTATGATAATGGGGATTTGTAATTAAGATTGAGATTGGACTAAAATGTGGGTAATTGGATACTTAGATGTAACCATAGACTGCCTTACTTTTGCATAGGGTCAGTTAAACATGAAAAGAAAGGGAGAGATATCAGGCTTCTTTTTAAAGAAGCACAAACAGATAAATCAGGTGCAAACAGACCCCAGCCCTTGCATCACCACCGGGCCCCAGAGCAGCTCCCTACCTGAAGCTAGTCAGAGTCAGTGTAGTTAGACTTCACAAGGACACAGTCTACAACCACCAGGTAAGAGCATCTACCAGGCAGTCAGTCACATGCCCAGTTCAGAATTTAAGTTTAGCTTCAGCTTGTAATAGTTTATTTTGTCAGATTAAGCCTCACTTTAAAATGTTGGTTGTTGATTCATGTGTGTTCTTGTTTTGATGGCTGTGGCATTTTTATTGTTATTATATACTAATGGTTCTTGTGTTATTTTAATGTAATAGATGCATCAAGGGATGACACAGAGACCTCAGGCTCTGAGCAAGATAGTGAGCCAGAGCTGCCAGGAGATGTCATCGAGCCCCTCCCAACTGCATCAAGCACCAGATATGCTGTTCCAAAATGATCAAATGATAGGCCAGGCCATCATTGGTGTGTGAGTGTGTGCGTGAATGGGTGAATGTGTCACAGTGTAAAGCGCTTTGGAACCACTAAGTTTAAAAATAAAAGCGCTATATAAGTGCAGACCATTTACCATTTACCATATACTTTAAACTACACATTTTAGTTAGCAGCTGTTAGTATCTAATCTTGTGGATCCCTTAATTATACTGTACATTTCCATAGAGATATGACACAGTATTTAACGTGTATTTCAGAAATGTCAAGATCCAGAGAAGAGTGTCCTGTACAGCCTTGCTTAAAAACATTTCCCATAACTCAGCATGATACTAGGAAAAGGGCTTTCAACAGCTCCTGGTATAAGGACAATTCATGGCTTGAATATTCTGTAAGTCAAGATTCGACTTATTGTTTCGCATCTGCCCAATACACCTGAATCTGCCTTCACATCACAGTCAGGTTTTTGTAACAAAAGGCACTGTTTAAAGATTCTGGGTTTAAGATCCATTTAAAGGCAGAGCATCGTATCAATGCTATGTATGCTTGGAATCAGCATAAAAAGGATATTGACAGCAACTCATCAATGTTAGATGTCATGAATGATGACCAGAAAAAGAAAGTGTAGGAAAACAGTACTTACATTAAAACAATTGCAGATGTGCTCCTATCAACTGCCACTCAAAATATAGCGCAGAGAGGTCATTGAGAGTCTGATGACTCTCACAACAAGTGTAATTTTTTGACAATCTTAGAATAAATAGATAAGCATGACACTCTCATAGAGAAAAGGATGAATGCATGTGGCAATGCTAAGTACACAGGCCACCAAATCCAGAATGAATTTCTTGAGGGCTTAGCTGAGATGGTACAAAGTGAAATAATAAGAGAAGTAAAAGAAAGTTTTTTAGTATAATTGCAGATGAAACCAAAGATTTAAATAAAAAAGAACAAATGTCTTTAGTTGTGAGGTACTATTACAACGGGGCCATCCACAAAAGCTTTTTACACTTTCTGTCAGCTGAAAGCTTAGTCGCAGCAGGTCTCGCAAAAATGATAATTGATTGCCTTGAAAAACATGGTCTGGACTACAGAAATTATCTTGTGGTAGAGACACTGATTATTCATAGTATGTTAAAGAATTCTAGTGAAGTAACCCTTTTGGACCACACTATCTGCCACATTGAAGAATTCCGGGTTAAGTGAATTATCACTTCTACCTCTAATCAGCAATCATGGGATTCATTCATGCTCCTTAGATGCCAGGTTAGGGTTAGGACACTAATTTTCTGTCATGGTCTATGGACCCCCTGAAGTAGCCTTGGCAACCCCCTGGCCATCCCATGTATAAAACTCTAGTTCTGCCACTGCCAGGTAATGGAATACAGCGGTAAAATAAAAATAAGTATTCTGGATTTCTTCCCACAGTGTTATATAGGGCAATCCATGGCTACAATGCCACTAAGGAGCCTACAATTAAATTAATTAAATCATTAAAGACAAACTGAATAGAATAGCTTAGCTGTCAAATATACGGCATATGATCAAACAGAGCCGCAAACTTTATTAAAATGAGAGTTATAGATTTTGCACAAGGAAATACCCCTCCTGTTTAATGTGATCTTTCGCAGGAACTCACAGAATCGTGTTTGGAACCATTTTGATAGCTTCTATTGCAGTTACTGTATTTGAAGGAAATGATACTCATCAAAGTGAGTCACTTGGTGAGGGGGAGATCAAAGTTGTCCTCTGTTGGTAATTGCCTTGTTATGAAATTTGATCCTTGAAGACAAAGTGTGATGGATGAGCAAAATAAGAAGGGCAGCATTTTATTTGAACTGCAGTTCACAGTGATAATATCCCAGAGTCTGGGGAAACTAATGAAGTAATAATTGGTTTCCTCCCTTAAGATTCGTCCATGATTGAAACTGATCAACTGGTAAGGTGATGGCAACTCCAACCCCACATTGACCTTTTACTGTGGGGACACTTTTCGTAGATAGAAGAAACTTTCTTGCGATATCTTGCTTTGCTTCTCTTGTCTGCTCTGCTCCTACTCCTCTTTTATCCCTCTTCTGCTCAGAGAAGGGAGATACCAGCCTTCTTGGCTTACTTTGCACTTGTCCTGCCCCAGACAGTCATCTTCACCTGTAACAGCAGCAAAAACAACCAGTTAAACTGTGGGCAGTTGATTTGGTAGATAGACATGTTGTTTTTCTGTCTGTTCATGCTAACCCAGAATGCTCTCCCTTATGGTCAGGTTTTAAGCAGAAGTTAGAGAGAACAGTTTTTGACTCTTCCCTCTGTGTGGAATTGATTAAGCCATGCACATTGGCCAAGACTCTACTGTATCTAGCCTTTCATTTTCCAATATTACCTATTACGGTAGTGCTCAGTTACTAGAATGCATTGCCTACAGGGTGTGAGCCATAAAAAAGGGAGGTTTGTAGATTCTGGACTCTAATACAGTGTATACGGGCTCTAATACTGCACCCGTATTCACAAAGATTTTTATCTTACCACTAGGAGTTCTCCAAGTTTTTGCATAAATCCTATTCACAAAACTGCTAAGAGCAAGTTTTACTGAGGAAATCTTAAGATAAGTGTAAGGTGGGGTTGACCTCATTGCTATAGATGACCACATTTTATGAGCGTGATCTTTTAAATCGCCCACAGTGATTTGTAGACAGGGAACCCCTGTTTGTCAGCATAGACAGAAAACGATACATATCGTCTACATATATATCTATTAGAGATTAGCGTTAGATTAAACTAACTACTCGGTAGTAGGGTTGCTACGGTATGAGATTTTCACAGCACGATAACCGTCTCAGAAAATATCACGGTTTCACGGTATACGGTATTACACAATTATTATTCTTTTTTTGGTTGAACAAATGCTTTATTATTTATTAAGAAACTTGAAACCATTTTTTTAATGGAAGTATGTGTAAAAAAAGTCTCCCTTTTGAAAATAAATAAAATAAATAGAATAAATAAGAAAGCTAACAGAATTATAATAATATACCGAATTATAAACATGATAAAAAAACAGCATGTAAATATAACATGTTATATAACTAAAGCATGTTAGTTTACATGTTAGCATAGCATGTTAAATTAACCACTAAATTAAAAATAACATCAGCTGTGTGAGTTTTTAAAGTAATGTCCTATGATTATTAATAATTAACATATACTGTAGGTGCGCGACAGTGCAGCCAGACTGCTCCTGTTTGTACTTTTAACTCAGTGGTTCTCAACTGGTTTTGCTTCAGGGCCCAGATTTTACATTGGAAATTAAGTGGCGGCCCACCATAGTAAAAACGTAACCTGTATTTAATGTATCCTGGGTCACATTTCCTTTTACCTTGCATAGTTTTGTTCATGGTTTTCAAGTACAAGGACATGCATCAAGTGACATTATTTTTGTTGTTGACGTCAACAACAAAAGTGACAGGAATTTTTCTCTCCCCCCTTTTAAAAATTGAAGAGCGTATGTTTCTAATTTCAAACATGATTCAAACAGAACATACATATTACACATATTGCCATGGTTAGGTCAGTGTAGCTAGTCTTAAATAATAGTAATAATAATAACAAATTATAGTATTTATGAAAAAATAAATACTAGCTGAAACATATCTTGAAACTTTAACTACAACTGCCACTGTTGATATAAAATGAGGTCTAATAGATTCTACCTTTAGATGATTTAATATGAAACTATAACATTTTGTAAAAATATAACAGTTACTTTCACTCATGTAAAATCGTGAAAGAATTTTGTAAAGGTGATGATGTGTAATGAAAAATTAGCGCATAGCACAGTATAAATACTCGTACTCGGTATCGGTGTCATCATTTCATATTTACGAGTATTAGGAGTGGTTGCACATGTGTGCACAGTGCTTCTTAGACCAGTTTGAAAACATGAGAAACATTTTAATGTGTTAAAACCGTATAAATCTAGAGCATCAGTTTTTTTATTTTTTTTTTATTTTATCCATCTTTACCGGGTAAATGTGGATTCTCTCACGTGCACACGCCTTCTCTCTCTCTCTCTCTCTCTCTCTCTCTCTCTCTCTCTCTCTCTCTCTCTCTCTCTCTCTCTCTCTCTCCTGTGTGTGTGGTGCGAGAGCTCGCATTCCCAAGTGCTTGCCAGTTAAGCTTTTTAATTTACAATTGCTCGTGCCAGCTGAGGAGTTGTTACCTTGGTTATTGTCGTCAAAATGGATAACTTTTAAGCCCGTCTCTCAGAGATTGTGTGGAAGTATACTTTTTTACATGATTTGCAAAAAAAAAAAAAAAAAAAAAACTTTGGCCACGACAAATGAGTGGAGAGAGATTTGAGTTTTTAAAAGTGAAAGGGGCTGTGACAAGTTTAAAAAAAGCAAAGAAGTGGTACAGTGCTAAAAGCGGCGGTCCACGGAGAGAAAAACCTGCATTATTGGCTTTACTTGTGGCTGGAACAGTACCTTGACACCGTGGCACTGTGACATCACCCTAAACTAACTAATTTTAAAATGAGGTCACGCGTAGTATAAAAACAGCGGCTTCGTTCGCCTAGGGTGCTTTAGTTTGTCCAGGAGAAAAAAGTTTGGCTTCTTCCAAAGTATAAACCAGGCTTTACACGGCATTAATTTGAAGTCGTACAGCAATAAGGAGCGCTCCTAAAAGTTTATTTAAAAATTTTGATGATCAATTCAAGCTCTAAAATAAATATTTCACATAATACATTTGATAGCTTTAGATCTGTCTACTACTTTTAGTCATGAGATATTATCATTGAGATATTATTGGTCACTGGAGAAATACATCAATCAAATTTCAGTTGTTAAGTGTTTGGCTGAGTGGTCTAGTGGTACCTAATTTGTTCCTTGCATAACGAAGCCTGGATTCTAATCTGTTCAATGTGACGTCATATTTTAATAAACAAAGATTGCATCCGCATCTCAGTGGACGTATATCTTGAGTGGGGACACATTTTTTTGCATTTTTCTTTGCGATTCAACCTGAAAGTTGCGCGAGATGCAGAACACAAACAAAATCTCAACAAGATTTGTTTTCAATTTTCCACTTCTAAAAGAGATAAACGTCTTTAAACAGCAGCTAGTTTTTTCAACACAAACACTTTTTAGTTAATAAATTACTATTAATTTCAGTTAATTAAGTCATAATAATAGATATAATAGATAATTAGAATCAAGTCAGTTAGACATACAGAGGGTTCACACAAAACAAGGCGAGACAGCGTTTAGCTATTATGCCACCCGCATGCTGGAACCAGCTTCCAGAAGAGGTTAGATGTGCCCCAACAGTAGCCACATTTAAATTCAGACTGAAAACACATCTGTTTAGCTGTGCATTTTCTGACTGAGCATTGTGCTGCACTTATTGACCTCACTGAATCATTTTGCTTTTGTCTTTCTTTCATTTTAATTATTCTATTTTATTCTTTTTATTTTAATTTTCTATATTTTTTTCTCAATGTGTGTGTAAACAATTTTTGGTTATCCTCTGTTTGATCAGGGAAGATTAACAACCATTGAAGTGTGTTAACAATTTTTGGTTATCCTCTGTTTAATCAGTGAAGGTTAACAACAGTTATGGATGGTGTTAACAATTTAATATAATTTTTCTTCTTATGCATTTTAATCAATTTATCATTTTTTTTTTCCAGATTTATTTTATTACTTTTTATTCTTATTTTCATGTCCTTAATTGGTCTTGTAATCTTGTATTTTCTTTCAAATTGTATATGTAAAGCACTTTGAATTGCCATTGTGTATAAAATATGCTATATAAATAAATTTGCCTTGCCTTGCCTAATTGCATTAAAACTGTGGCTTCCACCAAAAAACCTGTCTACTACAATATTACTTTAGTAAACCCATGGTTAATTTTACCCTGATCAAACCATTCTCTCAACTCTCTGACCTTCATCGTGACCAAATCACTGTGAAGAAATCAACATTTATATTCATTTTATTTATTATTATAAGTTGTATTAAGGAAAAATATTAAGAGTGCAGAAGGAAACAGGAGAGGGAAAACTGTGTCAAAAGGAGGATTAGAACCCAGGTCGTCTGCATGGAAAAAACACACCCAGAGCACCTTAACATACTAAGCCCTTATAGTGACACCAAAGGAGCAGATTGTCTTGAATTTGTTTGTTTCCACCAGACTATTTCAGTGCAAATAGCCACAATGTGTGGCAGGTATTTACACCTAGTGCAAATAGTCATTCCATGATAATATTAATACTAATAATAATGTTATATTATTGATATTATTGAAGTTTTTAATGCTCTCCGTCATTAATACAATGATTTGCAAGGATAAAAAGCACAGGCGAAAGCATAACAGAATGCGCACGCACGAGAACTTGACGAGAGAGGAATCCCTTCTAGACACTACTGTCAACTATCGTGTTACGACAGTAAGTCACCGTTTACAGATACCCTACAAATGAATGGGGAGAGCCGTAATCTGAAACCTACATGTCGTAAAATCTTATGTGACAATTTTAACATATGACACTCATAGTTTACACCAAACAGATTTTTTTAGTGTAAATCATGTTTAAGATTAGCAGACAGTCGGTCAATTCATTAAGGGATGAACTGTTTCCTCACAAAAAGCAGTTCATTCAATGTTGTGAAGCATCTTCTCCATAGACATCCATTCAAAAAGAACAGCCTTTTGTCTCATCGCCAGTGTACGCCCATAGTATGTATATGGGACTGCTGAATTACGCTATTCTATGCTAACCTTGAAGGCTCACCTTTCAAAAGGGCGCTGCTCGCGCCAGATGGTCATTGTTGCCATAAAAACAGCAAATCCAAAAATCATATTTTATGTGTGAAGACGAAGCTGGAAAAAGTGATGGGAGTTACTGTCTGTCACTCTACTTCAGCCCAATAACAACACAGTATAAAGCAATCGAACAGACGTCAGGCTCAACAGAACAAACCGAGAACAATCAATCAATACTAAAGCTGCACTCTCCCCTCTGTGAATGTACAGAATAATATGGATAAAACACAAAACTACTCGTATCGGTACTCGGTTTCAGCCGATACTCAAAGCTAGGAACTTGGTACTTGTATTGGCCTTCAAAAATGTATATCAATGCACCTCTAATATCTATATAACTTTTTTTTTTTTCGCTTGATGAACATTTCTTTATCCTGTGTTGGTACAATGAAGTAGCCTACAGTACAGCATTAAATACAGCATCAAAACACCTGGTAGCACCCCCGATGGCTGTGAATGCTGCCTTTTTTTCCCTCTGCAGGAAAAAAATACACTACGAATTGCCGGGAGATGTCCGGTCTGAAAAGGGCATATAATTTGATAGATGATTCTGCTGATGGATAACAGAAATTCCCAATTTATCCACACTACACAGTTTCATTTTGATATGGCCAGGAAGCACAGAGTTGTCAAAAACTGTATCTCTGGTGTAATTGGGTTGTTACAATTTGTGGGGTGTCTCTTACTAAGTTTACAATAATGAAAACACCCTCATGATTCAGTCGATAACTTTTTTAATGGTCATTGTCAATATTATAATATTTATTAATATTTTAATATTATATTATTAAAATACATAGACTCAATTGTGATTCAGGCAGTAATCGGTCTCATAATAATATTCTAATACATAATTTTTAATGTGGATTTATGACAGCAGCCATGCTTCGGATCATTTGTGAGTCACTCTTAAGTATGTAGAAGTCCTCAAGGCAACTTCTAAGCTGTCGTGGGTTTAGGAGCTACTATTAGCTTTAAAATGCTTCATGAATTACTTTTAGATGAACATTTTCGAGTTCTAAAATTAGGAGTGACACACCCACATTTTGTGAATACAGGCCCTGGGACCATAACAATGGTGCATCCCAGTTTGCAACCTGGTAAAATACTTCCCACATCTGAATTTATTAAAAAAAAGTCTATTTTGATTCATTTTTGCTCCCTGTGGACATTTATATGATGCTAATAGTTGCTTGTGGCAGTTTTCTCTCAAAATTAACTGACACTAATGAAGGAAAACTACTTAAGTGGGAGTACAAAATAATTATTTAAGATGCAAATTGTGACAATTGGTAGTTCAGGAAAGAGTACTCCAGTTATATATGCAAATATATGCATTTGCTGGTTAAAACCATGTATAGAGGTCTTTTATGTTATCGACTTTGGCGAGCAGATCTTCAAAACATTAGTGCTACTTTAAACTGGTATATATTACACACTAATACACTATATTGCCAAAAGTATTCGCTCACCCATCCAAATAATTTAATTCGGGTGTTCCAATCACTTCCATGGCCACAGGTGTATAAAATGAAGCACCTAGGCATGCAGACTGCTTCTACAAACATTTGTGAAAGAATGGGCCGCTCTCAGGAGCTCAGTGAATTCCAGCGTGGTACTGTGATAGGATGCCACCTGTGCAACAAGTCCAGTCTTTGAAATTTCCTCGCTACTAAATATTCCACAGTCAACTGTCAGTGGTATTATAACAAAGTGGAAGCGATTGGGAATGACAGCAACTCAGCCACGAAGTGGTAGGCCACCTAAAATGACAGAGCGGGGTCAGCGGATGCTGAGGCGCATAATGCGCAGAGGTCGCCAACTTTCTGCAGAGTCAATCGCTACAGACCTCCAAAGTTCATGTGGCCTTCAGATTAGCTCAAGAACAGTGCGTAGAGAGCTTCATGGAATGGGTTTCCATGGCCGAGCAGCTGCATCCAAGCCATACATCACCAAGTGCAATGCAAAGCGTCGGATGCAGTGGTGTAAAGCACGCCGCCACTGGACTCTAGAGCAGTGGAGACGCGTTCTCTGGAGTGACGAATCACGCTTCTCCATCTGGCAATCTGATGGACGAGTCTGGGTTTGGCGGTTGCCAGGAGAACGGTACTTGTCTGACTGCATTGTGCCAACTGTGAAGTTTGGTGGAGGGGGGATTATGGTGTGGGGTTGTTTTTCAGGAGCTGGGCTTGGCCCCTTAGTTCCAGTGAAAGGAACTCTGAATGCTTCAGCATACCAAGAGATTTTGGACAATTCCATGCTCCCAACTTTGTGGGAACAGTTTGGGGATGGCCCTTTCCTGTTCCAACATGACTGCGCACCAGTGCACAAAGCAAGGTCCATAAAGACATGGATGAGCGAGTTTGGTGTGGAAGAACTTGACTGGCCTGCACAGAGTCCTGACCTCAACCCGATAGAGCACCTTTGGGATGAATTAGAGCGAAGACTGCGAGCCAGGCCTTCTCGTCCAACATCAGTGTCTGACCTCACAAATGTGCTTCTGGAAGAATGGTCAGAAATTCCCATAAACACACTCCTAAACCTTGTGGAAAGCCTTCCCAGAAGAGTTGAAGCTGTTATAGCTGCAAAGGGTGGGCCGAAGTCATATTAAACCCTATGGATTAAGAATGGGATGTCACTTAAGTTCATATGCGTCTAAAGGCAGATGAGCGAATACTTTTGGCAATATAGTGTATATTTATTTATAGTATAGTATTATACTATTATAATATAGTATTAACATTGCACAATTCAAATCTACAGTTTATTTACTACACATTTATAAATATAGCATAAAAATTACTTAAAATGAATGTAGTTTCTTCTAAAGACTGTTCTTTTTAGGGGCCTGGGTAGCTCAGTGAGTACTGACGCTGACCACCCCTGGAGTCGTGAGTTCAAATCCAGGGTGCGCTGAGTGACTCCAGCCAGGTCTCCTAAGCAACCAAATTGGCCTGGTTGCTAGGGAGGGTACAGTCACATGGGGTAACCTCCTCGTGGTTGTGATTAGTGGTTCTCGCTCTCAACGGGGCACGTGGTAATTTGTGCATGGATCGCGGAGTGTAGCATGAGCCTCCACATGCTGGGAGTCTCCACGGTGTCATGAACAATGATCCACGTGATAAGATGTGCGGATTGACAGTCTAAAAAGCGGGGGCAACTGAGACTTGTTCTCCGCCACCCTGATTGAGGTGAATAACCGCGCCACCACAAGGACCTACTAAGTAGTGGGAATTGGGCATACCAAATTGGGAGAAAAGGGGATAAAAAAAAAAAAGAAGACTGTTCTTTTTGTTCAGCTGAAATCTGAGAAATTTTTACATACAGTTTGTGATTCCACACGTGGGATTGACCTGGGAATTTTCTATGAATATGTTGCTTTAGGTATTATTATTTTTATGATGATGATATTATTATTATTATTATTAATAATAATAATAATATTTTCCCCTCCCTGTTAGTGTTTGTAATATTTCAGTGATTGTGAATGATATGATGATTATAAATAATGATTATGATGATGATGTTTTGATTATGATTTACTTTTCCCAGTGGACACAAAAATGTAATAACAAATTGGTCACAACAAGCAAAGACCACTCCAGTTCTTTGTTGTCCATATTGCCGCCTCACAACCAACCATGCACATTCCTTTTCCACAGCTTTGTTTGCATATAAACCTGAGAATAATCATGAATCAAACTCATATGTGTCACTGGTCAGCTGGCTTGTACCATTGCCCTGGAATGTGCTGACAAACAGCAACTGGTGTGTGCTCTGTCTTGTCATGACATGAGTTAAAATCTGCCACAACCTTTGCCACAATCTGAAACTGAGATATAAGTCTGCACTTTATATAGCTCTTGAATAACAGAGCAATAATAGAACAGCCTGTTTGATTGCTCCAAAGAATTGCTGAACTGGTGAATGGAGAACCTGTTGCCTGTGTCTTTGCATTACTGCTGTGTTTGTATAAGTATTGCTGCATTCTTCTCACCCACTCAACCATATTTGGTCATAAAGACCATTTGAGCTGCATTATTAAACATGTATGCATTATTTTCTTGGCATAAGATAACACTCACACATCAATATTGCATTTTCTGCACTGTAGTATAACAGGAAAATGTGTATTTAAGATAAAGCACCATAATTTCAATTAGGAGTGGTACTGTAGGTATGACCAAAATCTTATCGAACATCAAACTGTATGAGTAATAATATATCACAATAATGTGGCTTATTGCTTTTATAAAATGGCGACAACAGCAATATGATAAACCTTACAAAAAATCTAGAGTTCTAACAAGTTTGCCCTTAACTTGCTGCAAACTTGCATCACTCATTATTTTCACATGCAAAAGAGTTTGTGATTCGCCATAAATATTTGCCAGATGTTTGCAGCTCTTCACTGGTAGTGGTGAACTTGCAGCAAACCTTTGGCGACAATGAATAGTTTGCCGCAAATCTCATTTGCATGAGAAAATAATGAGTGGTGAATTTTCAGAAAATTTGTGGCAAGTTTGCTAGAACTCTCGATTTTTGTAGGGGAAAAGACACCAGTGTTCATTGAACAGCTGAAAACATATAACAAATAATTAATAATTCTAGGAATCTAGTTCATTATCCTAATCGTAGGAGTTTGTAGGACATTGTAGGACTTTTTGGTTGCCAAGCAATGTAGCAACATGCTGAATTAATATATAATATGTGTTCACAGTGTTTATTTACAGTCATTTTAAAATAGTTTTGACCAAGGCTCAGCCAATCAGAATTTAGTGTTGGAACTGTAGTGATTGAAGGCAGAAAAGTGGTTAAGAAACTAATACAGAGGCCCTGCAATCCGCATCGAAAATTCCTCAAAGTCATAAATTAAAGACTCTCCTCTGCTGGTGCCAAGGAGTCTACGATGACCCATATCTGGCCAATAAAACAAACAAAGGAGACTTGTCCAGATAGCACATACCCGAAAACACTCATGTTAATAATTATTCACATGACTTGAAGACTACTCTTCTGAAGAAACCCCCATGCCATGAAATCTAAGACACTCTCCTTTTATACTTCAATATAAACAACTTGCTACACTTAAATTAGGCCAATAAGGGAGCATGAGACATTTTCTGTGTCACATGCTAAAACTCTGTACAAGACAAGAGAGAGTTTGAAAACTGTCTTACTGTCTTTGGAAGGATCCCTTTGAACTCTTGTTAGCAGGACATCTCATCTTAATCCAGGAACTACACAATCGCAAAACTAACTTTTCTTGGGTTTTAACAATGCATATACATGTATTATGAGCTATAACACTATCAAAAGACTTCATTGTATTGTTCTACACTGCACAACGCAGTCTATTTTTGATAGTAAAATTATATTTTACACAAATGATTGTAGCCTGATGTAAACTTTAAAATATGTGTAGTGATTTGTAATCACTTATAACTGACAAATTGATGATTATAATCTTTAATCTGGTTTTATTCATATCATATTACTAGAATGGTAACCATTCATAATAAAGCACATCATGTTTACTATCGTTGAGATTCTTTCTGCATTTCAGGAATGTTTATGTTAATTATTTTTTATATATTCAGTTGTATCCGAGATATAAAAGGTCATGATTAAACCTTGCCCTATTTTGAGTGGGAAACGGGAATCTTCACAGACAAAGACTCATTAATCACCTTCAGAAGGAGGGATGAGGAGATGATCACATGGGATCTGAAAAGGCACTTCTGATTGGCTCAAGACACTTTTGGGAGGCGGCCAACCTCAACAATACAAAGCCTCCCTGCCTAGGATTATCTCCCTCCTCTTCTTCGGCTCTCTTCTGCTCTTTTTCGTCTCTTCCGCCTCTGCCCTCTTGGCTCTGGGCTCTTAGCCCTTCATCGGCTGGCTTCGCACAATGTAGTGTCCAGGAAAGTTTGGAACATAAAGTTCCAAGAAAGCTCTTCTTTCTCTGCCCTACGACTCACACACGTGACGGGTAGTCGCGAGTCTTCCTTGCGGAAGGCCTCGCTTCAAAGCCCTGCCTCATTATTCCAGCAACGAACTATCCCTGATCTTAACAGAGGACCAAAACATTGACGGAACAACCAGAACTTTCTACTAAGAGCCAAAGAACCAACGCAACGGAAGAAAACACAAGTACATCTCCAAACTTTCACTGAAAGTGCTGGTGTCTCTTTAATATAATTTGAGTAAACAGACTGCAAATCGAGTTAGACTAAATGAAGTATCGATGGTTCTCAAAGCATTGTCTACAGACTCCATGAAATTAAATTTTCTTTGTACAAATAATTTCAATTCACCTTCTGTTACAGCTCACTTACCAACCTGTTGTTTATGTTTGTCTAAATGTTAGTTAAAGGTTTTAGGCTAGCAATAAAGTCTTGTTTGTGTTCAAAGCTAATTTGACTGTGGTATATTTTGATAATCTTGTCATTTGATTTTTAAATGATCTGTGCTCCGAAGCTCAAACAATATTTCAACATATTTGTGATATTATTTTTAATAAGCCATGAGAACAGTATTACTCTAAAGAGTTAACAGATGTGTCATATCAAATCAGCATGGCCGAGTGATTAGATGTACACCTTAATTCTTTCAATAAGTGAATTAATCATAATTCCCTTATTAAGGTAGTTCCTTACATAAATATTGTGAGCGGATACAACGAGCCTGTTGTATTATATTTTTATTGGTGGAGAATTTTACACAGATTTCTAATCTGATCTTTTGTCATTTATCCTTCTTATAATGGTGTTTGAATGTGGCTAATTCCATTATACAGCTTCCTACATATTATTGGTGAAGGTATGTGGGCATTTTAATCCATACTGTGTACATTTATACTACCAAATTTCCCTACAGAACTATCCATTTTATAATAGCTGATATATGTACAGTTAGACCACGCATCAGTTGAAATCGGTATTAATGCACCAAGGTGAGCCATTTCTCAGCAACTATAAATAACCTACAGTTTACACAACCTACACTGTTAACACCAGAATTGTATGGTGTGCCGTCACAACGTTATTCTGCCCAGCCATAGTTTTAGTTACAAAAATAGAAGATGAAAATGGCAGCCAAACAGCTTATGGTTACAAACATATTAATCATAACTTACAAGCAAGTGCCAGTGCAGTAAATGGGTCTTACCCTAAATTATTGTAGGGTATGCTATGTGTTGGAGTCAATGGCAAATCAGGCTATTACCAGTGTTGCCAACTTAGTGACTTTGTCGCTAGATTTAGCAACTTTTCAGACCCCTTTAGTGACTTTTTTTCTAAAAAGCACCTAGCGACAAATCTAGTGACTTTTTGGACAAACCTTAGCTACTTTCCGTAGAAGAGTCCCCAGTACTGCCGCATGAGCACAAAGTCTTGCTTTCCCACCACAGGCACACCTCTCTCTGTGTCTACTCTATTCAGTGAGTGGCAGACAGAGGAGCAGCACATTCAGCTGACCACACAGCAGCTGATACAGACGTGAATGAACTGCGCATGTGCAAACAGAGTTGCCAGGAACCAATCAATAATCTGTATGGGTTTCTCCTCCTTTGTTTTAATTTAAACAATTTAATTTGACCATTAATTTTCTTGTTTATCACTCACTGTTACCCAGACAGAGGCTGTGCGCTGTGCAAGAGAAAAAATAAGACATTCTGTCGCTTCTAACTTTCTCTCCAAGTGATCATTTTACATGAAAATATAGCTGAAATCACAGCACAGCCGCTGTCTTTAACTTATGTTATAAAATCAGGATTTTAGCAGTGCAGAGCAGCAGCTTGGAAATTGCTTGGAAGTCTTAATGGGTGGCATTTCAGTCACTATTTCATACTCGTTCCGTTGTCTGACAACAGAACCAGAACAAATATGTAAATGAGAACAGCTTTATTGGGAATCTGGCTGTATTAAAATACAGTATGTGAGCACAGAAAGTAGGAGAGAAGCAAACAGTAGGAGAGAAGCAAACTTGGGCTGACACACGGCGGAATGCAAATACGACGTGATGATGTCATGAATATGCTAATTAATGCATGCCGTCATCTAGCGACATTTAGCGACTTCTTGAGCAGGCTTTAGCTATTTTTCATTGAAAGTAGTTGGCAACACTGGCTATTACTCTGCGCAATGAGAAATAGGGACAGTCATCAAGGTCTACAACCCTGGCTCCATCAGAGGAATTATCACAGTGGGACTTCAGCAAGGTGACATCTGCCAGACAGACCAGCTGCTCTCAGCCCTACCGATCACAGATTAGCCAACAGATTGTTTACACTGCAATTGATAAACAACTGGTTAAATTCCATTAGCTGTGGCAATGGCATCCCAAAATCTCAAAGGTCTTACCACCTAAAACCACTTCATTATTAAAACATTCTTCTGAAGCCTGTTGAAACCACTACTAAATGCTTTCCTCTATAATACCTATAATAGATTGCATATATGCCACTCACCATTTCACAAGTATTTTTGGTCAAATTAATTAAACAGTCATGTTCTCCATTAGTTCTTGTTTAGATTTTCTTACATAAACTTCTCCCCTGATGTGCGCAATAAATGATTGTTTTCCAGAAATGGCATAATGAGGTAGACAACATCATTATGTCCAAGCGGTCATTAGAAATGAGCCCAAAGTAAATGAAGCCTGTGCTCATTAAAAACAGAATGACTTTGCATCAGGGCCAGAGGATCAGGGGCTGAGCAACCAGGCAGAGCAGGCCACAATCTCTTTACTGTGATTACGAGGAAATAGAGAAGAAATGTCATCACTGGGTGAAAAGAAGAAGGGAAAATCCAAAAAATTAGATTTAGTCAGGCATCAAACCATCATCTGGCCTGTGAGCACCTACAGCAGCATTGTATGAGTGTATTCCCAGCATGTTCTGGTCAGATGAAATTGAAATACTTAGGCTGTAGGAATTGTGTATGCTTCTTTCACACTACTCCAAGTCAGTTAAATCACTTTTGTGAAAATACAATACAGGAAGAAAAAATAAAATGATGAAAAAGCTTTAGACAATCTCAATTTCCAGGTGCATAGCTGATGTACCAGTCTGCTTAGTCAGTTTATTGCAAGGATTACTGTTTATTATCTGTTGTAACTGACACAAATTTGCTTGTACTCGTTAAATGCCTTTGTTTTTTCCACCAAAGAGTTCAAAACAATGTTTAAGAGGAGTGTTTCTGGATATTGCCTACTCTTTACTGGCTATGCATTGACATGTGACCGTGATTTTGATCACCATGATTTTGTCAAGTAGCAACATTATTGGGCCTCATTTCTATCAACCAGGGTTTACCACAATAGGGTTTGCTTAGGGCTGATATAATTTCTGTCTTAACGGGTGGACACACTACACTTCACGCTCCACTCACTCCCATTCAAATGCATGCAAAGACATTTTGAATTACACTGTGTACCAAATAATTCATACGACGAGAGGACCCGTGACCAATAGAAGATCGAAACATCACACCCTGACCTCTAGGCTCAATTCAAAGGATAGATATATAAAAGCTAAGAGTTGTATTGTTGCAGGAAAGAGAGTAGACTATATATTTTTTTAAAATTTAATATAATATTATTTGTTATTTGTGATGTGTTATTTACTTACACCAAGAGCACTCTAGTGTGACATCATATCCTGGTTCGTTGCGTTGTCCAAAAATGTGTGTGCGCTCAAAGCCTATTGTGACCACCCCTTTAGTGGTAGCCTAAATGGTTAGTGTTTTCAGTGGAGTTGGGTTAAGGTTAGGAGTAGGACTATGTTTCTAAAAGGAATGTTGTTCCAAGACCAAAGAAAAGTTGTTGATCCAGGAATATGTATAACTTGGTGCCTACATGAATATAATGCTTAGTTCCCATAACCCTGTTCCGGTTGCTGCCGGCACGCTGCACGAGACCGTGTTTGTAGCTTGCTAGCCTGCTTAGCATTGCTTACTCTTATACCTTCATAATTTTATTCTTTGCCATTTTTCCACTTTTCTACTGTTTCAACTGCTTGTATTTTACCGCGTGCACCATTTCTCTTTTTTCTTTCTTTTTTTTCGCTTGTCGCCATCTCGCGTCTCGACTGCGTGCATTCCTTTTCTCCTCTGTGTTTTACACTGATTATTGCATCAATCTCAAACATCTGCTGATCAGGAACCACATTGAACCACATAGATCTCAAACCCTCGCCGCTCAGAGACACGCATCCGAACGCTAGTGGAGGTCAGTGAGAAAGAGAAGCTGGTAGATACTGTTTCGGATGCGGGTAGTACAGCGAGCAACACACACACACTTTGGTTCCGGCTGTAGAGTCCACGCAGCAGGCGCTTGGGTGATGTTTCGGCGGCATACTCGTTCAGCAAAGTGACTCTCCTGTTCCTGTTAGGGTTTCCAATCGATTCTCTAATTTGGCTCATAGTCTTAATTCTGATAGTATTTTACTAACTGGGGCCCAGGTCAGTAATCAGACAAACTGGTAAATCCAAACGTCTGCTAGCTGCCTTGAGATGTCACACAGGTCACATAAACTACAACACATAGAAACTGTATCACCTAGATATCATATAGAGTCTGTTCCCCGAACTACCAAACACAAACCCCTCACTAAATCATTTAGAAAAAATCTGAATATGGTCAAACTTGAAAAAAAAAATGAAGATTAACATCTGTGACAAGGAGGAGGGTGTGGCTGGGCCATGATGGAGCATGGCCGGTGCTGAATCAGCTGATCCAGTGCTGGCCGTGCTCCATCACGACCCAGCCATGCCCTCCTCCTTGTCACAACATCATATATAGGTAGGGCTACTAAACATAAGATCTCTTTCAACCAAAGCACTAATTGTAAATTAAATTATTACAGATCTATTTTGGATGTGCTCTGTTTGACTGAAACCTGGCTTAAACCGGATGAATATATTCGTTTAAATGAATATACTCCCCCTGGTTACTGTTATAAACATGAGCCTCATCTGAAGGGTCGAGGAGGATGTATTGCTACAATTTACAGTGAAGTTTTTGGTGTTACTCAGAGGACAGGATATAAGTTTAAGTCTTTTGAATTAATGATGCTTAATGTGACACCATCAGATATAAATAAACAAATCTCTGTCGTCTTTTGCCCTTGCTACAGTATATAGATCACCTGGGCCATATTCTGATTTCCTTGGTGAATTTGCACATTTTCTATCAGATCTTGTAGCATCTGGACCAATCAGACACACAATTATTCATTATTTAATGAATAATCCAACAGACGTCTCAAGACCGTAACAAGCAAAGGTCCAAGTAGACCCAAGCAGACACTGAGATGTCTGCTCTCCCACTAATCATTATCAGCTCTTACTCCCCCTTTGCTGACAATGGTCCAGCAACTAGTGGACCTCACAGACATTCCAGGTGGGGGAAGGTAGCCACATGCAAAAGCAAAGAAATGTGGAGAAGAAACTCACTCCATTCCCCCCATTGGAAAGACACATAAAGCCCATAAAACAGACTTTTCTTCATTAATTTATAGACAAACTGTTCTATAAATGAACATGCATATCCTCAGGACATTGTGTGTATGATTATTACTGTCTCGTATAGTGTCTTTTGTACTGTATTCCGTTTTGTGTATGGTTTATGACAGAATCACTAGATAATGTAAAATTATTGGTATCATGCTTCCTATCAAATTAATCCTTGTGTGATGCCCTAAACATTGGTGTATAGCACCACCTTATAGTGTGCATTGTATGCTTGTTATATTAATCAGAGCATAAAGGGGCACAAACTGCCAGCTTATTCCAATCATGCAAATGAGTCAGCATCCAAACAAAGGAACTTTTCCCGCTGGAAAATTGCACCTTTCTCATTGGTCAAGCCAAACTCGAGAGGAGTGACTTCCCTCAGGAGTTAAAGGGCATTGTCGGAGTGACCTCCCTCTCTCTCTCTCTTCTCTTCTCTCTCTTGCTGCTTCTACTAGATGCTCTTTGTGTGGGACCGCAAACACCCGGTCCGACCGCGAGGTCGCGGGCCGGCAGACCTCAAACACATCAAGCCATGTGTAACTTCCTCGACCATAACGGAGTCAAACTAACACCGCAAGTTCATCATTTATTCATTCAACGCGGAAGAAATTGATTGCAATTTCAACACCATCGGCTCAAGGAACCATCAAGACTTTCTCCTGAGACTGCATCCAGGCTCTCTCTCAACAGCCAAGGCATTGCAAGTATCATACAATTAACTAACTAAACAGAGGTTTAGTATAAGCTGTGAACCCCTTTGTTAACAAAGGTGCTTTGAAGTAAGAAACTGATGGTTCTTTCAGATGGTTAAATTACTCTTTTCATAGCTTCATTCACCTGTTCTGTTCCGGTTCCATTCACTTTCACTTTTCCATTTCCCATGTATGTGTGACTTGTGTGTATGTGTTTGTTTAGATTAGTTATGTGTTTGTGATTTAGTTAAATAACGCTTTTGTTTACATTGAGTTGATTCTGGTCTGCTTGTAAATCAATGTCAATTGAATGATTTGATCACATGCCAAGAAAGAGTTATTTTTCTGTGGCCATGAAAAATATCCTTTCTTAGAGTTGATAGATGATCAATAATGAGTGTTCACTGGACTAACAGATTAATTGATTGTAATGTTAATTCAGCTACATCAAGTTAATTCTATTAACTGATCCAAATATTTATAATTGATTATAATGTGTTATGATTAATTATTCATATTCCCCTTTTAAAGATAATTTGACTGTGGTATATTTTGATAAATAATCTCATCCCTGTTTTTAAAATATTTTGCTTCAAAGCTGTACCTAAATATGTGCAATATTATTTTCAATAAGCCATGAGAATAATATTACTCCAATAAGAGAGTTTATCACAATTCCCTTATTAAAGCGAATTCCTTACAATAGAAGTTGTGAGCGGATACAACGAGACATTGTATTATGATTTTAATGGTGGAGAATTTTATTCAGACAAATAATCTAGTTATTTGTCATTTATCTAATTTATAATGGTTGTCGAACGTGACTAATTCCATTATAAATTTCCTTACATAATAATGTAGAATAAGGACAGCTTAATTTAATTCCTAGCTCACACATACTGTTTCCCTACATATAATGGTGGAGGTACGCGGGCACTTTAACCCATCCCATGTATATTTATACTACCAAATTCGCTACATCTATTAGTTACTGTAGATAGAGCTTTAATTGTTGGTGACTTCATTCACATAGATAATGAAAATGACACATTGGGATTAGCATTTATCAATATTCTCAACTCTCTTGCAGTCAAAAAAATGTGACAGAACCAACTCATCACCATAATCATATGCTACATTTAATTCTGTCATATGGAGTTAATGTTGATACTATAGAAATTCTACCACAGAGCGATGACATCTCAGATCATTACCTCGTCTCTTGTTTGCTGCGATCAGCTAATTTCACTCAATCTACACCACGCTATCATTCAGGTAGAACTATTCTTTCGACCACTAAAGATAGCTTCACTAATAATCTTCCAGAATTGTCTCATATACTCAGTAAGCCAAAAAGTCTAGAAGAACTTGATGTAATAACAGAAAAAAAACAAGTACAGTGTTTTCTAGCACTCTTGATAGTGTCACCCCCTTCGATTAAAGAAAATTAAAGAAAAAGCTTTGCACCATGGTACAATGATCACAATCATGCTCTCAAGAGAGCAGATGGAAAATGGAGTGCAAGTGGAAGAATACAAATTAGAGGTATTTTGCGGTGCGTGGAAGGATAGTGTCTGTAGCTACAGACAGGCACTAAAAGCTGTCAGGTCAGCATATGTGATACTGTGGCAAGCCTCAACTGAACCAGATATTCCGTTGCAGCACAATAGTAATGACTTCATGAATTTCTTTACTGATAAAATAAAAATAATCAGAAATAAAATTGGAATTATGCAATCAACTGTCACAGAACCTCAGAAAACAGTGTCTTATAATTTTCTTCATAAGCAACTTCAATCTTTCGCTGTTATATGTCATGAACAGCTAACAAAACTTATAAAAAAATCAAAAGCCACAAGTATGTTAGATCCAATACCACCTAATCTCTTAAAAGTGATATTCCCTATAATCTCAGAACCTCTTCTTAATATTATTAACTCACTATCCTTAGGACATGTCCCAAGAAACTTTAAAATAGCAGTTATCAAACCGCTTATTAAGAAGCCACAGCTTGATCCTGGCAAATTGGCTAATTATAGACCAATTTCAAATCTCCCATTTATGTCGAAAATACTAGAAAAGGTAGTGTCCTCCCAAATATGTTCATTTCTACAGAGAAATGGTGTATATGAACAATTTCAGTCAGTATTTAAGCCCCATCACAGTACAGAGACTGCACTTATCAGAGTTACAAATGACTTGCTCTTATCATCTGATCGTGGCTGCATTTCTCTTCTAGTGCTTTTAGATCTTAGTGCTGCCTTCAACACCATGGATCACTACATTCTCTTGAATAAGGCTGGAGAATTATGTTGGCATTAGTAGACTTGCATTAGCATGGTTTAGGTCCTATTTATCAGACCACTACCACTTTGTATGTGTAAACGAGGAATCAAACAAAGGTTAAGTATGGAGTGCCACAGGGTTCAGTTCCCTATCTGACACTCACTCGAAATTGTGTCGATGTAGTGACACTAGGGGTTGTACTTGGGAGCCCCAAACACCTCTGATATTTAAAAAAAGGCCAATGAGAATTAGCAACTGGAATTTGCATGCCATTCCCCCGGACATACGGGTATAAAAGGAGCCGGCTTGCAACCACTCATTCAGAATTTTTCTTCAGAGCCGAGCAGTGTTGTGGAGTCCACCGCCGTTCCATTCACCTCTGACTATGAGAGCGAAAGCGAGAGTGTTAAGATGGCTGTTGGTTATACGGCGCATTACAGCCGGTTCTCCCCCTCTCACACAGATAAGTGCAGAAAACGTCCCTGGGTGCTTCAGCAGCAACACTTGAGTGTATTAAAAGAGTACATTTTCTGTAAAAAAGTAGCACTGACGGAGAGCATCTTTTTAAAGATGCCTTTCCGCTTATGTGCAGTTTCTGGATGCGGTCATTATCTCTCCACCTCTGATGACCACGATTGCTGTCTTATGTGTATGGGCCATAGGCACACTGAGGCAGTGTTCATGTATGGGTCATGTTCTCATTGCGAGAGCATGACCATGGCAACGTTGCGGTCGCGGCTTTCTTTCATCAGAGGGAAAGCCACTCCAGCCACTCCCTGCCCGGTCCTTCTGCCTATGGGCACAAGGCCACGACGGTTAGCACTGGGGGTGATTTGGGGACCTCAATGGGAGTGGTTCCACCGGGTGAATCCCCGCAGACCTCCCATTCCCCAGTACGCTCGTTTGCCCTGGTCGAGTTCATGGATGAGTCAGGCGGCTCGCCCCAGGGTGAGTTTAATGTCTCATTCGGGGCTCGGGAGGAGGATGAGGTCTCGATCGCAGCATTGGAGAGTGGGCTGTTACAGTCGGAAGCAGAGGACTCGGCTGGGCTCCCACTGTTGGGTGTGGTCCCCCAGTCTGAGGCCGACGCAGAGCTGGCAGCCATTCTTGCCCAGGCTGCCAGGAGCATCGGGCTCGAGTGGAACCCTCCACCCTCCACCCTGCCCTGAGCCCTCGCGGCTGAATGACTGGTTCTTGGGCTCAGAGTGCCACTCACAGCCATACTCTGCCCCAGTTCCGTTCTTCCCGGAGGTGCATGAAGAACTCACAAAGTCATGGCGGGCACTTTTTACTGCCCGGACCTGGCTTCCGAGTTCCTCCACTCTCACTACCCTCGATGGTGGGGTGGCCAGGGGGTATACGGAGGTTCCTCAGGTGGAGCAGGCGATTGTGGTGCACCTGTGCCCACAAAACACCGAAACCTGGCGGAAACCGTCCTAAGCTCCCATCCAAGGCCTCTAAGTTCATGTCGTCCCTGAGAGCCAAGGCTTTCAGTGCCGCTGGGCAGGCTACCTCCACCCTACATGCCATGGCCCTCCTGCAAGTCCACCAGACCAAGGCACTGAAAGAGCTGCAAGAGGGTAGTCCTGACCCGGGAGTGATGCAGGAGCTGCACTCGGTGACCGACCTCACCCTACAGGTGACGAAGATCAAGGCAGGGGCTCTCGGGCAGGCGATGTCCACCATGGTGGTCCAGGAGTGCCACCTATGACTTAACCTTGTGGAGATGAGGGACACTGAATTTCTTCACTTTCTTGATGCCCCCATCTCCCACAGTGGCTTGTTCAATGACACTGTCGAGGACTTTGCCCAGCAGTTCTTGACGGTCAAGAAGCAGATCCAGCACATCTTGCCCCGGCATGATTTGTCCTTCAGGCCGCCGAGATCCCACACCCCGTCAGCTCGTCACCGAGGGCGTCCTCCTGCAGCAGCAACACCGGCTCCGCCTCAGCCCGAGCTGCAACAAGAACCCCAAGAACCACATTATCACGACAGCCGTGCATCGAACACTCGCAACAGGGGCGCTGCGGGCACGTGTTCTGCGCCTTCGCGCACCCAGCTGTGGCACACACACACCCACGCTCAGTCGGTTGTGATGTGCCACGAGGACGCTCAGCCTCCTCTCCGGTCACTGACCGGTCCTATGGTGGGTATGCGGAGCAAGGTAAGTGCTCTAACATTTCTCACGGCACAGCCACAAGTTCAGGACGTGAGGCCTCTCGACATGGCAGCTTCTGTTCCGCCCTGCCGTGAGGCCCCATCCGCAGGTACGTCAAAGGCAACTGTTCCCTTGATGCCCCTTGCTTGGAGTTTGGAGGTGTGGTTAGCACTCTCCAACCTGTCGTGCCGGCTGGCCAGGACGATCCGACTTGGCTATGCAATTCAGTTCACCAGGTGCCTGCCCAGGTTCAATGGCGTCCGTTTCACCTCGGTAGGAGGCGAGGATGCCACTGTTCTGCATGCGGAAATAGGATAGAGCCTGTCCGGGGTTCTACAGCCCCTACTTCATCGTACCGAAGAAAGGCGGTGGTTGCGACCAATCTTGGACCTGTGAGCTTTGAATCGGGCCCTACACAGGCTCCCATTCAAAATGCTGATGCAGAAATTCATTCTGTCATGCATCCTGCATCAAGATTGGTTCGCGGCGGTAGACCTAAGGACGCGTACTTTCATGTCTCGATTTTGCCTCGACAAAAACCGTTCCTTCGGTTTGCCTTCGAGGGCTGGGCATTTCAGTACAAGGTCCTCCCCCTTCAGTCTGTCCCTGTCGCCTCACATCTTTATGAAAGTCGCAGAGGCAGCCCTTGCTCCGCTAAGGGAAGTGGGCGTCCGCATCCTCAATTATCTCGACGACTGGCTGATTCTAGCTCACTCTCGAAATCTATTGTGTGTGCACAGGGACCTGGTGCTCAGACACCTCAGCCGACTGGGGCATCAGGTCAACTGGGAAAAGAGCAAGCTCTCCCCGGTGCATCTCTTTTCTCAGGATGGAGTTGGACTCAGTCACTATGACAGCACGCCTCATGAGCGAGCGCACTCAGTCGGTGCTGAATTGCCTGAATTCATTCAGGGGAAGAACAGCGGTCCCACTGAAACAATTTCAGAGGCTCCTGGGGCATATGGCATCTTCAGGTTGATGCATATGAAACCGCTTCAGCACTGGCTTCAGACTCGAGTCCCGAGATAGGCATGGCGCCACGGTATGCATCGCGTGGCTATCATGCCGATCTGTCACCGCACGTTCAGCCCTTGGACAGACCTTGCATTTCTATGGGCAGGGGTTCCCCTAGAACAAGTGTCCATGTCAGGCTGGGGCACCTTTGCAATGGCTCAAGCTCCTCACGACAGCCCCTCCCTGGCGAATTCCCCTGAGGAAGGACCTCCTTTCTCAGGGACGAGGCACGGTTTGGCACTCGTGCCCAGACCTCTGGAACCTCCATGTCTGGCCCCTGGATGGGACGTGGAAGACCTAAGTGGGCTACCACCAGCGGTGGTAGACATTATCACTCAGGCCAGGGCTCCCTCTACGAGGCAGCTGTATGCCTTGAAGTGGCGTCTGTTCACGAATTGGTGTTCTTCCCAAGGTGAAGACTCACGATGCGCAGTCAGGTCAGTGCTTTCCTTCCTACAAGAGAGGTTGGAGGGGCGGCTGTCCCCCTCCACCTTGAAGGTGTATGTGGCCGCTATAGAGGCATACCACGATCGTGCTTGGGGAAGCACGACCTGATCGTCATGTTCCTTAGAGGTTCCAGGTGGTTGAATCCTCCTAGGCCACGCCTTGTTCCCTTGTGGGATCTCTCTGTGGTCCTGCTGGGCCTACAGAGACCCCCGTTTGAGCCCCTGGAGTCAGTCAAGCTAAAGCCCCTCTCATTGAAGACGGACCTCCTGATTGCACTCGCTTCCATCAAAAATTCTGTTAACTACATGCACAGCTTTGAATGGTCTAGCTCCACAGTACTTAAGTGACCTTCTACCATGTTATATTCCATCACGTTCATTATGATCACAAAGTTCTGGCTTGTTAATAGTTCCTAGAATATCAGAATCCACAAAAGGAGGTAGATCCTTTTCCTATTTGGCTCCAAAACTATGGAATAGTCTCCCTAACACTGTCCGGGACACAGACACTCACTTGTGAAGGAAAAGATGTGATCACAATTGGACCCGAAGTCACCTAACAAATACTTTCACCGATAAAACTTTTTTTTTTAAGCTCTTTGGGCTCTTCTGCCATTTCGTTCTATTTACTCAAATACTGCTCCAATTATCTTTTATTTTTTGCTGGTTTACATTTGAAATCATTCATAGTCATATCACTGTTTGAAGTTTGTACTTTAATCTATTCCCTGTTCACAACCTCATGCCATTCTTTACATAAAGACATTCAGTTTACATCAAGGGTTTGTTACGGTTCTTTATGTTCTGTATTGTACTCGATAAGAAATATGTGTAAGGTTAAATTAGGTTACAACCAGTTAAATTCATACTATTACTCAATTAATAAAATGCATGTGATTCCCCCTTTTTAACTTATAGCTACCCTAATTCGATATAGACCGGGGTGTTATAATGCATCTATGTGAACTTCTGCAGTTAATCCAGGATGGACTTCAAAGACATTAGTCATTAATCTTACAGTTCATACAAAATCTTTGTTTAAACACTGGCCCTTAACACTTACTTAGTTTACAAATTTTAAACCATGGCTTGCACTGCACACAAATAACTTAAATTGGCATTATCATACTGTTTAGCCAGAGGGAATTGGCCCCCAAAGTGAGCCTGGTTTCTCCCAAGGTAATTTTTTTCCATTAACCAACATCTTATGGAGTTCTGTGTTCCTTGCAAGAGTCACTTTTGGCTTGCTCACTGGGGTTCTAAATATAATTATTATTTAACTATTTCATTATTTATTTTTATACACAATTTACAATTACACAATGATGACTCTAAGTCTTTATAGATATTACAGTTTCATTTTCTGTTAAAGCATGATTTTCTGTAAAGTTGCTTTGAAATGATGTGTGTTGTGAGAAGCTCTATACAAGCAAAAATGACTTGACCATAATTGTTCATCAGACATCTTTTATTCAGTGCAACGTACAGCACACTTCCTATATGGATAGTCCCCATTGGCCAAACTGCAGAGAGTTAATTGCCTTGCAAAACTGTTTTTTAATTTTTTTTTTTGTCTGATTGATGGGCCAATGCATTGCACTAGTAAATCTGTTGGGTTATTCTTATTAAATCAGGCTGTTGGAATATAGTATTTGGCTTGAAGTGAAAAGACAAAATACTGTGCATTGTAGTGCGATCTGTGGAATGACCTCAAATGCTTTGTAAATCAAGAGATGCAGAGAGAGGGGGAGCGAGAGAGGGAGAAAGAGAGAGAATGAGAGAACAAACTGACAGAAGGGCGACTAGCCAGAGAGAACATAAGTTGGGCCCTATGGTTTCCACGATGCAGAAAATGCAGAAGGAATAACAGAATCCAGTTATAAAAACAGAATTATCAATAAAACATGGAATATCAAGGAATTTGACATATTTGGAATAGAATGAATGTATGAATGAATTAAATGAATCAAATTAAAACCCTAGTTCTAGTGTGATAATTAAAATGCTGAGATTTAATTAAATAAATATACAGACTGTGTGTGCTACACGCTTCAAAGTGAATGTGTGAATACGGCTGCTCATACATTGAAAACACCACATGATCATGCACACTCTGTGTGTAGAAGATGACAGGGACCAGAGTGCTCATTAACCTTGAAGCACGCAGCAAATGCAGACTGTATATTTATGTAATTAAACCTCAGCCTTTTGCAATTGGTCCGATCCAGTGCTGGTCGGACCAATCAGATTCTACACTACAAGACTGTTTTGATCACGTGGACTGAGAGATGTTCCGGTCCGCCTCTGATGATGACATTGAGGTTTACGCTGATAGCGTAACGTGTTTCATCAGAAAGTGCGTAGAGGATGTTGTTCGGACCAAAACAATATGGATCTACCCCAACCAGAAGCCATGGATAAACAGCGATGTTCGCGTGGCACTTGATGCGCTGAACTCCGCTTTTAATTCCGGGAATGCGGAGGAGCATAAACAAGCCAGTTATGCACTCCGCAAAACTATAAGAGCAGCAAAACTGTAACGATGTATGCTGCTGGCAATGACGATGACAAAGATGATGACAAAGTGTAGAGAGAACCCAAGTGCAGTTTATTTACAAATGTGATAATCCAAAAAAAACCTAACTACAACATGATCAAAACATAAACATGAACTTGACTAAAACTAGATTTGACAAAATCTTGACTTGACTTGGCATGAAACAAAACACATCCACATACATTCAATACTTGACTAGCGACAATGGAAAACATGAGGGCTTAAATACAAGGACATGGGGGAACATAAACCACAAAACTGATAACAAGATAATTAAACAATAAACCAATGAAAATATGACACATGAACATGGAGGGAAAACAGGAATCACATGACAAGGGAAACAGGAACTAAACATTTCAAAATAAAAGACATGAATCATCAAAATACACATGACAAAAACGCCAGTACAGGGACAAGATTGAAGGACAGTTTAACACCACCAACTCTAGAAGCATGTGGCAGGGAATTAATATCATCACAGACTTTAAAGGGAATAAAAACTCCACCATAAACACCGCTGCCTCACTCCCGAATGAGCTAAATACATTTTATGCTCGTTTCGAGGGAAATAACACCGCCCTTGCGGAGAGAGCTATCGCGGCCGAAGCTACAGAGGTTAGTTCACTCTCCGTCTCTGTAGCGGATGTAACCCAATCCTTCCGATGGGTGAATATCCGTAAAGCCGCGGGTCCAGATGGCATTCCGTGCTGCATCATCAGAGCATGCGCTAACCAACTGGCTGGTGTTTTTACGGACATTTTCAACCTTTCCCTCTCCTTGTCTGTGGTCCCCACATGCTTTAAAACATCCACCATTGTGCCTGTACCAAAGCAATCCAAAATCACTTGCTTAAATGACTGGCGTCCTGATGCTCTGACCCCCATCATCAGCAAATGCTTTGAGAGACTAATCAGAGATTACATATGCTCTGTGCTGCCTCCCTCACTGGACCCATTGCAGTTTGCTTACCGCAACAACCGCTCCACTGATGATGCCATTGCATCTACACTACACACTGCTCTCTCCCACCTGGAAAAAATGAACACTTATGCAAGAATGCTGTTTGAAGACTACAGCTCAGCATTCAACACCATAGTACCCTCCAAGCTTGATGTGAAACTCCGGGCTCTGGGCTTAAACAGCTCGCTGTGCAGCTGGATCCTGGACTTCCTGTCAAGCAGACGCCAGGTGCTTAGAATGAGCAGCAACATCTCCTCATCACTGACCCTCAACACTGGAGCCCCATAGGGCTGTGTTCTCAGCCCACTCCTGTATTCCCTGTACAGACATGACTGTGTGGCAACACACAGCTCCAATGCCATCATTAAGTTTGCTGATGATATGACGGTGGTAGGTCTGATCACTGACAATGATGAAACAGCCTACAGAGAGGAGGTGCACACTCTGACACACTGGTGTCAGGAGCACAACCTCTCACTCAACATCAGCAAGACAAAGGAGCTTGTGGTGGACTTCAGGAGAAGACACAGAGAACACAGTCCCATCACCATCAATGGAGCACCAGTGGAGAGAGTCAGCAGCTTCAAGTTCCTCTGTGTCCACATCACTGAGGAACTCACATGGTCCGTCCACACTGAGGCCGTTGTGAAGAAGGCTCATCAGCGCCTCTTCTTCCTGAGACGGTTGAAGAAGTTTGGAATGAACCGCAACATCCTCACACGGTTCTACACCAGCATTGTAGAGAGCATCCTGACTGGCTGCATCACTGCCTGGTACGGCAGTAGCACTGCCCACAACCGCTAAGCCCTGCAAAGGGTGGTGCGAACTGCCAGACATATCATCGGAGGTGAGCTTCCCTCCCTCCAGGACATATATACCAGGCGGTGTGAGAAAAAAGCTCAGAGGATCATCAGAGACTCCAGCCACCCGAGCCATGGGCTGCTCTCACTGCTGCCATCAGGCAGGCGGTATCGCAGCATCAGGACCCGCACCAGCTGACTTCATGACAGCTTCTTCCCCCAAGCAGTCAGACTTTTGAACTTTTGATCTCTCACAATCATTTTACATCAGCACTGCACTTTATTAATCTTATTATCTCACACTGGACTGTCATAAATTATATTCTCTCTTAACAACACACTGGCAACTGACTATCAGCCAACAGCCTGAATGTCAATACAGTACAATACAACCTACTGTATATTTTATATATACTATATATACTATTTTTATTGTATTCTGTGTATTCTATATTGTGCGTATGTGTATTCTATATTGTGTGTATTGTATACTGTACATTGTATATTATTATTTGTATATTGTGTTGTGTGTAATTATGTGTATATTAGATATGTAAATTGTGTTGTGTAAATCTGATGTTTATTGTAAATTGGTATAGGTCTCATCACTGTCATGACTGCTATGTTGCTTGGAACTGCACCCAAGACTTTCACCCACTGTTGCACTTGTGTATATGGTTGTGTGACAATAAAAGTGATTTGATTTGTTTAATAAATACACTGGGCCATACAGCGAACTGCTTATCCGGAGGAGTGAAGCTGTCATAAAAAATCATTCAAATTTAAAAGGGCTTCCATTTGGTTTTCTGCTGAAATAAAAGGTCAATTAAACTAGATGCATGAAATTGATAAATAAATATATTATGTGATTATTCAAAGTAATACATAATAATAATAATAATAATAATAATAATAAATCGCAAGTGTGCTGTTGTACTGAATAAAAAATTTCTGTATTTGAAAAATCTAAATGTGTTTTAGAGTGTGCTGTGAGGATCGGGATAGGAAAAAATAAATAAGAATAAAAAAATGAAAAGTCATTGATCAGTTTTTTTTATTATTAAAGTTTTATGAATTCATTTGATTAGAAAGCCTTTTGATGATTAAAAAAAAATAAATAAAAAATATTAAACTTTAAAACACAGAACTTAGAAAAAATAAACCGGTAAACACGGAATTTGTAAAAAAATAAAACTGAATTGGAAAAACAAAGGCCCCTACATAAGCAGCAATTGAATGTCAACAGGTGTCATGATTCTCTGTCTTTCTCTCTCTCCATCTCTTTCTCTCCTTATCAGCTATGCTCCATCTATCACGTGCCCTGCACAGTAAAACTGGCCAGTAAATCCCTGAAGCTTGCCAGCTGAATAATGAAATACTCCCAATGCTTCCTCATCAGAGTGCATTCATTTTCATGTTAGCAGCGGGAACTGTGTATTATGTGAAAGCCCTTTAAACAGGACTTAATAAATCAAGTGCTATTTGCAAAAATGATCTTTAGAAATAAATATTTTCATTATCATGATTATAGAGCTGTTCAGTTTGCAGTCCTAAAATCCAGAAGAGAAATCTCATTTTCGAGCTATGGGTTCCTTCATGAATTTCCCATAGATTTTTAGAATAGAGATGTTTGATTTGTGAGTAAAATAAAGTCTGTGGTTAACATTTCTTGAAAAGACTTTTACGTTTTGTTCTATAACATAAACATTAGCATCTTCCAGTGTGAGGTTGTTAATCACTTCACCAACTCAACTCAACTGCTGAGTTAATGGCTCCAAAAATTGAGAGTGCACTTCCGCTGAGTTTAAAAAAAATTGTTCAGCTGCTGGGGCGGGCTCTTGTGGTCTCGTCAAGAGACCAGTTAGCTTCCTCTCACACTAAAGAACTGACAAAAACTGTTGAAGGTTCCCCCTTGAAAGTTTTGCCGTTAGAGCTCTCCCCTTTGGAGTTGATTTGGTGCCCACCTTTGTGTGGTGCCCCTGTATGATGCATACCTGGTTTCTGCGCCATTTGTTTGGAGTCAGCTAGTGAGATGCCAGGTTTATCTTTTAAAAGCAAACAGCAGTTTCAGAATTCACCTTTGAGCTAGGAATGTGTGTAATTTATGTTGTAGAATAAAACATGAATGTCTATTGAAATTATGTTAAAGACAGATGTTATCTCTCTATTTAATTAAAAAATTGAAAACCATTATTTTAAAATCTCATTGGAAAATAAGCCTTCTGTTGGCATGCAAATTGATGCCATGACTGAACATCTCTAGTCAATAATGAAGTGCATTTTGTGTCCACCTCTAGAGAGATGATGGTGAAGGTGTCTGTGGGTGGTATTTTTTCCACTGCACTTTGTAATGATACCCGGTTTTCCTCACCGTCTCCATTCCATTCTCATTTCAGTTAATTCCAGTGGATTTCAACCCCTGCACTTTGTTCTTATCTGTTGACTGCAGGACACTACTCTTCTCCACCATTCTGTGTCTTTGGGTTTCAGGGTTGAGCAGCATGTGTTCTTGTGTTATGTGCTGTAGAGTTATTGTGGAAGATACTGACACCTATGGGATTACCTTGTTGGGTGAAACTGTTATTCACTCATATTTTGTTTTCCAGGTATTCATGGTTTTCATTCTTGAATGATATATCACAAAAAGTGTTTTTCCCCAAACAGTTTAGCTCCTATTTAGCAAATGATAATGCATGGGGGAAGTACTGTATGTGCTTTGAATAATTCATCTGTTGTGGCTCATTGGTGTCCTCCACTGACTAACTCATGTTCCACTTCTGTCACTCACTCGACATTGTGTTGATGTAGTGACACTAGGGGTCGATCTTGAGAGCCCGAGACACCCTCAGATCTTTGAGAAAAGGCCAATGAGAATTGGCGAGTAGAATTTGCATGCCACTCCCCCCGACATATGGGCATAAAAGGGAGGCTGGAATGCAGATTCATTCAGATTTTTTCTTCGGAGCCGAGCGGTTGTATTTCAGCGAGCTGAATACTACTACTGACCATTCATCTCTTCAGAAGCATGTGCTGTTGGATATATTGTGCATTCCAGCAGCTTTCTCTCCACTCTGAACTCCACTGCAGACTACGCCCCTGGGTTGGGCTTGAGTGGAACCCTCCACCCACCCCTGACCACTCGCAGCTTGACGACTGGTTTCTAGGTTTGGCGCACCGCTCGCGGCCACCCCCCCTCCAGTCCCCTTCTTCCTGGAAGTGCACGATGAGCTGACGTGATTGTGGAGGGCACCTTTCGCTGCCCAAACCTGATCCTTCAGTTGTCCGCTCTCACTACCCTCGACGGTGAGTGGCCGAGGGTTATGCCGCAATACCCCAGGTGGATAAGGCGATCGTGGCACACCTGTGCCCTCTGAGCGCCACCACCTGGCGGACTCGTCTGGCGCTCCCTTCCCGAGCCTGTAGGATGACGTTGTCTCTGGCGACTAAAGCCTACAGCGCTGCCAGTCAGGCCGCCTCCGCCCTGCACGCCATGGCCCTCTTACAGGTCCATCAGGCCAAGGCTTTGAAAGAGCTAAACGAGGGTAGTTCTGATCCCGGTGTGCTACAAGAGCTGCGCTCGGCGACCGATCTCACCCCCCGTGCGACTAAGGTCACAGCGCGTGCACTCTGGCAGACGATGTCCACGCTTGTTGTCCAGGAGCGCCACTTGTGGCTGAACCTGGTCGAGATGAGGGACGCGGACCAGGCACGGTTCCTTAATGCGCCCATCTCCCAGGTCAGCCTCTTTGGCGACACTGTCGAGGACTTCGCCCAACAGTTCTCGGCAGTGAAGCAACAGATGGAGGACATTCAGCACATCTTTCCCCCGATGCGGCTCAAGAGTGCACACCCCGTCTGTTCGAAGAGGGTATCCCCCTGCGGCAACACAAACTCAACCGGCTCCACCCGAGCCCAGCCCTCGGCCCCCGGCGTAGAGCCTCCCGCAGGAGAGGGACACCCACCGCTTCTCGGCTGGCTGTGAAGACCCCCAGGAGGGCTTCCAAGCGCCCCTGAGACAGGACACCCGAGGATCGAGATGTTTGTGGGAACTCCGGAGCTGGTAGCCACCCCAATCCATCCCCCGGTGGAGGGCTGGGAGGAAAATCTTTTGTTCCCTTTTTCTTTTCTGTTCGCCCACATTGGTACCCACATTGTCAAAAAAAAGAGCAATTTCCTCTCTCCTTGGGTCACACCACCAGTTCTCACGGTCGCCGTCCCCACGGCTACCAGACACCGACCGCCTGCAGCCTGGGCCTCACGAACACGGCCCCCCGCCTTTGCGTGCCCCGCTGCATCACACAAATCACACCCCTGGCCGGCCGGTGGTGACGAGTCTCGAGGACGGCCCGAGAGGCCCTCCTCCTCAGTCGTCGGCCCGCCTTATGCCGGGTGCGCGGAGCAAGGTCAAGGGTCCCCTCAGCGCGGCTGCCTCGGGTCGGAGCACCGTTCCCCAATGCGGCAATCCCTGCTCCCCCCTGCCGCGAGGCCCCACCCCCAGGAACGTGCCCCTTGCCCAGAGTGTGGACGCATGGCTATCACTTTCCAACCCGTCGTGCTGGCTGGCCAGAACCATCCGACTCGGCTATGTGATTCAATTCGCCAGGCACCCGCTCCGGTTCCACGGAGTTCTCTTCACATCAGTGAATGATGAGAGCGCCGCCGTCCTGCGGGCGGAGATTGCCTGTCCCTCTATCGTGCCCTTATTGGTTTGGCCAATCTTGGACCTGCGAGTTCTGAACTGGGCCTTGCACAGACTCCCGTTCAAGATGCTGATGCAAAAGCACATTTTGATGTACATCCAGCATCAAGATTGGTTCGTGCCGGTAGACCTGAAGGACGCGTACTTTCACATCTCGATTTTACCTCGACACAGACCCTTCCTAAGGTTCGCGTTTGATGGTTGGGCATATCAGTACAAGATCCTCCCCTTCGGCTTGTCCCTGTCCCCTCGCGTCTTCACGAAGGTTGCAGAGGCAGCCCTTGCCCCGTTAAGGGAAGTGTGCATTCGCATACTCAATTACCTCGACGACTGGCTGATTCTAGCGCACTCTCGAGAGTTAATGTGTGCACACAGGGACCTGGTGCTCATGCACCTCAGCCGTTTAGGGCTTTGGGTCAACTGGGAAAACAGCAAGCTCTCCTCGGTTCAGAGCATCTCTTTTCTCGGCATGGAGTTAGACTCGGTGTCAATGATAGCGCGCCTCAGATGCGAGCACGCGCAGTCAGTGCTGAACTGCCTGAACTTATCCAGGCGGGAAATGTTGGTCCCACTGAAGTACTTTCAGAGGCTCCTGGGGCATATGGCATCCTCAGTGCCGGTCATGCCACTCGTTTGATGCATATGAGACCGCTACAGCACTGGCTCCAGACCCGAGTCCCGAGGTATGCATGGCACAACCATGCCCGCCTGCCGCCGCCTTTTCAGCCCTTGGACAGACCTTTTGTTCCTTTGGGTTGGAGTCCCCAAACAGCAAGTGTCCAGGCACATAGTGGTTATGACGGATGCCTCCAAGACAGGCTGGGGCGCCGTGTGCAATGGGCATGCAGCCGCTGGCTCCTGGACAGGACCTCGCCTACGTTGGCACATCAACTGCCTCGAGTTGCTGGCAGTACAGCTTGCCCTGCGGAGGCTATTGCCGTTGATCAAGGGCAAGCACGTGTTGGTCCGGATGGACAACACAACGACAGTGGCTTATATAAACCACCAAGGCGGTTTACGCTCTCGTCGCATGTCACAACTCGCCCGTCACCTCCTCCTCTGGAGTCAGCGGCGACTCAGGTCGCTGCGGGCCACTCATATCCTTGGCAACCTCAACGCCACAGCAGATGCTCTGTCACGGCTGGTGACACTCAGGGGAGAGTGGTGACTCAACCCCCAGGTGGTCCAGCTGATTTGGAGTCGACACAGCAAGGCACAGGTAGACCTGTTCGCCTCCCGGGAATCCTCCCACTGCCTGCTCTGGTATGCCCTGATGGGAGCTCCCCTCGGTACAAACATGCTGGCACACAGCCGGCCCTGGGGGCTGCACAAATATGCATTCCCCCCAGTGAGCCTACTTGCACAGGTTCTGTGCAAGGTCAGGGAGGATGAGGAGCAGGTCATTCTCGTGGCTCCGTATTGGCCCACCCAGACATGGTTCTCAGACCTCACGCCCCTCGTGACAGCACCTCCCTGGCAAATTCCCCTGAGGAAGGACCTTATTTCTCAGGGACGGGGCTCCCTCTGGCACCCACACCCAGACCTCTGGAATCTCCATGTCTGGTCCCTGGACAGGACGCGGAAGATCTAACTGGTCTACCACCCACAGTGTTTAACATGATCACTCAGGCCAGAGCTCATTCTACAAGGCAGCTGTATTCCCTGAAGTGGCGTATCTTCGCTAAGTGGTGTTCTTCTGCATTCCAGCCTCCCTTTTATACCCCTATGTCGGGGGGAGTGGCATGCAAATTCTACTCACCAATTCTCATTGACCTTTTCTCAAAGATCTGAAGGTGTCTCGGGTTCTCAAGATTGACCCATAGTGTCACTACATCGACACAACGTCTCATTCCCTCCATCAGGGAATGGAGGTTACGACAGTAACCAAGACGTTTTGTGCCTAATGGGTATTTATTCGACTCATTAACAGTAGCTTATTAAATTCCATTTCAGGGAAAAAGCAGAAGAATAACATTTTAACATTTACACATTAGATTTGTGTACCACAAATCTTGGGGCCCTCCTCACTTTCATGAGATGAAAACACATAATAATTTGTATGAGATCATTTTTACGACCCTTAATATGAAGATATCGTTCAACTTGGCTTGTACGAAAAGGTACGACTTTTATTCCCATAGAAACCAACAAATCCTCAAACAGAATTTCAAATTCATGGTTAGGTTTAGGGCTTGGGTAAGGGGTTAGACTTTGTGGTTAGGTTTAAGCTTGATTTAGGAGTTAAATTTAGGAAAAATCATAGTAACATTGTTCATTGGTTCATTTATTTTTCTTTATGAGAGTAAAAGGCATACGTTTTTGTACTAGCTTGCCTGATTTCAGCATTATTATAACGACTTGGTCTAATGACAAAAAAATCTAAAATACTTGTCTCTTTATTTATTATGTTCTTTGTAGAAATATTTCTCTGTTCATTTTTCTAATTTCTATCATTTAAAAAGTGCAAATCTTACTTTGCATCACATGAAAGCAATTGGACTGAAATTGACAGCATCTTTACTTTGAAGCTCGGTCACTGAATCAGCCTTGTTTGTTTGTTTGAAAGTTATTTCGATCAATGGACCCTTTTCACATATCCTGGTTGGAGAGCAGATGTAGACGCATTACTCCAACAGAAAAAGAAAAAAATTATTGATTACGCTTTCACAGCTTTGCAAAAGAAGATAAAAATAGAGAGCACTGTATAACAGCAGTAAGAAGAGAGAAATAGGCCAAATTTGCTGTCACTCCCTCAGCAGCTGTGTTAACTGATTTAAAAAAAAAAAAAAAAAAAAAAAAAAATTATTCCAGGGTAATATATTACAAAGTACAATGCTATACATTTACAATAAATATTGTTAAAATTGGAAATATAAAAAGGTTTGCAACATTTACGTTGTTAAAGAAGGCGGAAACATGTCTTAGCAGGTCTGTGAAAAGGGTCCATAATCCACATTCCAGCATGTGATACGATATTTCCCGCATTTGTGATTACTGTGTAAATCCATTTAGGCCGTGACAATAAAAAGTCTGTATACACACACGGTTTATTTGCCTCTTTGATGCTTTCTTTCAAAGGCGATGCTAGAGAGAATCTAGATGTGGAGAATGTAGATCAGTGTTTCTCACCTGGGTCACACGTTTGTTCTGATAGGATCGGAAACAGCAAGGACTATATAATCATGCATAGTTAAGATAGCAAAAAAAGAGAGTAGAAAACACTTTCCAGTTATTTTGTTACTGACGTCAAAGGCTGTGTATCCAATCAAATTGTACAGTATTTTGGTACAAATTTATCTATCACTTGGTAAAAGCTAGCCTAATTAGATGCTATCATGGACAGTTTGCGTTACATGCCCTGATCCTTGAACACCATGAACAAAATTACACAAGTTAAAACAAAATATGATGCAGACTACAATAAATACAGGTTCACTTGCAACAAGGATAAATATGGTTTCTGGTGACACAATTAATTTTGTGTTTTATATTATTGGCTGCTGAGAGCATGAAACCACTTAAATTTGGTGTAAACTATTTTGGTATTGTGTTGGGTTACCATATGATTTCCAATGCAAAATTTTGATCCTGAAGCAAAACAAGTTAAATGCCATTTTAGATAGTCTCCTGTTTCCTAGAAAGAAAAAAACAATGTGATGAAAGTGTTTTTAAAAAAAAAATATATATATATATTTTATTTTTTTGTTTTGACAAACATCCACAAATGTTTCTGAACAAGATTTGTTTCACTGATATATTCCATGAATTAAAAATAAAAAAGTTCTAGATTGGGTGCCTCTGCAGAATCTTGGTCATGACTTGGTCAGTGTTTTATATGACTAGCAGCTAAAGAAGTTGAAATATGAGTACTAGGGCTGGGCTTTAGGACGATGTATTCTGATATCGACGATGTCGTACAAAGATCCCGATGCCGATTGCGAACAGACGGTGATCGACAATATCGGGAAATGGCAAAACCATGGATCCGGGAAGTCCCAAATATATTAAACAGTGGCCAGGGTGTGAAGCTAGCACCTGCCACCTGCAAAATGCGACGAGGCTGAATCCAGTTCGCAAGCTCAACGTCAAAATGTATTTCATGCGTGAGTAATTTCGCTCATCTACCCGCAACAGGCGGGCTACCTATAAGACGTCTCGGAGTGACACATGACAAGAAATGCTGTTAGACACAAAGACACATGCTTGAAGAAACACACTTTATTATATTTTTAAGAACAGACAAAATAAAAGCCACCACTGCTTGTGTGTGATTCACTGTTTGGTCAGAGGCATGCAGCGCGAGCCTGTCTCGTGGAACAAGCACATGTAAAGAGTTTTTACTCTTTTTTCTGTTTCATTCATCTGAAAACTGTTTGCAAGAATAATGTTGTCAATGAGAATGCTGCAAATGATCTCTGATCATCTTGGGAGGTGCTGTGAGTTTAGTTTTCTTTATTTCCACATGGTTTGCATGCATTGTGAATGCAACTCTGTAGGTTCAGTAATATTAAAAGAAACAATATTGGAGAGACAAAGACGAAAGTGATTAAATCATAAAGTAATACAAGACACGTTCACCTTGAACCTAAAATTTTGTTTTATTTTTCTTTTCTTTAGGCAGCATGAACTGTACTACCAAAACGCAATACAAACACAAATTCGATAAGAACGCACGTGTGGCAGCATTATTTTGGGAACACAAGGGAATTTATTAGGCGTATTTATTTTGATTATTATTGACTTTACATTTATAATTGTATTTTTTTCTTAATCTGTAGGCTATTAGTAATTTTCCAACTGTTGTCATTGACAGATGCTTGTGTGATTGCAAATGGAGCCTTTGGAGACAGTCAATGTTTGGATTTGAGGAGGTGGTTAAATAAGATTTTCTTGATCACTTCGTTATTTTATATCTTATTTCATTTAGTTTAAAGTGAAATTTGAATTTATAAATGTCTTTTGTTTATGTTTTTCATGTTTCAATAAATGAATACAAATTTTAAAGCGAAATCAATAAAGCAAAAAAATTAACTGTCCCTCGGCAGGGGGGTTGATGATGTAATCGGATATTGTGATATTTTTTAAGGCGATTATCAATAAAATAATTGTAACGTATCGCCCAGCCCTAATGAGAACAGTTGTGCTTACACCCTTACAACTGTTATCTCTCTGTGTAAGTAAACCCTGCATTGAAGCCTCTATCGCAGAGATCAGAGAAAGCTGTTTTTCCCATTTCTATTTCCTTACAGTATTATGGTGGAGAGGCATGGAAACACTACCTCTGTTGTTTAAAAGAAAAAAAGACAGCATTTCATAAATCTTGAAAAGTTTTTGGTGGAGAAGTGTTAGTATTTTTCAAACCCCTCTATAATGTCTGGCAATGATGATGTGTTGAGCGTGAAAGAAAGTTCTTCTCTCTCTTTCTTATAGATCATCCATATGATATATAATGCATCAAACAAGTGAACCTGGGGCACTAATGTCTGATTCTTGTTTCTACCTACACACAAACACACACACACACACACACACACACACACACACACACACACACACACACTAAGACACGCAAGAGCACACATGCACTCGAATGAGCATGCATCACTAAGCACATACACACTAAAACATCATACACAATACAGAAAGTCCTATGTCCGCAGAATTAGACTACTGGGCTATTGGATGGATGTGTTTTTATTTTGTGTTGAGTGGTGCGATTAAAGTGATTGATTGATTTTGATCTTTAAGCAGTACTTTTCTAAATAATATGAAATAATAAAATGTAAAAGCAGAGTTTTAAATACCAGCTCAATCCTAATCTACTCGATCTAGCAATACTTTTTGTTTTGCCTTAGTAGTAAGCATCAGCAGCGTCTCTCAAAGCTTCTGCTCTACGGCTGCAGGTTGCATTGTATATATATATATATAGTAAATATATTACATATATTGCATATACACTCAATGAGCACTATTAGGAACACCTGTACACCTACTTATTCATGCGATTATCTAATCAACCAATCATGTGGCAGCAGTGCAATGCATAAAATCTTGCAGATATGGGTTAGGAGCTTCAGTTAATGTTCACATCAACCATCAGAATCTGAAAAAAAAAAAGGGATCTCAATGATTCAACCGTGGTATGATTTTTGGTGCCAGATGGGCTGGTTTGAGTATTTCTGTAACTGCTGATCTACTGGGAGTTTCATGCACAACAATCTCTAGAGTTTACTCAGAATGATGCCTGGCATGTCTTAAGGTAAATATTAGGTCAAAAATGGCAAAAAAGAAACAGCTTTCACTAGAAACTCGTCAGTCAATCATTGTTTTGAGGAATGACGGCTATACAATGCTTTGCGTTTTGATTTTGATTTCATACAAAGGTGTACACTACAGTCTTCAAAGACAAAGGACAACTAGCCTTAACAAGGACAGAAAGAGATGTGTAAGGCCAGATGTACAACTAAACAAGAGGATAAGTACATCAGAGTCTCTAGTTTGAGAAATAGACGCCTCACATGTCCTCAGCTGACAGCTTCATTGAATTCTACCCACTCAACAGCAGTTTCATGTACAACAGTAAAGAGAAGACTCAGGGGTGCATGCCTTATGGGAAGAATTGCAAAGAAAAACCCACTTTTGAACAGAAAAACAAAAAGAAAATGTTTGAGTGGGCAAAGAAACACAGACATTGGACAACAGATAACTGTTATGGATCTTAACCACATTGAGCTTTTGTGGGATCAGCTAGACTGTAAGGTGCGTGAGAAGTGCCCGACAAGACAGCCACATCTATGGCAAGTGCTACATGAAGCATGGAGTGAAATGTCACTTGAGTATCTGGACAAACTGACAGCTAGAATGCAAAGGATCTGCAAAGCTGTCATTGCTGCACGTTGAGGAATTTTTTATGAGAACTCTTTGAAGTAATTTAAGAAGTTCTGAACATTTTTTACAAATTGTAATAGTAATTTTTCATGTTATTAATGTCCTGACTATACATTGTGATCAGTTGAATGCCACTTTGGTGAATAAGTACCAATTTATTTCCATAAGAGCAAAATCTGTACATTATTCCAAACTTTTGGCCGCCAGTGTATATGTTGCAGTAAATAGTTTTTTTAACCAAATTTTAAACACATAGACAGATAATTTGAAATGCTTTCCCAGATATTCAATGAGACCTTAAAATTAAATAATCATAAAGACCCAAACTCTATATGATTTTCAGGAAATTGAAATCAACATCAGGTAAAATGAGCATAATGAAAAATTGGCGCAACCTCTATATTACATATTATTTGCATAGTTGAATGCGGATAACAAAAATTAGCATTTACACCTTCATCGAAAGTAGTCAGAATCCATTCCTTACCACCTCAAAATGCTCACAAAGCGTCTTGGCTGCATTTACATCTGGCATTTATTGTGATCAAGTGCAAGTAAATTGTGAAATGATCAGCAAAAATGCATGTTAATGTCTGTTGTAAAGGCTTATAGATTTAACTAAAGGCATTAAACAAGTGTCACACTTGTGACAAGTGACCCACTTGTCACATTGATTAAATGTCATCTAGGGAAGCATGGAAGTGGTAGCCGAATTTTTAAGTAGCAATCTCATGCAGAGGTGACACTGGGAAAACACTGAGATCTCAATGGTGCTCAATCACAATGGTAGCCTTGAGCAAGGGTCTTAACCTTAGATTGCTTTAGAGAGATCATATTGGCAATTAGTGAACATTTGTTTGTCTTGGATAAAAGACAGTTCACAAGTAACTAAGCACACAATTATAGGCATATTTATCAATGGCACTCTCTTTCTTATCTTCTGTGTCCAAGTCCAAACAAAAATACCAACTGACAGGGACAACCTTTTCCTGCTAAAGCAGCGAGGTGATAACATGTTGATTCAGGATTAGAGGTGTCTTTTCAAGCCCAAACTTGTGTCGCCTGCCTTTTCTGTTTGTAACCATTCATATTAACTCAACACACCCAAAACATCCTATACACAGCCTGAAGGTTTGTTTGAGGAATCAGGATTTAATTTTAAGCACATAATTTTGGTTGTTACCAAAAAGATTTATCACAATAAAATATAAAAATAAATAAACAAAAATTCCTTTTGCACTTTTCATTTCTCACTGTTATTTTCTTGATTTTCCCAATAAATGTTATAACAGCTTATTCCCCACCAGCCTCATTTAAACAACCTCAGGACAGACTGCTTCATGTTCTATTCACAATTTTAGGCTTAGCTTAGCAAGCAGTTGAGCACAAAGTGAATTCTCATTTACCTGCACTGGCAATTTCCATTTACATGATCTGTGGACTTTTTTGTACATTGCTTTGGTAAGAAAACATCTGCTTAAAACATACATGTAATCTGTCAATCCTTTCATGCTATATATGGGTTAAATTAGTTCATTAAACCCGAAAAGACATAAATTAATGCTTTTTGAAATCTAGGGTGTTCCTACACTTTTCCCTCCTTTGAGTGCTGAAAATAGAGTATAAATAGTTTTAAACCATTTTTGGTGGATACTGGTACTGGAATAATATATATTTTTTTTTAAATATACGTAACTACTGTATTAATGAGCTATGGAATCTCTTGTTCCACTCCAGCAAGAACCTTTCTGAGTCTGAGTCATACTTCACTAAAACGGCATATAATGTTAAACTAAAGTACACAGCACTTCGTATTTACTTAAAGGAATATACCTGGTTCAATACAAGTAAAGCTCAATAGTCAGCATTTGTGGCATAATATTGATTTCCACTCAAATTATTTTGACTAATTTAAACTACTTTTCTGCTCAAATAATACACACATTCTAACAGTGTGAGTGCTTTAATGTAAGTGCTTTTATAAAATTATAAGCTTCACATTTCTGCTTTTAAAGCCTTAAAACATTGGCCCCATTCTCTTCCATTTTAAGTGCCTCATTGTAACCTTGATTTTTTCTTTGTTTTAAAGAAAAGGAGTTACAAGTAAAAAAAAAAAAAAAAAATATATATATATATATATATATATATATATATATATATATATATATATATATATATATATATATATATGATTATTCTTTTTTTTTTTTGTGCTAATCAACATTATGCCACTAATGCTGTCGATTGAGCTTAACTTGTTTTGAACCTGGAACGTCCACTTACAAGTACATTATTTTTGCTTTTTTGCAGAGTTTCTTCCACAGTGCTATGTACTTCCATATAGTATTTGTTGGAGAACTGGCAGATTGTGTTGAAAAATTCATAACAATTAGGTTTGACCTCAACTAATTGCTAGTGGTGGACTTTTGTCAAAAAATCACTCAAACTGACTCCCACAGCCATACTGTTGCATATTTTTCTGTCATCTGAGGTTGAAGGATTGGGCTGCTGAGCTGCCAGAGTTCCATATTTGTATTTGTTCTGATTCTGGTCTGTTCATATTTGTTGATAATTGAAACAGTGTAGCATACTTGCATTACTTACGTGCCACCCTCCAATAAGCAAGATGACTCAACATACTGAACTCAAGAAAAACAAAGACACAGTCCCGTAACACAAGTGGAAAGTAATCTTTGAGTGTATTTTTAAAAAAGAGCCAGAGGGCAAATCTCTAAACATTTATCAGATTGAATAAAATAATTAAATATGGGTTGTCTTTTTTTCTTCCCCAGGATCTAAGTGTGTAGTGAAACCCAAGTTCAAATAATTAAGATCTCCAAGCAGCTTTACAGATGTCTTTGTAATTAATGTCAGATTGTTTACTCCACTGTTGTGCACATGTAGCTGGGAATAACAACACGTAACCACTGTTCAATTTTAAGAGCAACAGTAATGTCATCACATGCTCAGAATAGTCTCCTGTTGAGTGCTCGGTATCCTTTTAAACCGATGCTTGCCACAAATAGCCATTGCTCTGAAAACTTTTTCCATTAGTGACTTCTGCATGGCATAATATCTCAGAAGTGCAGGGATGGGGAAGAAGTGACTTGGAACACATAGAACAAAGACCACACTAGTGACTTATTTAGAGGTCAGGGCTTTTAATGCTCAGAGGAGACAGTCTGATAGGGGGATTACTTCATCAGCTTTGCACATTTATATAACTCTAAGAAGCTGACATTATGACCCGTCTTTGTAGTCTGACCCATTTCAAATGAAATAGACTCTTTGTTGATTATTTTTTGGAATAAATTATCCAGTTGACTCACATTACATTGAGGTTCCTGTAACAGGTTCTTTAACTCTCTTTGAAATGAGCAAGCAGAGGCCAGATTAATTTCCACCTTCTCTCGTCTTTTTATTGTCACTTTTCAGTGTCACAGCAATCTTTACACACACACAGCACACACACACAGCAAGCGTGTGTCACTCTCTCCCCTCTGTGGCTCTCATCTTCCCTTTAATCTCTCTGTCACCTCTCACTGCAACACAGGACAGCTGTTAGTAAATTACCCACAGGCGTAACCCCTTATTGCTCTCATCTCCCGATCTTGCTCTCTGCACCTCCACATATCCCCATCGCCCCACTCATGCCGGGGAGCCATCCAGCCTGCCCGCTACTCCCCCACCACCCCACCCCCCATTTCTACAGAGGATGTCTGCGAAAGCCATCTGCGCCCCCAGTCTGCCATTGGAGCAAGCCGTGGTCTGAACAGAGGATAAAAGCCCGTCCCAGGAGGTAGTACCGAAGGGTAAGGACCGCCCACTTGATGGCCAGACATTCCTTCTCAATGGTGCTGTACCTCAACTCTCTTACCGAGAGATTCTGACTGATGTACAGCACTGGACGCTCCTCCCCCTCGACCACCTGGGACAACACGGCTCCAAACCCCCTGTCCGACATGTCGGTCTGTAAAGTAAAAGGGAAAGAGAAATCAGGAGAGTGTATAAGTGGTCCACCACAAAGTGCAGCTATCACTTGAATAAAGCCTGTTGGCACAGCTCTGTCCACTGGACCAGATCTTGCACTCCCTTCTTAGTCAGATCAGTCAGCGGGCTGGTGACAGTCAAATATTTAGACACAAACCTACGGTAATAGCCAGCCAGCCCCAGAAACTGTCTCACCTCCTTTTTGGGTCTTGGGCAAGTTGCAATCACTGCGGTCTTATCAATTTGGGGACACACCTGCCCATGACCCAAGTGAAAGTCCAGATACCATACTTCCACCCTCCCAATTGCACACTTCTTTGGGTTTGCCATGAGTCCCGCCCACTACAGCAATCTCAGGACAGCCCTCAGGTGCTGCATGTGCCACTGCCAATCGTTACTTGTAAATGATGATGTCATCCAGATAGGCAGCGGCATACACAGCGTGTGGGCGAAGGATTCTCTCTATGAGCCGCTGAAACATAGCTGGGGCCCCAAACAAACCGAACAGAAGGGTCACAAATTGGTGTAATCCAAATGGAGTGGAAAATGCTGTTTTTTTCACAGGACATGGGAGTCAATGGAATCTGCTCATATCCCTTTGTCAAATCCAGTGTCTAATTAAAGCGAGCCATGCCTAACTGATCTAGCAGTTCCTCAATATGAGGAATAGGATACGCATCAAATTTAGACACTGAATTGACTTTTTGAAAATCCACACAGAACTGAACTGACCCATTGGTCTTAGGTACAAGAACCACCGGGCTGGACCAGTCATGTTGGATTCCTCTATTACTCCCATATCGAGCATGGCCTTAATTTCTTCCCGTACCACTTGTTTCATGTGTTCGGGCAACCTATAGGGGTGAGTGCATACTACCACCTCTGGGGTTGTCTCAATGTGGTGTTCTATAAGATTTGTACGACCAGGGAGGGGCAAAAACACATCGGAAAATTCTGCTTGTAACTTGGCAACCTCCATGACTTGCGACAGAGAGAGGTGGTCTCCACACGGGACCGGGGTGATTTGATTAAATATTTTACTATTCACTTACAGCCCCATCTCCTCCATCTCCAGAACCACCATCGCCAATGACACAGGGACCTCCTCTCTCCAAAGTTTCAGGAGAGTAAGGTGGTATATCTGCCACGCTCCACCCCATCCATTCGTATTACCTCATAGTCAACATCCCCAACTCGCTGTGTTACCTCAAAGGGTCCTTGCCACTTTGCAAGTAATTTAGAGCTCGATATGGGTAATAATAAGAGTACCTTATCTCTCAGTGTCAATTCACAAAGCCAAGCACCCCTATTGTATAGCCGGGATTGATGTTCTTGAGCCTGGAGCAAATTCTCCAGTGTTACTCATCCTAGTGTGTGGAGTTTTGCTCTCAGGTCAAGAATGTACTGGATTTAGTTTTTTCTCTCTGAAGGTCCCTCCTCCCAATTTTCCCTCAAGATGTCTAAGACACCGTGAGGTCTGCGGCCGTACATTAATTAAAAAGGGGAAAAACCTGTGGAGGCTTGTGGAACCTCTCATAATGTGAACAATAGGGGTTCGAGCCATTTATCCCAATTCCTCCCATCCTCGTGAACGTGGGAGGGGCAGAGCCCTCTCTTCCTTCCGGGTCTCCCTGACGTGGAGCTGACATCAATGACTCAGGCAACACCTCCCCAGCCAGGGCTGCACAAATCCCACACCCGATTACCCTATTGCAGGACCCATCCGCACACATTCCCCTTAATAATGACTGAAATGCTGGCCAATTCATACCCAAAATCAGCAGATGGGTGAGGTGGGAACTAACCGCCGCCTCTATTCTATGTTTTTGTCCCTGGAATTGAACAATAACAGGCACTAAAGGGTATTCGTGTATATCCCCATGCACACACCTCACCTTCACCCTCCATGCTGCATCCAAAGCCTCGTCTTGAACCAAGCATTGGTGTATAGAGGTTTGATTACATCCCGAATCCACCAAGGCTTGGTATGCACCCCTCTGGATACTCACTGCTATCCTGTACGTCCCTGCTCAATCGGGGGCAGCATGTGGCACATCAGGGACCTGAACCAATGCCCCTACCTCCATTGCCTTGCATTGGTCCCAAAAATGTCCAGGTTCCCCACAGCACCAGTAGACTGGCCCAGGCTTTCCCCCCGCACCTCTGGCAGCGGAGTCACCAACCTGTGGGAGAGGCGAGAGAGAGAGGAATCCGGTGGGTTAGGGAAACCCGGGCGCCCGTTTTGGGAAACTGCAACCCCATTTCCGAGGTGCAGGGACAGGAAAATGGGGAGAGGAGGAGGAAGGCCGAGAGGGAAGGGGAGAGAAAGTGAGAGACGGTGACTCGCCGACCACTGGGTACGCCACTAAATGGTCCTCAGCCAGCTGGATTGCCTCCGTCAGTGACGACAGGCGGTGGCTCTGGACCCACTCAGCCGTTCCTTTCAGTAGCCGGCCGACGAACTGTTCCAGCAGTACGTAATGACATTTATATATCAGTTGGTATTGGATTTTGGTATAGGAGCATTTTTACGAGCACAAGTACAAGTACAGGAGCATAGTATCGGACCTGATACCAGTATCGGTATCGGGACATCCCAGATTTTTAGTAATGAGAATGGTCTTTTTTATGGGGGATTTCACATTAGAGCTTTTGGTGCGGACCTGAGTCTGTTTGACATCAGACTTAGGTTTGTTTGACTGGTGTGACAGAGTAGTTGAAGGAGGGAAATGGCGGTGTGGGTGACTCAGTCCTTGGACATATTTGTTTCAACTTGTAAATGCGAGTGCTTATTGTACAATATTTTGTCTATTTTTACTTAGGAGCGCTTTTTGATCAGCAAGTGTGTTTTTATTTTTTTTCTTCTTTTTTTTTATTTTATCTTTTTCAATGCCCACTTTTGTGTAATTTATTCGTGTTGACCAACCTTTCTGTCTAGCTTGTTTTTAGTTAATCAATCTCACTTTCTGTTGTCAGTTTTTACTTAACTTGTCAGCGGTGGGGTTAATTACCTGCAAGGAGTATTTTGGATATGACTAAGGATAAGAAACACAAATCCATATTGATGGATTCATCTTTAAATCTGGGTGCCTGTGTTACACTAGACTTTGAGGACTCTTATTCATCTGCAAGCATTCCACTACCAGAAACTCCGGTAAAAGAACCAATGTTAAAAGAAGACAGGAGCCATGATGTTGAAGATCTGCAGTCTCCTTTAGCTACTATGATAATAACATCTCTCAAGTCTGTCATCAATGAAAGAGCTGACATCCTTGATCAAGGCATCGAGGAAGTGAAAATGTTCATTGAATTCCTGACAGAAGAAATTAAAGATGTCAAGGGGAAAGTGGAGCGAGTCGATAAGCGGGTAACAAATGCAGAAAAAAATCAATGAGCTGGAGAACAAAGTGCAAGAATTTTCTAGATACAAGAGGAGATGGAATTTGCGGCTCTATGGTCTGCCCGAACAACCAGGAGAAAACGTAAGACAGAAAGTTTTGAACGTGTGCGAGGCCGTCATTCCAGCTTTTGCTGGTAAGTCTCATGAGCTTATCGATGTGGTACACCACCTGGGAAAACTGAGGAGCGACAGCGCTTTTAGTCAGAATCCTTCTGGAAAGAAACCACGCAGAATTATTCACCAGTTCACAATGTGTCATTTTCGTGATGCGCTCTGGAAAGCTGCAAAGAACTCTCCTTATTTGGCAAAACATGCATTTCGCGGAGGATATAAGCTGCGCAATAAACTTTGGTCACTTGTTGAAAAAGCTCGGCAGCAAGGACATCGTGTATACTTCATGGGTCCAAAGGTGTATGTTGACGGCAAAGAACTTGTTTTGCAGGGCAAAGAGGTCACCGAATGAGCTGCATTTGTTTCAGAGTGTTTTTTGCTGAATTTGTGGTGCTTTTTTGTTTTCTCTGGCTCGTTAGTGGCCTGAGATTACTGTCATTTCTATGTTCCAAGTGCTGGTTTAAAATGTTTTATAAATAAATGATGGGAAGTATGATGCACATATGTATGATTTAACCACTTTACACTAATTATTTTTATTTTATTTTTTATTTTATTTTATTTTACTGACCCCAGCCTTGTTTAACTACAAGTAATTAATTTTGATTTACAGTATGTCATGGGCTAACTCACCTGTTGTTATAGTTCTAGTGTGATATCTTTCCAATGTTTCCAAAGTTTTCTCTTTGTTCAGTTAATGCAAGAGGGTTGCGAAATGATGTTAAATGTAAAGCTGTCTTTTTATTTGCTAAAAATCTCAATACTGATTTCTGTTTTATACAAGAGTCACATGCAATTCCTAGTGATTCTACGTTTTGGAAATCACAGTGGGGGGATGAGTTTTATTCTTCATATGGCTCTAATCTTTCAGCGGGTGTCCTAACTTTAAAACACAAATGTAAGGGTAAAATAATTGAGACAATTTCTGATCCTGAAGGTCATTTTCTTTTTTTATTGGTCACTTTAAATTACATCTTTTTTGTCCTGTGTAACATTTATGGGTTTAATTCTGCCAAGAATAACTTGAAATTGTTTAATACAGTAGAAACACATTTGGACTATTTCATGTCTAAATACCCTAACCTGTATATTCTCCTGGGCGGAGACTTTAATCAAGCTTTACACGACTCTTTGGACAGATCACCACCTAGGTTGACCAGTGCTTCATCAGGCCTTTGTGATTTGTTCTCCCGTTTTGGTCTAATTGACATTTGGAGGGAAAAAAAATCCTCAAGCATCGCAGTTTACCTGGTCTAACTGCTCTGGATCGCTGAAATCTAGGATTTAATTCTGGCTAATATCTAATTCTTTATCTCATTATGTCACCAGGGTTGAGATTTTGCCTTCTCCTTTGTCTGATCATAAATGCATACTTCTGTCATTCGACAATTCCTTTTCCCATTCAAGAACATATAGTTCCTATTGAAAATTAAATTCTGCTTTATTAGAGGATGAGGAAAATTGTCAATCTGTGAAATCTAGTGTTTAGCATTTTGTTTTTAACAAAGCTCTGTGTGAAAATAAATTTGGTTCTTATTGGGAGCTGTTAAAATATGATATTAGGTCAATGCTAATTAAAGCTGGAGTTCAAAAAGCCAAGCAAATATTGTTAAGAGAATTGTTTGCCTCTCATGCACCCCTTTTGATAATCTGTCAATTAATCAGAAATCTGAATTGGCTGACCTCCAGAACTCGTTAGATAATTTGTATATATGTATATCAAAGGGTGTGTTTATTCGTTCAATAAGGAGATGGCTGGAAGCGGATGAACATAATTATAGCTATTTTTTTTAAGTTAGATAAACAGCAAAGTCATCTTAATTCTATAAACAGACTTGATGCAAATGGAGTGGTTTTACAGAACCATAAAGACATTTCTAATTACTGTGAAGAGTTTTATAAAGACATTTATCATTCAAGGCATTCACAACAAAATTTGAATTTATTTTTTAACTCCCTTGACATAGACCGTATTCCTAAAATAGACAATAATGGCAGGCTTCTGTGTGAATCTCCCATTCAGATTAAAGTTATTTATGAGGCTACTGACAAATTGAAACTAAATAAATCTCCTGGAAACGATGGTCTGACCACAGAGTTTTATAAAAGATTCTCTAATGAACTTTCTCCATTTCTCCTCAAAGTTTACTCAGAAAGCCTTAACAAGGGAACTCTCCCACCCTCTATGACTCAGGGTGTTCCTAAACCTCTAAAGGGCCAGTCTCAGTTAGAAAATTGGAAGCAAATAAGCCTTCTAAATAAAATCTTAGCCATGATTTTTGCAAAAAGGATTAAAAATATTCTGGATAATATAATTGATGAGTGTCAGTCGGGTTTCATGAGAGGCAGGCTTATATCAAATAATATTAGACTAGTGCTTGATATTTTAGATCACTCGGATATGATCTCAGACGACAGTTTCTTGCATTTTCTTGAAATCTACAAAGTTTTTGATTCTGTTGAGTTTCCTTTTATTGTAAAATCTTTAAATATATTTGGTTTTGGCTTCAATTTTATTAATGCAGTTCAAACTTTGTATAATAATGCTAATGCTTCAATCATATTACAGCATGGTACTACTCGTAGGTTTAGGATAGGCAGGGGGATCCGTCGAGGCTGCCCAATCTCACCATATTTTTTTCTCTTGCCTATGCAGTTATTAGCAATCCACATTCAAAATACTAATCTGAAAGGTATTTCTGTGGCAGATTGATCAGTTTTAGTAGGCCAACTGGTAGATGATACAATACTATTTCTGAAAAATAAACAGCAAATTCCTGTAGCCTTAGACATTATAAATTTTTTCTCATCTGCCTTCACAAATGTGAACTTTTACCTACAAATATTCCTCTGATCTTAAAATTTGTAACATCCCAGTCAAATCCGAAGTCAAATATTTAGGCATAACTATTTGTAAAGATCAAGTTAAAAGATCAAGACTAAACTTTGAACATCTTATTCTTACTATTTAATGTAAATTAAATTCCTGGTTACAGCGTGATCTTTCTATAACAGGTAAAGTGTTGCTTTTCAAAGCAGAGGCGTTGTCTCGTGTTATCTACCCTGCAATGGCACTGGATGTCTTTGTGGATATTTGTAGAAAAGTGGACAAAATAACAGCTGACTTTGTTTGGAACCTAAAAACTCACTTAATAAAAAAAAGTGTTATGATGGCTGATCGTGCTATGCAGGGTTTTGAGTTAGTAGATTTTTCCACTCTTAATAACTCTTTCAAAGTTAAGTGGATAAAGTTGTTTCTAAAAAAATCCTAAGTCTCTTTGGAACATTATTCCAAATCACATTTTCAGTTTTGTTGGAGGCCTACACTTTTTGTTGCGGTGCAACTATGAGATTAGCTTTCATAAACAAGCATTATTATGTTGGTTCCTTATATATAACCATAACTTTTCTCCACATAGTTATTTCATCTGGAATAATAAGAATAAAAACAAATCTCTTTTTCTTCACATCTGGTTTGATAAGGATATATTATTAGTAAGTCAACTTTTAGATGACAGGGGTGTCCTCTTATCTTTTGAACACTTTATGAAAGAATTCTCCTTTCCATTGCCCCCAAGAGAATATGCGATAATTTTTGGTGCTATTCCTGATTGTGTCAAATTATTACTCAAGTCTGGCCCCAAAGGCCCTTTGTGTTACCCTCCCAATTTTGACAACTCTAACTTATTCATTGATCAGTGTCTTTTTGTGTGTAGTAGCTTTTCAAATACAAAAATCAGATCAGTTCTTAATAGAACTTAGATCTCTTTACCTGCCTGTATTAGTTTTTGGAATAATAAATTCAATGACATAGAAGGAAAGAATTCTGGCTTCTTCAGAAAAAAATGTATTCTGCCCAACAAAGCTGTTGAAGTCTCTTATAAGATTATTCATAATCATTACCCTGTAAATTATTAACTAGCAAATTTTAATAACAGTATTTCACCCAATTGTTCCTTTTGTCATCACTTTCAAGAAACAAATGACCACTTATTTTGGAATTGTGTTTATTGCAAAGTGTTTTGGATTGACTTTTCAAATTCTGTAAAAAGGATATTTTTTTATTTATTTATTATTATTTTTTTTTTTTGGTGATTCCTTGAAAATAGACTCTTCTCCTGTAAAGTTTATAATTATTTTATTACTACTTATTGTAAATTTTACATTCATAAGTGTACATTTTCAAAGAAAATACCTTCATTTTTATTTTCAAAAAAATATGTTGATATATATTTGAATTCTTTAAAGAATTCAAATAATGCAATTGCTTGTAAGACTCTTTCATGGTGTACCACTTATAAGTTAATATAATATGCAAGTGATTGAGCAAATGTGAAAAATAAAAAATATGTGTCAACCTTTTATGTCAAAAACTTAAAAGACAAACAAGTTACTAACATAAATTATCAGTCTGAATAATTAGATATTTTATGCTAGTTTATGAAATAATATCTATACCTAGGGATAAAATATAATATTAACAAATATTTCAGATATATAGGCAATATATCAACACAGAGGAATTCATTACAGGAGCATTTTCCCCTCGGTTTTTAATTTAGGAGGCATTTTTTGATACTTTCGGTGGCATATTTGCCCCGAGCCACTGTTCATTACCGACCCTGCCATGGACTGATTTTAATTGTAGTTTTTCATACATAGTATAATAAAATTTGAAACCTTTTTTTAAAATTAAATTGAATAAGTTCACATGTATTTAAATTGAAACCAATTAACATCAAAATCAAGAAATCAAGACAGCGATAACACTAGGTAGCCATGATAAATTTACATTTAAAATTTAAGCAGCCCTAAAATATTAAAAAATTAAAATAAAATTAAACAAAATGTATTGAAAGAAAAAACTAAAATGAACAGTTAGACTGACAACTAATAAACTAAAATACAGTAAATTGAAAGGACATATTGAAAATAAAATAAAAATTCACAAGTATAATAACTATGATGTGATTGTTTCAGCAAGTGCTGTGTGGCTTTGCAATCTATTTTGTTAAGGGTGTAGGATTATCCACGAACGAATCCATCAAATGAACACAACACCAAATTCCACAGATCAGAGAGAGCCCCCACCAAGCCATTAGAGAGTCATAAAATGAATCCATGGTGCCTAAACTGCTGAAGGAGACCATCTCTACCATTCCTGCTTAATCTCAAACTAGGGTTTGTAATAACAGAGCTAACCCATATGGACAACCCTTCTTTGTTCCACAAACTTAAACCCTCTGTAAGACCAAATGGCCAAGTAAGACCTTGTGACCTTAAATGCATAAATCCGCGGCCATATCAGGAAACGGAGACTCGTGAAGGAATCCATGAACGTTGTTCCTTCACTGAGTTAACCCTCTTAAATGTACAGAATGCATTTAAAACTACAATGTACACAATACCTAGCCTTGCTAGATAATTCTGAAAATTACTTTGACTTGTGATTACTTTTATAACTGACAAATTAATTATTATAGCCGATGTACCTTTTAAAATGTGTAGTGATTTGCAATCACTTCTAACTAACAAATCGATGATTATAATCTTTAAATCTTGTACTATTCAAGGCTTCACCTGTTAAAATACCCTGACAATCAGGTTTCTCATAATGTGTAATGTATTATCCATGTTGTAAAACCAATGAATTAACCAGTATCATTGGTAATCAGGGATTTTCATGTTTTGTTACTTACACGTGTAATATTTATTAAAGTATGTCACATTTAGTATGTAAATGCTTGCTTGTTTACGTAGAGAATGTTGATGACAACGAATGTCATGTCTCTTGCAACGCTTTCAAGATATAAAAGTTCATGATTAAACGTTCACTATTTTTGAGCGGGAATTTTGCACACAAAGGATCCTAAATCATCTCTGAAAAGGACAGACCAGTTGACCATGTGACTCTGAAAAGTCACTTCTGATTGGCTCAGGACACCTTTGGGGGTGCGGCCAATGTCAGTTCAAAACTTTCCTACCAAGAAAAAACTCTTGCTTCTTCTCTCTTGCTTCTGCTCTCTTGGAATCCTCTCTTGGAACCGTTGCTTGGTCTCCTCTCTTCGGCTCTCTTGCTTCTTCCTAATCCTCCATGCCATGTAGAGTCCAAGGAAAACTCGGGACACAAAAGTCCCGAGGAAGCCTCTCACTCTCTGCTCTATGGTTCTGACATCCAACTGGAGTCACGAGTCCTTCTTGCAGAAGGCCTCGCTTCATCCAGACAATAACTATCTGATCATAAAAGAAGTCCAAAACATTGATGGAACGAACTTTCTACAAAGAACCAAAGAACTAAGCAACACAAAGAACGCAACACAAGGAAACACAACGACACGCAAGTGCATCTCCAGACTTTTGCTCAAAGTGCTGGTGTATTAGTTAAATACTTTGGGTAATCCGATTGCAAATCGATGTAAACTCAAAGAAGAATAAATGGTTCTTAAGGCACTGTCACCAGACTCCATAAAGTTCATTTTCTCTGTATTGATCATTTATTTCACATTCTGTCACTACTATGTTTCATGTTTTATGTGTTAGATTAGTTTATGTTTAGAATAGCAATAAAGTTTGTCTGTATTCAAAGATAATTTGACTGTGTTATATTTTGATAAATAATCTCATCCCTGTTTTTAAAAGATTTTGCTTCAAAGCTATACCTAAATATATGTAATATTATTTTCAATAAGCCATGAGAATAATATTACTCCAATAAGAGAATTAATCATAATTCCCTTAAAGCTAATTCCTTAAAATAGAAATTGTGAGTGGATACAATGAGACGTTGTATTACGATTTTAATGGTGGAGAATTTTATTCAGACAAATAATCTAGTTATTTGTCATTTATCTAATTTATAATGGTTGTCGAACGCGACTAATTCCATTATAAATTTCCATACATAATAATGTAGAATAAGAACAGTTTAATTTAATTCCTAGCTCACACATACTGTTTTCCTTACATACAATGGTGGGGGTACGCGGGCACTTTAAACCATCCCGTTTACATTTATACTACCAAATTTCCAAATATAATATATTGGTGGCCAAATGTGGCCAAGATTCATAAACAAATTAATTATTTACATATAAATTCGCTACAAGGGTAAGTGATTATTGGGATGACTTAGTTTGACCACAGAGGAGACAGTCAGCTGTGAATTAGCCCTGAGCCTGTGAGAAGAGCAGCTCTCAGTGAACATGACATAAGCTTGCAACATGATCTGAGCCAGGGGCACGAGAACCACATTCCCTTATAAAGCTGTCTTGACACCTCTCTCTAGGTCACTTTCACCTACAAGGACATACTAAAGAAAATCACAGGCCATGCATGAAGAAACTCTCTTATTAAATATTTCAAATCTTATTTGCAGTGTGAAAACCCATAAATCAACGGCTGTCACATCAACGTCTTTACTTAGGACCTCCTCGCGGAGCCATATGGGTGTAATGAATCAATTATTCTCTTCATCTAAATTATGTACAGTACTGTGCAGAAGTTTTAGGCACTTGTGAAAAATGTTGCATAGTGAGGATGTTTTCAAAAATAATGACATAAATAGTTTTAATTTATCAGTTAACATCATACAAAGTCCAGTAAACATAAAAGAGCTAAATCAATATTTGGTGTGGCCACCTTTGCATTTAAAACAGCCCCAGTTCTCCTAGGTGCACCTGAACACAGTTTTTCTTGGTTGTTGGAAGATAGGATGTTCCAAGCTTCTTGGAGAATTCACAGTTCTTCTATCTATTTAGGCTGTCTCAATTGCTTCTGTTTCTTCATGTAATCCCAGACTGACACGAAGTTCAGTGGGGGGCACAGTGGGAGCAATGCCATCTCTTGCAGAGCACCCTGTTCTTGTAGTCTAATCTTTTCTATTTGCAAAAGTAATGTTTGGGAGTCTAAAATGTATTTTTCCTATTGACACACTAAAGCTGAAGATATAAATAACCATCTTAAGACAAATGTTTTTGTGAAACATCTTAAGTGCCTAAAACGTTTGCACAGTACTGTATATCACTGCAAGATAGACCATCTACATACAGGTAATACCGAATAATAACATTTGATTGAGTAATGTATTATTAAAGCAAGTGCATATGTTCAGTATACAATTTAAAATGGACAGCTGACACATAATATAAAAATTTTGGTCATCAAGAGTTTAGGCTCAAGTTTAGCTTATACTGTATATATTTAAGACGTTTTGTGGCTTTTAGTCCATGTCAATTAGCTTTAAAGCCACTCATATGCTTGTTATGCACTTAAAATGTACAGTCCTTCTTTTCCGGGAAAACTGACAAAAATGTGGTTAATGACTCACTTGCACTACACCTGTTTGTGTCCAATGAAATGCTTTAGAATGAGAATGTCCCTCCCGCAATAACACCTACAACCAGCTAGCGAGTAGCAAATTATGGTTCATGGCTGTGACGTACCTAAAGGCAATTGGCTATTTTACAAATGGAATGAGCTTTTTGTCCTGGCCAAACTTTCTGTTTCAATAGGAAATACATCAACACAGTAAGTAAGTTAATCATTTTTTAATTAACTACTCTTTGCAAAGCTGCTTTGGATCTTTTGTAATGTAAAAAGCTGTTGAAATTGAATGAAGAGGAATTGCACATTTCTTTGAGGTTTTCCCCATTTTAATTGGCTTTTAGCCTTTATTGCAGTTGATCTTGTTTCTGAGTTGTGACACATTAATTTGTAAAGTATAAATATCCCATGTAGTATCTCAATCAATATGAGGTCATGAAATACTGCATGTATAATAATTGTAGATGGTTTTAGATGGAGTACATCATATCATACTGCAGGATGCTGATGTCTCTGTTTGACAAGCACTCAAATACTGACTGGTGTCCAGAACATGTTTGCATGATATTTGAAGTAAAATATTGATTCAGCAGAATATAAGGAAGTATTAGAGATGTGAACATTCTCATCAAGCTTGATATCTCATGCATTCTATCAATGGTGATCTAACAGGAAGTGAATTCAAGTGTGTACTGTGTGTTCAGACTTCCCCCTTAATTTATTATCCGTTTAGGTTTATCATGCAAATCAAAACTCGGCAACATCACAGAAAACCACAGTCCTTCTATGCAGCAAGTAATCTCTTTTTGCAATGAGATTATTCATTTACAGGCCATGTGGCTTGAAAAGCATACAGTTATTATTCAGAGCTAGTGCAAAAGTGCATTTGTTTTCCCGTTTCCCTTTTAAGTCCGGGCTACAAGAATACAGCCAAACATCCAAATGCATGCACACAAACATTACATGAGCCATGAGTCATCCACAAGGTAATTTACCATGAAGGTCTCCAATATCTTACCATTTCCAAATCGGTGTAAGAAAAAATATGAGAAAACCAAATAGGATACAATTACATGAACCATTAAACCTTCTGACTCATGTACCTTTCATTCGCATCCAGTGGAGATAAATTGTACTGATGTTCTTCCCAAACATACAGTAACTGAGTAGTCCACAATAATTAAACCAGTGTTTTGTTCTGCAACAAACCAAGGTCAATGCCTTAAAAAAGTTCAATACAGCGAAAACAGTCACAGCACATCATGATTGTGTTCAATCCAGCCACTTTCTCTCTCTTTTGCATAATCTCAGGGCAGAAGGCCACACAAAGTTAGCTTGCTTAGACTTTATTTGTCTTTCTTGGACCGTGCATCTCAACCATTTATTATTTGTGAGTTCCCCTGCCTTAATGGATCTAGCACCTGAGAGAAGAATACCCACAGTGGCAATGCACTCCCTCTCCTAGTACTTACAAAAACAAAGTCAACAAGCGCACAGCACCTGGAACCAGTGTGGAGCTATAATTCTCAGAAGAAATGTCCTGCTCCATCCTGTGTTCTCTGCCCCAGGCTTGCACTGCAGGATCGTCCCAGTTTCCCTCCTTCCGCTCTTCCCGTACACTCCACATAAATCTAATCATTGGCCCACCCTGCTGATCCCCCAAGTTAAGCTGCAACACCTTCAGGGACTTCCTCTCCATTCAAAACAAGTTGAAAGATGCTACTTAACTGCTCCAATCAGTGGGAAAAGAGAAACGCGCAGCATGTGCCACAGAGATAAGATTAAGGTGCAATCATGAGGTGCCTGTATGTGTGTGAGGATGTAAGTGTGTTACTTCAGCCATCAGGCAGACTTTCAACTTCCAAAATGACCCAGGAGGCTGCCGAGGGGAAATGATTATATATCTATATAATTAAAATAGATAAATAAAATACACAACATGATCTCATTATCATTATCATCAACTTTGTACTCTGGGTCACCATTTTTATTGCAAGCTTTGTCAACATTGTTTTCATAAATATTATTAATATTAATAAATGTATGATTTCAAATCTTATTTGCAGTGTGAAAACCCATAAATCATAAAGCATGATTGCGCATTCAATCAGTGTCATTGAAAAATACATTTAAGTTTGAATAGTTATAAATAAATAATGAATTTTTTTAGAAATAACAATATACAATAAATTAACGTACACATATTAGACACAATATAATAAATATTAAACATAAATAAAATATGGTATTAAAAAGTTATTTTCTCTTTCATTCTCTGATAAATTAAAAGTCCTGCTATGACATTGTCTCCAAGTATTGAACTCATTCACCTGCAGTGGTAATCTTGTAAAGGTTCCGGCAATTAAATACAATTCTAAATGCTCTAGATGCATTGACTACATTGACATTGTTAGTTTCAGTGTCTATCCAAACAAACAAAAATATATGTTTAAACTTTTCATACAATTATCTTTAAATACTAATCAGATCACCCTAATTACACAGATACATTATATATACATACATATATATATATATATATATATATATATATATATATATATATATATATATATATATAAGGAATAATTGACAACGGACTGTTGAATTATTGAAAAATAATGCACACCCAAGGTGGTAATGCTGTTACAATGACCGTTACACCTTGGGTGTGCATTATTTTTAAACAATTTCTGCTCATACCACGGTTACCACACCTTAAGACATCGTTCAGGGTTTTATCTCAAGACATTCTCTGGTTTTCATCCCTAAAACGTTCTTATGAGTGGAACTACTTTTTTCTGCCACAGATTCAGCGTCTTTAACACAGCTCAAGCCTTCATTGCTAATTCAAAAAAGTCATGTTAGAACTAGCAACGGAGGATTGCGAGGATTGTGAGGCTTGCGCTGCTTTACTTGAGGACTTACTGGACTAATATGGTAGTGCGTTTGTGCATGTGTGTGTGAGTTTGTATTTGAGGGGTCGAAAGAGAGAAACTCAGAAAATGAGAGAGATCGCGATTACCTTTTTTGTTGCAGCTCCCGTCAGAAGTAACATTGCTTCAAAATCGCTAGATGTGTGTCGCCATATTCTTGTTATAAACCTTAACAACTTTAACTCCCCACTGAGATGCAGGAGTGCGCTGACATGACGACTCTGTTTTTCTCTCATGAGTATATTTGGGCCTTAAGTGTGAGCGTTACGTGTATAATGTGTTTCCATGAATGTGAGAGTGTGTGTGAGAGAGGGGAAGTGTGAGGGTTTTCCCCAGAGATATTTCAGATAATATAGAAACGGTTATATTGATCAAGTGTATCTAGCTCTGATACAGCTCAAGCCTTCGTTGCTAATTTGAAAACGTAACTTTTTTTAGAACTAGCAACGAAGGATGCGCTGCTTTTCTCTCTGTGTGTGTGAAAGCTTTCCACTATAGCTATGTGAGGCTGATTAGGGCAAAAATACATTGAAACATTAAAAGTTATTTTGGATAATAGAAATTGTTGTACTGATTAAGTCGCAGGGGTGCGGCTCTATTTGTTGGTCGCGACTCAAGTGTGTGTGTGTGAGCATGTGTAAGTGCGGGGGACACGAGGGAGAGTGAGGGCTCTTTTTAATCAAAATTGAAATAAATGTAGGATATTTTAGACATTGTTTGACATCCTTAACCAAATTACTTTAACCAATGTCTTTGTTTTAACTGGTTATTTTGTTGTGGTAGTGTGTATGTGTGTGAGCGTGTTTGTAAGTGCGAGAAAGACGAGGGAGCATGAGGGTTCTTTTTAACCGAAACTGAAATAAATGTAGGATATTTTAGATATTGTTTGACATTCCTAACCAATTTACTTTAACCAATGTCTTTGTTTTAACTGGTTATTTTGTTGTGGTAGCCTGTAGGGCTCTTTGAAATAACTGAAATAATTTGGCGGTGATATGGAACTGTTATGCGGTCAAGACCTGGAACGTCTTTATAGCCATGCGTTATAGCTGACCACGGGTCTGTTAAATGCTTGATTCTGATTGGTTCACAGACGTTCTAAGGTGTGCAATTATTTTTCAAGGAAACGCACAGCTATAAAGTATTTCCAGGTCTTGACCGCATAACAGTTCCATATCACTTCACCAAATTATTTCAGTTATTTCACACACACACAGAGAAAAGCAGCGCATCCTTCGTTGCTAGTTCTAAAATGATGTTTTTGAATAGGCAATGAAGGCTTGAGCTGTATCAGAGCTAGATACACTTGATCAATACAACAGTTTCTATATTATCTGAAATATCTCTGGGAAAACCCTCACGCTCCCCTTCTCACACACACACACTCCCACACTCGTGAACACACATTCATTGAACTGTTGCACGAAGTTTCTGGTGCCCCCTCAGGAGTTGGTGCCCTACGCAGACTGTGTAATATGCATATAGGGAACGGCGGTACTGTTTCTCACTCACATGCGTGAAATTATTACAAGTGCCGGTGGTGGATCAAACAATAATTTGCGGCACCACTGCGGACCCCCTAAGGGTCGCGGACACCTTGTTGAAGACCCTTGCTGTAGTGTGTTAGTCAGCTTTCTGAAGATAATGTCATTTTGGGGAAATACATTCTATTTTCTCAGTGGAAAAATAGCCATCCAAGCGGGGGTATTCCTCCCTATTTCACGGGAACCAGTGCGCAAGTGTCATTCACTATAGAAACCGCAATCTCCTCTGCCATTTAGAACAGTATGTCCTCTCCAATGTGGAAAGACCGGTAAGAGGTAAGCGCCTTGAATGTGTGTAATTAATCAGTCTGTTGTGTCTCTCAGCTGTGATGAGCCTTAATGCTGAAGTTATTTTAAAGCCCTTTAAAACTATTTCCTAGCTTTTGTAGTGTAGTAGTAATACGTGCAATCACGGAGTGCTGTTGTATGTAAACACTGACTGATGCTGACTCACTTCACGTCACAAACTGGCTCATATTTCTCAAAAAAATTGTCTTTTGCCGCCATCTGTTGGCTAAAATATGTAATGTCACATAATTAAATGGAAAGAGACATCTCTTAACACATATGCACTGCTTTAACACTTTAGTTTAGAATGACAGGAGTGATACACACAGTGAAGTGTCGGAGTGCTGATGGTGTGAGACCATCAGTACTCATGGAACATCTCTTGTCCAATCAGACTCGAGGACCGGAACTAACTGTTGTATATATATATGCCATTCCATGTCATTCCGGCTCAATTTAACCCCTGGCTGTGGGGTGGCAAGGGAACACACCTGTCTCTGTGACAGCTGTAAACTTGGTAAACAGTCGAGAGTGTCTCATCCTTATTAATCTCGTCACAAACGTACCAATTAGAAATATACTTTGCCTGTGAGCAATTGTGTGTGTTCAGGTTTGTTGACATCGGGTCTTAGGAGGTCTTAGTTTTAGAGAAAGGGCATGTAGTAAAGCGATGGAGTGGTCTTATTCATTGGCTAAGCCAGGTGGAAGCTAGCAAAACGGCTTAAATTACTTACACCATCTTTCAGGTCAGACAAAAGGGCACACCTATTTTCTTTTCCACTTCTGGAAAACAGAAGTGTCACAATAGAACCATTTTAAAGTTTGCGAAAGTTCTCAAGTAAACATGCGTGACTTAGAAGCTTATAATAGTCCAGAGGATCCATAGAAATAAAGAAATGCATCTATATTACATCATCAAAAAACAATGCAAGTAAACCGTGCACTGCGTTTCTCCTGTATCATCGAGATAAATAAAGAAATTTGAAACATTGTGGCTGCTAACATTATTAAAGTGTATATAGAAACGTTGAATAATATTTTACGAAGGTGTTATGAGGAGATAAATACAAAGATAAATTTAATTGATGGATTGGACCCTTCAAACTTGTAAGAAAAATGCTTCTGCTTCTGAGATATCAGTCTGTATTACGCCAGTCTAATTTCTACTTGTTTGTTTTCCTTTACTAATTGCCGTGTAGTACAGAAACATCATAGTTTATAGCAAACTTGAAATACTACACTACACTTTACATGGTATTTAGTAGTACTCTTTCTTTCACTGCACCACCAGACAAACTCTGTGTCTCCCCCACAGTATGGCAGTGTCACAGTGTTATGGCGTCATTAGAATACTATCTATAGTTTTGTTCCTGTCATTGTCTGATTGTCTGAGATGTTTTATTAAACTTCAGAGGATGAATAAAAGACATTGCAACATAGAGAGGTCATGGGGCATTAGCAGTTGTGTGCTTCATAAGGAACTGTGCAGACAGGGACATGCATATGAAATTGCAAAAAGGAAATGGTGGAAGGGTCAGCAGCACACAATGTCCTTTTGTATAAGTGTATCTTTGCACAACCTGGAAGTACAGTATGCGATTCACATATCAAATACATCCCACTGCTTGGAGTCTATGTTGTAGTTACCTTACATCTTTGGAATACAGAATGAGGAGCTGTTCTGTTGTGCTGTTTCATTAGTGATAGACCGTGGTTCTGTTGACCCTGTGATCCAGTGCCCCATTGACTGTTTCACAAGAGATTGGGAAACTCACACATCTTAGCTAACAAATATACTCTTAGGCCATTGCAGTAAGCTAATGGTATGCCAGACTAAAACAAAACTCTGAGTGAACATAAATATAAGGATTGCAGAGATAAACAGAACAGCATTATATATTTTTCTTGTACAATAATGTAGAAAGTACCATTGTGATCTGTAATCCCACAGAAATGAACACTTGGCATAACACAGTCAATAACACCTGTTTAGTCTAGTATGGGTCCAAACCAGATGTCAAAAGTTTCCAGTGACAAGCAATTTGTCTGTCCACACTGATCGCGAAACTCGTGCATGATGTGACACAGCCATTAACAACACATTTGATGTTTACTATACAGGAATTCAGGATATTAAACCAATAAGATTTCATGGTAGGCATTGCTACCCATTATAACACTAAAAATAGAAACCAAGCGACTGACCAAAAAATGTCCTGTTACTCATTGTGGTCATATTTTTTTGGTTACCTGAAAAAACATTTTTACAGTGTATGACACGTGTAATGTAGAATTTATTCCTAAAGAATGTTTTTATAAGTCTGATGAAACTTGTATGTATTTCAATAAAAAAATAATGAACCAAAGCTGTTAGGATAGGTACAGTATGTGCAGTGAGGTGTGGTAACGAGCATATCTAAAATACAGAAATGTAGCTCAATGTACTTTTGTTTCACCTATAATTATAACCACAAATTCCATTTTATGTCATCTAAAGCAACGGCGAAAAATGTGTTGCTCTTTTAAGGGAGATTGCTTGCCAGTTAGCTGGATAATCATGGACACGTCAATGGAAATTCCACTGTGAATGAAGCGAAAAAAATACTTACTAAAAGCCACAAAAGTCCATTTTAATATCATGGAGTCTTTAAGAAGCTTTACATCTATCAGCCGAACACCAATCCTCACATACAGTTGTAGCCAAAAATATTGGCACCCTTGGTAAATTTATGTGCAAAGAAGGCTGTGAAAAATATGTCTTTATTGTTTATCCTTTTGATCTTTCATTCACAATATTCACAAAAATCTATCCTCTAATGGATATCAAACAATTGCACAACACAAGTTTATATATATATATATATATATATATATATATATATATATATATATAATAATAATAATAATAATAATAATACAAAAATATGTTAAAAATATGTGTGACAATTATTGGCACCCTTTTATGCAATACTTTTTGCAACCTCCCTTTGCCAAGATAGCTGCTCTGAGACTTCTCCTATAATGCCTAATGAGGTTGGACAACACATGGCAAAGCTTATAATAGTCCAGAGGATCCATAGAAATAAAGAAATGCATCTATATTACGTCATCAAAAAACAATGCAAGTAAACCGTGCACTGCGTTTCTCCTGTATCATCGAGATAAATAAAGAAATTTGAAACATTGTGGCTGCTAACATTATTAAAGTGTATATAGAAACGTTGAATAATATTTTACGAAGGTGTTATGAGGAGATAAATACAAAGATAAATTTAATTGATGGATTGGACCCTTCAAACTTGTAAGAAAAATGCTTCTGCTTCTGAGATATCAGTCTGTATTACTCCACATGTAACAACAGGAGATACGTATATCCATATAGTTCCTACATTTACCTTTAAAGACATGATTAGAATACACTCAGCAAAAAGTTTTTTTTTTTTTTCTATTCATCTTGGCTTACAACATAGCCCTTCTTTTCTTACATAGCGCTCTAATTTCCACTTGTTCCTTTACTAATTGCCGTGTAGTACAGAAACATCATAGTTTATTGCAAACTTGAAATACTACACTACACTTTACATGGTATTTAGTAATACTCTTTCTTTCACTGCACCACCTGACAAACTCTGTGTCTCCCCACAGTATGGCAGTGTCGCAGTGTTATGGCGTCATTTGAATACTATCTATAGTTTTGTTCCTGTCATTGTCTGATTGTCTGAGATGTTTTATTAAATTTCAGAGGATGAATAAAAGACATTGCAGCATAGAGAGGTCATGGGGCATAAGCAGTTGTGTGCTTCATAAAGAACTGTGCAGACAGGGACATGCATATGAAATTGCAAAAAGGAAATGCTGGAAGGGTCAGCAGCACACAATGTCCTTTTGTATAAAACAATATGTCTTTATTGTTTATCCTTTTGATCTTTCATTCACAATATTCACAAAAATCTATCCTCTAATGGATATCAAACAATTGCACAACACAAGTTTTATATATATATATATATATATATATATATATATATATATATATATATATATATATATATATATATAAAATAATAATAAAAAATAAAAAAATATGTTAAAAATATGTGTGACAATTATTGGCACCCTTTTATTCAATACTTTGTGCAACCTCCCTTTGCCAAGATAGCTGCTCTGAGTCTTCTCCTATAATGCCTAATGAGGTTGGAGAACACATGGCAAAGGATCGGAGACCATTCCTCCATACAGAATCTCTCCAGATCCTTCAAATTCCGAGGTGCATGCTGGTGGACTCTCCTCTTCAGTTCACCCTACAGGTTTTCTATGGGGTTTATGTCAGGGGACTGGGATGGCCATGGCAGAACCTTGATTTTGTGGTCAGTGAACTATTTATGTGTTGATTTTGATGTGTGTTTTGGATCATTGTCCTGCTGGAAGTTCCAACCAGGGCCCATTTTAAACTTTCTGGCAGAGGCAATCAGGTTTAGATTTTTTATCTGTTGGTATTTGATAGAGTCAATGATGCCATGTATCTGAACAAGATGTCCAGGACTTCTGGCATAAAAAACAGCCCCACAACATTAAAGATCCACCACCATATTTAACCTGGGCATGGGGTACTTTTCCATATTGCTACCTCTCTGTGTGCGCCAAACCCATCTCTGGTGTTTGCTGCCAAAAAGCTATATTTTTGTTTCCTCTGACCATAGAACACAGTCCCATTTGAAATTCCAGTAGTGTCTGGCAAACTGAAGATGCTTGAGTTTGTTGTTGGATGAGAGCAAAGGCTTTTTTCTTGAAACCCTCCCAAACATCTTGTTGTGATGTAGGTGACTTCTGATTGTAGTTTTGGAGACGTTCTGACCCCAAGATCCAAATAATTTCTCTAATTCTCCTGCTGTGATCCTTGGATACTTTTTGGCCACTCGAACCATCCTCCTCACCATGCGTGGAGACAATATAGACACACATCTTCTTCCAGGCTGATTTAACATCTCCAGTTGGTTGGAACTTCTTAATTATTGCCCTGATGATGGAAATGGGCATTTTCAATGCTTTAGCTATTTTCTTATAGCCACTTCCCATTTTTTGTAGCTCAACAACCTTTTGCCACACATCATAACTTTATTCTTTGGTCTTACCCATTGTGATGGATGACTAAGGGAATTTGGCTTGTGTGTTACCTCATATTTATACCCCTGTGAAACAGGAAGTCATGGCTGAACAATTTCATGTTCCTTGTCACCCAGGTGTACTAAAAATTTTAAATATGAATGGAACTATACCTCAGATATATTTTACTCATAAGAATTTCAAGGGGTGCCAATAATCTCATAATTAAATAAATAATAAAATATAGACATATTTTCACAGCCTTCTTTGCTCATATTTCCCAAGGGTGCCAATATTTTTGGCCACAACTGTATGGTATTTTTTCAGGCTATTGCAGATCATACATTGTTTATTCATGCCTTTGTATTTACATGTTTTCAATTTACCTAGATTAAATCTGGTAGTGCCATCAGTGATTATCTTGTAGCATTCAAATTCATTTATACAGCACAATTTATAAAACCACTTTAGTATTTTGGGCTCAAATCTTGTGAATCACACCTGCTCATTATTTTCCAAACATCTGCTTGTAATTACTATCAGTCCTGACCTTTCTCAACAATTATAGCCAATATAGCCAAGAGCTTTTCAGACAGATGCATTAAACCAATATTATGTTACAGATGACTTCGTATATTTTTATGTGATAACATGATTATAACACATAGGCCTATCTAAGGGAAATATTATATTTAATGGCAGAAAGTCTCAAAATGTACTCATTGTTTATGTTTATTGTTTATTGTTTATGAGTTTATATGTCTGTTATGGATAATATCTCTGCTGTATGAGTCCTGCATTCTATTTCTGTGCTCAGTGTCAGTGAATATAATGCTTAATTAGGGGCCAAGCTCTGAAGGTGCTGTAGCACCTATTGTTTTTCATTGGTTGTCTTATTTAGGTGCCAAGCACCGTAGGTGCATAGCCTCTATTGTATCCATTAGTTAGGGGCTAAGCACAGAAGGTGCATAGCCCCTATTTTATATGTAATTAGAGGTCAAGCACCGAAGGTTCTGTGGCACCTATTGTTTTCGCATTTATTATTATTATTAGTAGTAGTAGTAGTAGTATTACTCCCCAGTGGGAGTCTATGGCAGCCCGTAGAACCGTACATAGGAAAATGATGAAATCTGGCACACCGATGGGGTGGTCATGAATAGCCCCCATGCCAAATTCGGGGTCTCTAGGACATACTCTATAGCGCCACCACCATGTCAAAAATTAACCTTTCTTTTGGATGTATCTTTTGAACCGTTCGTCCTAGAAACAAAATTCTTTTTTGTCTGATTACTCTCTTAATGATCCTTCCATTACAGTAGCTGCCATCTTGTATAATGATGTTTACAGTTTAAAAGTTTCAGTTCCTTCAAACTTTGTCCAATTTGCCCAAACAATAGCTCAAAATAATCTCCAGACAGAGCCACACAGAAATTAGATTTTCGATTTTGTTTAAAAGTTATGGCATCACAAAGTAAAAAGGTCAATGTGAAAATGGATTTGAGGCTGTATGTTGGCAAACTTTTGTCCTATTGAAACGAAACTTTGTATGCTTCATGAGAACCATGGTGTGGGGGCACATACAGAGTTTCGTGACAGCACCCCTTACGGGTCAAAAGATTTGAAAAATTGCTTTTTTCGCAGGTAACTTTTGAACTGTATGTCCTAAAAATCTGTCTATGGATTCTGTGGGTCATGAGGATTTCAATAATACCAGTTTTTCCCATATCAGCCAGACTGCCTCTCCACTATATTTAATTTTGTTAATTTTGATTAGTGATAAATATTTTAAATGCATTGCTGGATTTGAAAGAAAATAGGTATGCATCATTAACATCATGACCTGAGGATACCTGAACAGTTTAAAGACAGCACCACCTATAGTTAAAAAATAACCCACATTTGTGTGCTGACTCTATACATGGCATTTCTCTTTGCCATACTTGAGATCTGTCAACTGAGTGGAACAGTGGTTCGTGCATCAGGCTATGGCTCTAAAGCACAGATGTCAAAATCAGTTCCTAGAGGGCCACAGTCCAGCAGAGTTTAGCTCTAACCCTAATTAAACACACCTTAAGCAGCTAATTAAGGTCTTCAGGAGTGCTTGAAGATTACAAGGAGGCATGTTAGTACAAGGCTGGAGCTAAACTCTGCAGGGCTGTGGCCCTCCAGGAACTGAGTTCAAGTCCAGTGAAGGTTAATTTTAAAAATGTTACTTATGTTGACCTCTGAGTCTTCATATTGAGCTTGATACTATTTAGGCTGTACTGCATTGAATAATTCCTTCTTGAATTCAAAACCACATAGCATTAAAATCAAGATATTGTCAGCTATCTTTTAGTACTCTCAGCTTGGAACATGTCTTTGGCATTAATGAGCTGTGTCATGTTGAGTGGCCCAGTGGTTAAAGCATTGTGTTATGGCTCAAGAGGGTGTGAGTCAGAGTCTAGCCAAGTACAGTTTTAAAAATTTTACTTCTGTTGACCTCTGAGTCTTCTTGTTGTGCTTAGTACTGTGCATGCTGTACTACACTGCATAATTCCTGCTTGAATTCAAATCTACTTGGCTGTAAGAAAATTTTCTCAGCAATCATTTTGTAATTTTTTTTTAAATTTGTACTACTGTTGACCACTGAGTCTTCATGTTGTGCTTTACAATGTAGGCTGTACTTCACTCCATAACTGTCTCTCCACCATTTTGAAATGTATTAAAAAATAATATATCTTGTAAATACATTATCAGATTTCAAGGAAATTGGTATGCATCATCGACACCATGTCCTGATGATGCTTGAGCAGTTTGGAGACAGTGCCACCTATAGTTGAAAAGATAACCCACACTTGTGTGTTGGCTCAAACCTTAGGAAGTCTCTTTGCCACTCAATGGGCATGTCAAATAAGTGGCTGAGGGTGTTAAATCACTGGTTTATAGTTCTATGGGCCTTGGGTTTGATTCCCACATGGATTGGTGATTGTAGTGGAGGTCTTAGTGTTGTTCTTCTGATATACAGTATATGGGAGTGATATCTTTTGAAAGGATTGAGAAGTTTGGAGACAGAATCACCTGTAGTTCAGAAGAACATGGTCTGTTTAATATGGTTATCATGCTACATGCTAATCAGTTAGCATGTTAACTTTTGGGTTTTCTGTCTCATAAGGCTATTTGATCACAATGCTATCCGTAGGGCAACATTAGCTTAGCATGCTAATCAGTTAGCTTGCTATCCAGTGCATTTGTAATGCTATTTGAACACAGTGCTATCTCTAGACAACAGTAGCTTAGCATGCTAATAAGCTAGTATGCTAATCAGTTAGCATGCTAATCAGCTAGCATGCTAATCAGTTAGCATGTTAACCAACACATTTGTGTGCTCGCTCTAAACTTGTCAAGTCTCTTTGGCATTGTTTAAGTATCTCAGCTGAGTGGCCAAGTGGTTAAAGCATTGGACCATTGTTCAAAAGATTGAGTTCTATTTTAACTAAGGATGGTTTTTTATTTTATACTTCTGTTGACCTCTGATTCTTCATGATGTGCTTACTACTACATAAGCTGTACTACATGGCATAATTCCTGCTTAAATTCAAAATCAATTATCTCTGACAATGTTTTTATTAGCTATCGTTTTGTTCTTGCGGCTTGGAATGTGTCTTTGGAAATGTTTGGCTGTTTTCAGCTGATTGGCCTAGTGGTTAAAGCATTGGACTTTGGCTCAAAAGGTTGTGAATTATATTCCTGTTAAAGGTGGTTTTAAAATGTTTACTTTTTAGTCCTCTGAGATGTTGTCCTTATTACTATGTATGCTGAACTACATTGCAGCATTCCTGCTTGAATTCAAAATTGCTTTGCTTTAACAAGACTTTCTAAGCTATCTTTTCATACTTCCAGCTTGGAAATTATCTATGGCATAGTTGAGATGTACAATCTCTGTGGCCTCTTGATAAGATCATTGGACTATGGCACAGGAGGGTTTAAGAATGCTTTTAAAAATGTTACTTCTGTTGACCTTTGAGTCTTTACATTTTGCTTACTCCAATGCAGGGTTGTTAAATTCCTGCTTCAGTTTAAACCACTTTGATGTATCAAAAACATTATCTTAGCAACAATTTTGTACTCTTAACTTTGAATGCAAATACAAAGCTGACTCTGGCAACTGTGGTTGCGCTAATTCACAGCCTGTTATGTCCCATTGGAGACTGTCAGTTTTGATCATTCAATTGGATCTTTGAACAGAAAGTTGTAGGTTCAAACCCATCCTTGGGTTCCTTTTCTTTATGTCATTTGATCGCTATATGTTCTTTGGGTTGTGCTTAGTGTTGTGCAGTGGTTGCCATGCTGGTGCTTGGCCCCGGTATTGCTGATTTCAGCTATATTTATTATGGCCTTTATTAATTTGTCTCTCTGACCTCTACTCCCTCATTTGTTAATCTTTGTAATCCCTGTTCTCTCATCTGACTTTTGCTGTTGTAACACCCTTCTCTCAGGCTTTGTCATGCTCTAAAGAACATTCATAAAGTTATCAATGTGGCAAAATGCTTTTCATCATACTTTTTCAATTAAAAAAAACTAGAAGTCTTTATCGATGTAGATTGTCTTATATACTGTATATAATCATATTCATCAAATTGACATTATATGAGTTGAGGACTATTAGTTGTAGCTTTTCCTGTTTTGGGACAGCATGCTTTTGGGATGAGGAATGAAAGACCTCACACATCATTCAAACAGGCAACCTAGAGACAGATTTATCATTCATATCTTTAAATACACAGGAAAAAAGTCGAAAGAAGGCACCGTAAACTAGAAGCACATAAATCATTCACTCATGAAAGAATGCAGTGCAGTCCAGCTGTTGTTTAACTGTTTTACAGTGCCAAAGACTTTAGCACTCAAACACTAAAGCTTTCATGTAAATTTCTCGGGGTTCTATTACAACCTCCACTGGGTATCAGAATGATCAAGAGAATAATAACGTTCATAGCTTTACAGAATGCTTTTCATCTAAAATAGGGTCAGATTGATAGATCAAAAGATAAGAAGTCAGTAATGTTTTTTCAATCGAATAACAAATATGTTTTCCAGTGTGTGGATGAGGAGAGACTTTACGGGTTATGGGAAGTAGCTGGTCATTCTGGCACAGCATGCAGGATTTCCTGTACAATTTGACAGGATAAAGACTGAAGGGATCTGGGTTGCACTGATTACTTCACATAGCCATTAGTGCAGATGTGGGCATTAAAACTTTCTAGGTGCTGTGCGAGTAATGGAAGTGTCAACTGTCTGTAATGGCCTAAAATTGAAGGAGCTCACTCATCCCACCCTGCAGGACTTATACATTGCAACTCTTCTGGGAGACAATGGGTGTTGGAATTCTTTTCTCATAGGCCTAAACAAATCACAGACAACAGGCCACACCAAGAAATAAGGAGTTTAAGGGGCTGTATCAATAAGTGCAACTTTTAAAAATGCATCCTGATACACCTGCGTTCCTTTGCTGCAAGAACACATTCTTTTAATGCAAGAACACGTTCAGTTTGAGCAGCCCCTAAGGCTGTGAACGTGAACGGTTTAATGCATGAGGCTATATAGATTATGTAGAGAACATATTTAGAACATGTAAGATTATGTGCTAGATTAATTAAACATATTTAACACATGTGAGATTAAGCCCATATAGTGCTGGGGAAAATTGTAATATGTGTTCCATACATAATCATTGCAGGTTTGCACTGAGTTCATTATGTTATGCTTCCAATAATGCTGTTCCAGATTGTTCTTTGCCGTTGGTAAAATAACTTTGGCGGCACCAGTACAGCGGACTGTATAGCCGCAACGGCTCAGAAACATTTTACCAAAAGCACATATCGCATTGGTCAGTCTGTATTTTTTTTTGTCAGGCTGATCTCATGAACATTACATGACCATGCAAATTTTTGCAAAACAAAATCATGCTTAATTACACACGTTTCCCAGTTAAATGTTCAGCGGGGGATGCCAAAAGGTGGCGTAATCAGACAAGGATTTTAAGGTGAATATTAGATGTTGTTTTCAATGAGTAAAACTTACCTCTCTTACCTAAAACTTTAACCTAAACCTAACCAATAGTGTTATAAAAGCAAATGAGAGGTAAACAAAACATACATCCTTACCCTAATCCAACACCTAAACCTAACTGATAGTATTCTAAAAGAAAATCCAACATGAAAAGCTAATTTTCTGAAACAACCATGTCATTTCGTGTTGCTTCTATCACACTTTTGTCTCACATCTCAGCTTGCCTGCTTGCTTGGGTTCAAGCTTCAGCCATCTGAGTCCAACACTCTATCAGGTGAGCTACCACACAAGCTCATCATCTTCGAATAAGTGTGTAAATGTTGTTGTGTCTGTAATACAAGCGTTAAAATGTTGAAATGTAAAAAAAAAAACCATAAAAACAATCTTTTTCAAATGATGTGTTATAGTAAAAGTGTTTCAATATCATAACATAGCAGTGTGTGAGTAATAGTGTGAAGAATAAGTGTGAATCAAAAAGTGATAATCAGCCATTGTATTTGTGATTTGTCTGAAAGTAAATAAAACGCACAGTTGTTGTAGCGCCTCTAGTGTTAATTTCACATGGAAACTGAGGCGAAATGCTGAACGTGGCACGTAAAAGTGTAGTTGTAGTAAAGTTCATTCTATGAAACAAGTTTTGTTTTTGTTTTTTTGTTTTTTTTAAATGTAGATGAGGAATTTTTTTTTTTTTACTGCTTATCAAAAAAAAAAAAAAAAAAGTGTGTGCCTGGTGTGAATAGGTCCATAGGAATCCGTCTATTTAAAATCTTGTTCACAACGTGTATTGGGTCTTTGTGTGAATAGGCCTTTAAACCTCAAATATCAGAGTAACATTTACCGCTGTCCTCTTCAAGGGGAAATTCTGACAGATTTACAATGCTTGGATCAATGGGGAAACAGAAGGAATCCATACTCCTGTAAATAGTAATCAATATCACAGTATCCCACCCAGAGGCACAGATCATAATTAATGCAGAACAATGGATTTTTCACAAGTGTTCATACACACGTGAGATAAGATGCACGGTGTTCGAAATCAGTTTCACTAGAAAGGTATTTACAAGCATGAACACAAGAGCAACGGGCCCCATAAACTTAGCCAGCTGTCCTGGGTCCGTCAGTAAGCTGCCTCTGTGAACAGGTCCTCTGTGAACCTGTTTCATGATTAATTTCCATTGCCTCTAACCCTTATACCATCTATAGACTCCAACACCATTGACTTTAAGTAATACTCTATGATGCAACAATGCCATGTATAGCGAACAAAATGCATAGCTTTGTGTTTCTTGACAGTGAAACATTGGGCTATGTTTGGGTAGTTGCCATTAAATACTTTTGGGTTATTACATGCTACACTCAATCTAAACAACATTTTTTATTTATTTATTTATTTATTTTTTGGAATAATTATTATCAATTTTCCATGATCTGAGACAATATGGAATATTTGGATTTTTATTTATTTATTTATTTATTTATTTTTTTAATTCATTTCTGGCATTCAAAGGCAAAACCTAGTAACTACACATTTTGTCAGCATTAGTTCTTATAACAAAACTGTGTCTCTTAGGTAATGATTTGTCCTGTAACAGACGAATTTGGCTCAATTATGCTCAGATTCATTGAAAATGAAATATGTAAATTGCAGTAACTAAAAAAATCCTCTCTAAAGCCAAAGCATCTGAAGTCTTTCTTCTCAGTTTGAGTGATGGCATTTTGCCTTTAAAGGGCAGATTTTTCACACCACAGCACAATTGAAGATGAACCAATGAAAGCAAAAAGATGATAAAAACAATGAAAAATGTAAAATAAATGGTGACAAGTCATTGCACCCACAATATAGTAATTTCTTATACATTCATATATACTGTATTTTAACCTAAAATCTTGATGAAAAAAGGTCACGGATATGTTACGCATCAACTACTTGTTTGCAGTCTTCAATTAGGTAATGTTGGCAGAACGGCTGTAAATGAATGATGCATTTTTACCTCAACTACTCCCTCTGTCAAACTCTCTTAGACATCCTTAAAATCAGTACATCTCCACATCCTTTTCCATGGGCTTTCCAATTGCTGATTCTCATTATTTGCCTTTAATCCATTTTCCTGCTGTTGTTTTTTCCGTTACAGCCATGGCACAAAATACAGTATCTTACTCTCACTTTAGTGGTAAACTGTGATCCTGAATTCTTCTTAAAGCTAAAAACGTAAACCTTTCTGCACTGAACATTTCACATTTATTTAATTCTCAAAGTCCTCTTCTCTACAGCTTTTATCACTAGCCGTACAAGAAATCTATGCAGAAAGCTCAGCGTATTTACAGAATTTGAATGCTCTTCGAGTTCTGCACATATCCCTGATCCTTTGGGTTTTCGTTTATTTAATATTTAGGCTAATATGATTTTGTTTTCAGCAACGAATGTTGGAGTGTATTGCTCTGCTTGGTTTAATAAATTTTACTATTATTAAATCAAAATAATTCTGCACATTTTCCTTCACATTCAGGAAAGAAAGTGTGAAAAAAGTGTACAGATATAAATTAATTTGATTGATGATTGCCATTTTTGTAAAGCATGCCAATCGTTGATTACTGAGCCAGACCAGTGATTCCATGGAAATGTGTGCCATTCTTCTTACTTTTGGATACAAAGCTCATAACAGTTCATAATCCTGGAATTGTTCTGCCAGGAGTATCTCATGCTAGGCTCAAGATGATCTGGAAGAGGTTCTGGAATATATGAGATCTATTGATTTGGATCCTTTTAGGATCAGAACCAGATGAAACAGCCCACTGTCTAGACAAATAGGGTTTATGACAAACTCAGTGATAGAAACAGTTTGGTGTCAAGATTAAAACGGTTTCATTATCAAGAGAGTCGTTTTACTAAAAATAGATGATTTAACTTTATCAAGGTGGATAGAATATTGTCAGGAACACTTTGAGGTGTACTGTATGTGTACTTCCTTTTGATTTGAATGCAACTTGTTCAGTTACTTCCTAGGCCTGAAGTAAGACCTACAGTAATAGGGATGCAAATCCATGTAAATGCATGCTATTGTCACTAGCTATTAATTTAGCTAGATTTAACATGCAAACATATAGATAAGCGACAGTTAGCTATTCAAAATGTAAATGTTGACCTTTACATTATGGATGCTTGGCAGAATGTCATGGCAAAGCCATGTGTTAGTATATAATTAATTATATTAGAATTGTTTGATTAAAAAGTCAACATGTTGGTTTGTATTCACATATATACACCAGTCCATTAAATGAAATAACTGTGTTATAAGTATTTTTTTAAATGCAGAAATTGAATATTATCTTTATATTATATTATATTAATAGCAGTCAAAAAGTCATTGGTTGTGAATCAATATTTAAAGCTAAGGGAAGAGCTATAATTACGTGTTATGTTGATTTAGTGTCTGCACCAAACATTGCAGGACTGTATACAGAGACTGCTGCAGAGGACAGGGTATTTTTAGAGGTGCAGGGACACAGAAGTCTTCATCCTGGCAATGTCCATCACTTCCTAAACATGGGTCATGTGGCCCACCAGAGACAGATTATCAAAACCTACCCAAACAGGGCCTGGGTAGCTTAGCTAGTAAAGACACTGACTACCACCCCTGGAGTTCGCAAGTTTGAATCCCAGGATGTGCTGAGTGACTCCAGCCAGGTCTCCTAAGCAACCAAAATTGGCCCGGTTGCTAGAGAGGGTAGAGTCACATGGGGTAACCTTCTTGTGGTCACTATAATGTGGTTCACTCTCGGTGGGGCACGTGGTGAGTTGTGAGTGGATGGCGTGAAGCCTCCACATGAGCTATGTCTCTGCAGTAACATGCTCAACAAGCCATGTGATAAGATGCGCAGGTTGACGGTCTCAGATGCAGAGGCAACTGAGATTTGTCCTCCGCCACCCAGATTAAGGTGAGTCACTAAACCACCACAAGGACTTAGAGCGCATTGTGAATTGGGTATTCCAAATTGGTGAGAAAAAGGGGAGAAAACAAACAAACAAAAAACCTACCCAAATGCTTGTTTGAGTCAAGAACTCAGAAAGTTGTACATGTTGCTTTGCTGTGCTGACTGCAATGGTTCCTCTTTCAGTGTAGCCCTAAAGTTCAAATTAGACAGTGGAAGCTTATTGTGGCATAGGAAAAACAAGAATCTTTGGAATTTGTAAGTCATTATTTTGTAGTCATGAAGGTGTTTCATTCACTGTTTGATACTTCTTTCTGTTATTTGTTCAGCTTTCAATTCACTGAAACATGAAAGCAAAACATTTGTTGTGGTTAAGTGTGGTTTTTTTCTCTCTGTTTTTTATTTTTTATTTCTTGGTTTCTGTCTTTTTTAAATTATGAAAAAAGGAACTATGAACCATTTCTTCAAACTGTTATCCCACAAATTTCAGAATGTATTAATTTTTTTATTTTTTTCGAAAGCCTGTTATGTGCAGTGGCATTCTAATACACTCAGGAAATAATTCTCATTCTGTGGATAAAATTATGTGAGCTAATTTTGTCTATGTATAGTAGTTTTTGGGCTCCGTATTCTGCCTCAACCTCCTAATGATTAAATGGTGCATTTTGATTTTGAATTAAATTAACATATAAACATGCAGTGATTGTTTTTACATTTTTCAACATATTATGAGAGCAGTATTATTATTTTGGAGAATCTCAGTGTCTGATCTATTTATATCAGTTGTAATCTGCCTACATGAGTGCATGTTTTACCATTGATATACCTGAAATAAATTTAAGATTCCCACAAATTTGAATATAATGTCCTTCACTGCACAATGGTGATATATATATATATATAATTTTATTTATGCCATTTACTTTAGTGAATGTCTTTCAAGTGCAAATAGTTAATGTAGTTGTGTATAACTTGCACATAACCTCCACATATCCACCTCCTTTTTTACCTTTAGTCCAGCCATATCAATACAGTGCATTCACACTTGTTGCCTTTCCAGCCACAATGTTTAAAACAATCATATACTGTATGTGTCATGTTTTTGACAACACTCTTACTGTAGCCATTACCCTTACTTAATTTAATTTGAGAACTCAAATTATGTAGTCATTACCCTTACTTAATGTAATTTGAGAACATTTTTACAAGCAATTTCATTTAGTTAATTCAGATTAATAGTTTAATTTAGCCAACATAATTTAGTTAATTTAGGTCAAATCAATGTACTATAGCAGTTTTAACTAAACTTCATTAGGTTCGTCAAACTCAATTTAATAATGTTTAATTTAATACTTTTTCTTGTTGGCCCAACTTAATTTAGTTTTCTAATCAATAGAAAATGCCAGATGAGATAGTGCAGTGGTTCTCAAATTTATTTGGTCATGCCCCCCTTTGAAACAACATTGATTAAAAGCATTTTCTTTCATCTTCATATCACGTAAAAAAAAGTTTTATATAAAAATAATATGAAAACTGAATGAAAAGTTACACTTTACCGAAAAAGAATCTGAATGAATGAACATTTGTCACAATGCCAACATTGTTCTTTAATTATGTGTATACTTTCTGTATTACATAAATACATAAAATTGTTTAATTATGCCTATACACTTTCAAATCATACAAAAACAGAAGGAAAAATAAATAAATAAAAAGTGATACTGCTGCTGGAGCAACCCCTGGGCATGAACACATTGCAAACCGAATCCTCCATCTGCATTGAAATAGCAGAATGTTTTTCTCTCAATGGAGACATTTACAATGCATAGTTATTTTAAAATAAATAAATAATATATATAGCTGCAAGCAACAATGACAGGCCCAAGCACCATGGGTCCATTAAAACCCCAGTGGCTTCAGAAAACAAAGCAAGGTGGACACATGCATTTGAGATTTGACATTATTCTAAACAATTTTGAAGCAAATTGGGTAAATATAAGAGGACTATTTTAAAGTCTGTTGTAAGAGCCACACTTCCTGCTGCCAGGTAGTGGTGCTATGACTGTGACCCAAAATAGTCAAATCCATGTGATTAGCCCCAAGACTAAACATACATCTAAATTTGGGCTAAATCACACATTGCACACATAAGATATGAGACACTTCTTGTTTCCCATTTTCGCCATTAATTTAATGCCTCGCCATGACAACACCATTAGATATATCAAAATATGTTCACAATTTAGCATCTTCAATGTCTTAGCATAATGTTGTCTAAATGTGGTGAGTCTCATGAATCCCCTAGGAGGAGTATTTAAAAGTTCAGAGACTGCAATATTTTCTCCTCTTTTCTCCCCAATTTGGAATGCCAAATTCCCAATGCGCTTATTATCGCTAATGTGATCACATCCACCAGCAGAGCACGCTATTCATACGGTAATGTGCTGAGGTGATCAATGCAAATGGTAAACGCCCCCAACAGTGCCTTAAAAAGCATCAAGTTCATCATCAGATTCATTAACTTTCCTGCACATTTGTAAGATGGCATGCTACAAAGGTGAGGAATCTCTACAGATGGTCCTGGATAGTGACGAAGAGTTCACATTTTCCTCAGAAGAAGAGCGGGACTCCAACGATGAACTTTTGAAGAGCGACTTGATCTAGCCGAGGATACAATTTCGGATGAGTAAGTCTTTGCTTACATTAGTTGACATGCTATTTTATATAAACATGTACATATTTTACTAGCTGGACTATTTCCAGACTTGCCAGCCAGTATTCAAAGTATTGAAATTTGAAATATGTCCTAATAGGCAAGTTTTAGTTACATTTAAATGTTGTTTCGGCTAAAGCAGGTATTTATATTGTATGCTGTATGATATAAATATGATATGTAATATGATATAAAAATAATATGAATGTTTAGATTTTATTTTAACTAGTGTTTATGCTGTCTCATTATCATCAACGAAGCTTGTGCTTGCAAATATCTGTTCAGGCATAAATGTGTAAAATGTGCTGTAAATATGCCCATATTAGAAAATCAGCATATTAGAATGATTTCTGAAGGATCATGTGACACTGAAGACTGCAGTAGTGATGCTGAAAATTCACCTTTGATCACAAGAATAAATAGCATTTTACAATATTTTCAAATAGAAAAGTTATTTTAAATTGTAAAAATATTTCACAATATCACTGCTTTTGCTGTATTTTGGATCAAATAAATGCAGCCTTGGTGAGCAGAAGAGACCTCTTTTAAAAACATTTAAAAAATCTTACCGATCTAAAACTTGTAAACGGTAGTGTAGGTCTAAAGTTTTTAAGTAAAGTCTTTATGTAAAGAAAATGTATAGTCAGATTACTTATTTTAACTTAAACTTGATTTTGTGAATAAGCTACAAACAATACATTCAATCATTTAGTCTCCTCACATTCATTCGCTCTCAGGGGAGGGGTCTTTGTCTCCTCAGGTGTGAATCACATCAGTATTCATGATCATTCACGCCTCCTCGCATATGGCCTTTCTAACAATAAAAGTGTCTTACAAAAGTTAAATGACTATATTGTTTTGTATGAATGAGTGATCAGGATGGTTTTCACATAATTTTGTAGCAAAAACTCTAGGCTACCGTGACTAGATCCAGTTCTCAAAAGTCTTGGGAACACATTTTTTAGTGTGTGCCTTATTTCAGTGACTTAAAATTTTTGTTTTTTCAAAAACCACGCATAAATGTTATTTTCTCAAAAATACAAACATGTACATGTTGCTTACATATTATTGTAGCCCAGTTTGTGCTAAATACAGCATTATCCGACTTTAGCCATTAATATGTTTTTAAGCAACTGAAAAAAGCACAAATGTCAAGGCATGTCAAAACTTCTCCAGGGGCCAAAACACCCTCAGACCCCAGAGGGTTTTAACAAGATAGCTTTTGGGAGCCGTGAAATCGCACAGGCTAAACCCCATATCAATCACTCTCACCTGTCTTCATCGTTTGTGCTCCTTCTGGTTTTTGCCGTTTTTGGTATCGTTGAAGCATACATTTTTGGGCAAAGATTTAATCTTTCACCACATCAAATTCAAACACATCTCTCTGTCAGGAAATATCAGATTTGGTCTGATATTTAAACCAGGGATGCAAACTACTCACCTTTCAGCTAAAGTCACTTTTTTTCTGAAGCTAATTTGACTGAATTGTTTGGTAAAATTTCTAAATTGTCCTTATTAAAATCACTTTAAATGGTTACTTTAAGCTTACATTTTAAACTAAAAACTTTAAACTCGGTCATCCTCGATTTATCTACAGCAATAGCAAAACATAGCAAGATACAATACAAATCAAATAAAAAAATTTAAAAGTTAGTAAATAAAATTAATATAAAAAACTTATAAATATAAAATAAATGTAGCCTACACAACCACAAAGAAACTGACTAAGTCTGTTTCTCATAATCTTAAAACCTTTTGATCTAAAGGTTTATGGTCAAACGATTGGGATTATTTCTGTACTCAAAAATAAATTGTGCCTAATTATATATGTCTATACAAACCTTTTGTTTATTTGTTTTATTTATTTATTTTTTTAAAGAAAGGTAGCCAACAAGTGTCCTGCATATGAAATCATTCAATACTGTTTAAAAAGCATCCCAGGATGCATCTGAAGTTGATTGAGAAAATGAACAGAGTGTGCAGAGCTGGAATAGACAGAAGGCTACACTGAAGAAGTTAAAATAGATGTTTCTGATATAATTTATTTTGATCACTGCATATTTTACATACTTTTGTGTTACTTCTTAGTTTTGATGATGTTGTACTCTAAAATCTAAAATGTGCAGTAACACATAATAAAGAATAGGCAAGTGTGACCAAACTTTTCTACAGAGTTCCAGTCCTACACTGAGGGGCCATTCACGTAGAGCACGTTTTTTTTGTCCGTCCGCGCTGTTTTATAATTGATTTCAATGTAAACGTGTGCTAGATAGACGACTTTGATGGCTTGTTCATGTTTTAGATG